>NW_028230439.1:24982402-25297688 GCF_043228905.1 Azolla caroliniana | reverse complement strand
AAGCAGTGGTATCATTACCTCTACAAACAGGAGAACAATCGTGGATTGATTGGTGTTTACAGGGTCAAACGCCGTTGTTATAAGTGAAGTTACTAATCTTTTGTATCATTGCTCTATTGAGTATCTTGGATGGCTATCATCTAAGGCTGAAGAAGAATGGAAAATACACAAATTTGATCATGTTGGTGGCAGATCTTACAACGTAGTTGGCATTCTAAATTGCCACTTGTAGCAAAGGTCTTCATTTGGAGAGTTTCGATTGGAGGATTGCCTTTGGGATTAGCTCTAAAGCGTCGTAGACAGAAAGAGAGAGAGAGAGAGAGAGAGAGAGAGAGAGAGAGAGAGAGAATTATTATGCATCCCGCCTAATTATGGGTTTATTTGGCAACAACTACAAAATATTGCATTGATGTAAGGTCCCTTACCTCTACAAACAGGAGAACAATCGTGGATTGATTGGTGTTTACAGGGTCAAACGCCGTTGTTATAAGTGAAGTTACTAATCTTTTGTATCATTGCTCTATTGAGTATCTTGGATGGCTATCATCTAAGGCTGAAGAAGAATGGAAAATACACAAATTTGATCATGTTGGTGGCAGATCTTACAACGTAGTTGGCATTCTAAATTGCCACTTGTAGCAAAGGTCTTCATTTGGAGAGTTTCGATTGGAGGATTGCCTTTGGGATTAGCTCTAAAGCGTCGTAGACAGAAAGAGAGAGAGAGAGAGAGAGAGAGAGAGAGAGAGAGAGAGAGAATTATTATGCATCCCGCCTAATTATGGGTTTATTTGGCAACAACTACAAAATATTGCATTGATGTAAGGTCCCTTACCTCTACAAACAGGAGAACAATCGTGGATTGATTGGTGTTTACAGGGTCAAACGCCGTTGTTATAAGTGAAGTTACTAATCTTTTGTATCATTGCTCTATTGAGTATCTTGGATGGCTATCATCTAAGGCTGAAGAAGAATGGAAAATACACAAATTTGATCATGTTGGTGGCAGATCTTACAACGTAGTTGGCATTCTAAATTGCCACTTGTAGCAAAGGTCTTCATTTGGAGAGTTTCGATTGGAGGATTGCCTTTGGGATTAGCTCTAAAGCGTCGTAGACAGAAAGAGAGAGAGAGAGAGAGAGAGAGAGAGAGAGAGAGAGAGAATTATTATGCATCCCGCCTAATTATGGGTTTATTTGGCAACAACTACAAAATATTGCATTGATGTAAGGTCCCTTACCTCTACAAACAGGAGAACAATCGTGGATTGATTGGTGTTTACAGGGTCAAACGCCGTTGTTATAAGTGAAGTTACTAATCTTTTGTATCATTGCTCTATTGAGTATCTTGGATGGCTATCATCTAAGGCTGAAGAAGAATGGAAAATACACAAATTTGATCATGTTGGTGGCAGATCTTACAACGTAGTTGGCATTCTAAATTGCCACTTGTAGCAAAGGTCTTCATTTGGAGAGTTTCGATTGGAGGATTGCCTTTGGGATTAGCTCTAAAGCGTCGTAGACTAGAAACGGGTAATTGCTTTTTTTGCATTGTTCAAATGGAAGATAGTCTGATTACTTGTTAGATTTGGAGTTACATTTCTCAAATTTGGCAAGTTTTATACCATGTCTGATTACTTGTTAGATTTGGAGTTACATTTCTCAAATTTGGCAAGTTTTATCACGGTGTTATTTGGCACCTAGACATTGGGTGTTTGCACAATTTACACAAGTTGACCCATAATCAGAGATGGAGATCGTTTTTCTATTTCTGAGATATTGGAGATTGCGTCATAATTGGAACGTGTGCAACGCTTTTGTATTCAATGGTAGACATGGAGTGAAAGCATATCTACAAAAGCTGAAGGGCGTACTACTGTGGCAATTTTCTTTATTGGAGCAAGTGGAAATTCTTTCCTCAATAGAGTGTTCGTCTTGCCTATTGGCAATTCAACATGTTCCATTACCCATGTAGTGTAGTTAGTGGGTGACCATACTCCATTGTCACACCCATTGTGAGTAGTGTTTTTTACACACATTTATTAATAATATAATTGTGTGTTTTCACTAGAGAGAGAGAGAGCCCAGATGGATGTAGCTCAATTGGTAAGGTTGCCCAATGGAGACCAAGAGGTCATGGGTTTAACCCCTACATTCCATAATGGCTTGTAGTGTAACAACTTACCAATAGGGTAAACTAATTACGAGAGAGAGAGAGAGAGAGAGAGAGAGAGAGAGAGCTCAGTTGACAAGGTTGCCCGATGGAGACAAGGAGGTCATGGGTTCAACATTTCACAGTGGCATCTAGTGAATTAAAAGAGATATGTATGAAGTATGTAATAGAGATGTGAGATACTTAATTGGGTTTCGAACTAGTGCTTGTAGTGTAACAACTTACCAAGTTACCACTAGGGTAAGGTACTTACGATAAGAGAGAGAGAGAGAGAGAGAGAGAGAGAGAGAGTGTGTGTGTGTCTTTTTCACATACATTTATCAATATAATTATGTGTTTTCGCCAGAGACAGAGAAGGAAAATGTGAAAAAGTGTCATCAAAAGCTCAATTATTGAAATTGAGAAGCCACATCCATAGTTATGACTTATAAAAAGCTCAATTAAGAATGACAGAAGGGTCACGCTCTCACTAACTTATAAAAAGGAAATATGAAGGGAGAATAGATATAGATATCATATGACCATAAGAAAGATGATAAAGCCTAGTGTAAGACTACTTCTAGTAGAATGTGACAAGGAAAACTTAACAACCTTGTAACGCAACAATTTATACAAATGATGCTTTATGAATCAATGAACTTGGTTTACAATAGGTCCTTTTTCAACAATTATATGTTCTAATAATTCAAAAGACTATTGCACATAACAATGTGTTGCATTCTTTCTCGAAATGTTGGGTCTATTTATGTATATTGGCGTTACAAAATGGCAACAATTTCTAGAAACATAATGTGGAAACGAAATGTTTCTGGTCACGGATTTTGATGGAAAAGAAGTTAAAGGGATACATAATGCGGTGTATACATATGTATGGTTAATGATGCTCAATGAAGTGTTTCAAATATTTTACACCTAAGAGACAAAATAGTTGAATGCTCCCTAGATACATGTCTTTTGTAATAAGCATAGGTGTAAAATTATTGGACAATGAAAACACAATCAACATTGAATTCGTCAAGTTTCTTGCGGCCATTTTAAGAGCAACTTTATCAGTAGTCTTCTTATTGGGTGTTATGATCTCTTAGTTCTTTTATAACCAATGTCTGTTCATAAACTTGTTTTGAAGTTTCAAGATCAACTAACAAAGTGTTTTCAATGTTTCCCGCTATCATAAGTGGTGGGATCAAATTTTGTATTAAGTGGTAATGAAGGTTCATGAATAACTTATCGTTGAAGAACTTTAAAGATCATGCAATCCTAGGTTTAGCATGTGCAAACAATGAAGAAATGAAATTGATATCTAAGTATAAATCCTATTATATATGTTTGTAGTTTAGATGTATCAACATAGTTTCAACTTTCAACATAACACAACCACACCCTAAGATGTATGGATACACAAATTCTTAGTCATTTCTTCTCTTTCTCTAGAAAAAACCTTGAATCATTGTTATTTATTTTTCTCCCAATCAATGAGGAGCTCAACATTCGACTTTCTGCATAAAAACATAGATGTGAAACAAGAACGTAAAGAGGGAAATTCTCCTAGAATAAGCATTTAAAAGTTATTGCTCAAAGAACCAATCCACCAAATCACATTGCATCATCTTCTATTTCCCTACCTTTCCCTTGTCACATGTCTTGTCGTGTCCATATTTATAAGATATCTCACACCATAGGAATAAATTTGAAGAGTGAAAGTTTCTATTTGCTACATGGATATGATCTAGACAATAAATATATTTCATCATTTTCATGTGGATAAAGGTTTGCTCGATGAACTTACAATTGTTTTCCAATGCAAATAGAGACTTGATTTCAAAATCACCATCCATATCCGTTTTACAGATTGTATAATTCTTTACACGAGTGTATTATTCCATGTGAAGCTACATGAAGGCAATGATATGTTCAAGTTGAAAACTATCTTTGAATGGACTGCCTTCCAACCTTTTGTTGTACTACTTATAGTTGTTCAATCACAATCGCTATTATGGTCCAAATGGAAGAGATTAAATATAACCCTAAACCGGAAAGTTGTAGAGCCCTTATAGCATGATATAAAATGGACAAAGAATCTTCATCCAATCAATCATTTTGTGGATGAATACTTTAACATTAGATGGACCGAAGTTTTGTTTTGTGAGATCCTAAGGTCTAAAGTAAAAGACGAGAAACTATTTAAATTGTATATAGTCTTTTTAAGTCTACCCAATGCACGGTGTGATTATTTTTCTCAATGAAATCTTGGGGATTTCTATCTTGTTTATGTTGTTCTGTCATAGATCCAATCATTTGTTGATTTAACCTTCTTTTTATATCTCATTGTCCCCCCTTTTTCTACAATGATTTGTTCCCGCTCTCTCTGTATCATTTATTAATTTCCCTCTCTTTCTCTAATCTCTACCAATCCTGTGAGCAAGCATGTAAAGCTTTGTTTGTCACCTCGTTATAGTAGTCTTGATTATTTATAGCCTATGGTACATAGGCTTGAGCGATTACGTTTTACAAGAATTATGGGGATTAAGTTAGTGTGTGACCATTTTAAGCTACATTATAAAAGTAATTTACATAGACTACATTACATAATATTATTAATTTCGAAATGGTGGTACGGAGATAAAAAGGATTCGAAAGATGAAAGATAAGGTGTTAAAGAAGCGGAATAAATGCATTGGAGACATAAAAGAGTTTTAGGCGAGAAAGTGGAAGGGCACTTTGCAAAAGACTTAGAGCACCCAAATGAGTGTGAATCCACCCTTAGAAAGTATAATATGGATATGAAAATAGGTCAAGGTTTCTAAGATCACAAGAATTTAGTGGTGGTGTTGTTCTTCTTCAATTATGATATATTTTATATACGAGTATAGGATAAATTTTATATTGTAACCTTGATTTTATATATAGATATCAGGACCCTATTGTTCTTACATAATTTGTCGTCTTGTTACTTTCTACCAAATTTGTAATAAGATATTGATGGCCTTTCAAACGTAAAGCACGTTAAATGAGATGATAAAAATAGTCCTATAGTGCTCCATATGCACAATTAGTTCTATCTCCTTTTTTTGTCATTCATTCATTTGTCTATATTAAATAAAAAAATTCTAGTAAGTTTTTGTAAGCCTATTCACATAGATTTTAGACAACTGGTTAGGCATAGTGTGGAAGCACACCAAGCTCGCATTATGCCCAAGTCATTCATATTAGCTTATGCTTGTGGAAGTGACCGACATCAATGTGCAATATGTATATATGCGTAATGAACATTCACCTCTAATTTCCAGAGTAAACATGTGGGTTATGTCATCTGTTGATAAAGCATTCATCTCTAATTTCATGCTCATTTGAAATTTCCAATGTAGAGACATCATTACATACATCTTTCAATAGGCCATTTTGCTCAAGGGATACGAATTCATTGAGACTTGTCATTACAATGAATTATCCATGAAGTAAAGGGAAATGTTTTCTAGAGACAAAATGGAATTTTTCGATAACATCTCAAACAATTTCAAAAATTGTTGTGGGGCATAACAATGAGTAGAAAAATTGTTTGTTTCCATTGATTGTTGGTTCATAGAGCTATACCAGTTGATGGTTGATGAAAAGGGAATGTAGACAATATGTGCCCTTTCTTTATGGATCTAGCAGAGACTGTTAAGCATTGTTTGTGGAGCATGGTTTTGCGATGGAAATATGGAAACGAATAATAACACCATTAATACTAGTACATCCTCAAATCGTGTATACATGGGGAGCGGTATTATGGACCATCAAGAGGAGGTTGCAAATGCTATTGCTATGAGACATGGTTTGATGCAAAAAACATTGATACCTTTGAATCCACAAATAGAAATTGATAAACCTTAAATATGGCAATTGGTAAGTAGTATCACAATTTGGTATATTTGGAAGGCTCGATGTTTGAAGGTATTTCAAAATGTCATTGAAAGACCTGCCCAAATAATTTCTAGGATTTGGATAGAGATTGTGCATAATCTCAGAGGTTCTTTGGATAATATAAAAGGTAATATTCAACACTCACGGTTCAAGCGATCGGAGTTTCATGCCACCTGGGATAGAGACATATTTTATAGACGGATTTCTGATAAGGTGGAGTAGTTCTACTCTACACCGAAACATTTATTTAAGCCAACGGTTAGAATTTAGAAAAAGGGGTTTATTATTGAAAGGTACATCTTGTATGTATATCCTTAAGGAGTTTCTTAATACTAATGTAGTATCGGTTCCCGAACATTTGGATGTTGATCGCAGGCTTCACCGTGTGGTACGTATGGAAAGCGCGTTGCCTAAAGGTCTTCCAGGATCTGGTGCAACCCCCAGAGGAAGTGATCATGGACATATGGTTTGTGGTTATTAGCTGCCTACGAGGGCAATTGGACGAGGTTTGCAGCCACTCCTCTGACGTGGATACTGCCCGTTTGCGTTTTTGGCAGAAATGGCGGAACACGCCTATGGTGACACTAGGAGGAAGTGGCCCGAGGTGGAACTACCAACCCCCACGTTGGCTGTTTCCGGCTCACTTACCACCCTCCCTCTGTTGTCGGCCCCAAGAGTTGTCTCGTACTAGTCATCAGTACAGGGCATTGTTTTAGCTGTTGGTACTTACACTAAGTAGTTTGTCCGAAAGGCGTTGTAACTAGTCTCGATTTCTAGGACTTGAGCGGAGGGGGATTCCCTGTTCTATGCTTAAGCCTCCTTGTACAGTCTCTTTGTAATAATCTTACCTAACTAATGGGAAAGTAGCTTCATTTTGGAAAAAAAAAAAATACTAATATAGTATCATTTTTTGGAAAAAGAAGAAATGAAATGTTTGCAAAAATGAGATGATGGTTCAATGCCTCCGACATAACCACAAAATTGTGATGTTGAAATTATTTGCAAAATTAACATGTCATTGTGTGAATGCGGAGTTAAAGTCTTAATTGTGACTTGGCATCACGCAACTATTTATGTGTTATGTCCTTAAATTTTTTATGATTAAATCTTAGCATGTTGACAAATTCCGAAAAGGGAGATTCTAATTGCCAACTGTTGATCTTATAAGATATTTTAAGGGCTTACTATTGTCATTTGATCCAATAATCAAGTTCAATAAGTTATTAGGTTGCCAACCTGGCTATAAACTAGGGTCAAATGACTAGCAATTGTAGTGGTAGAATGGAAAGTGAGGAGTGAAATAAAACCATTCCTTCTCTCTCTCTCTCTCTCTCTCTCTCTAGTGATCCTTGAATCCCATAAACCATACTTCCAAGTTCCTTTTAAGCAACATACCAACATGACATTATTTTCCTAGTCCATTTGTATTTATCATATTGATATAACTACACAACCTCGCAAGGCTCAAGACAAATACACAAGAAAGATGGATATTAGTTGTTTGCGCAATGTTTTTTTCTTTGTAGCACGATTAGAAAGAATATAGTAGAAAAATGAGTTATACATATCATCACTTTATTGGGGCATAAACAACAATTATATTAGATAGTGACTTATAGGCTTTGGTTCCAAGATCGGCAAAGTACCATACCTAAACACATTTTTTTACCAAGGAAAAAATACCTCTTAGTGGACTAGGTGGGATTGATGGCAACACCTTCAAAAATTAGCAACCACTATTGCGTGTTTGTGGGCAACACTTTCCTTAATAGCAAATATATCTTGCCCAGGTGGTTTCTTGTGGGCTCTTTCCACACTAAGCTTTATCTCAACTTCATTATTTGGCCTATGAGATTCTCCACTTTCTTCTTTTTTGTTTTAGTACATCTTCGATGCTTAATTTTTTTTGTTGATCAGTACTACCCTTAAATACTTCAATCGAAGCCAAATGTGACGAGGGATATCATTAACTTCCCTTAGGAGAATTTCTTTGAGTGAAATTTATTTTGTTTATAATGCGCATACCCTAGATAGAATTCTTGAAGACTTTCCATTGTTGAGCAATTGAGGAACCAACGAAGAAGAGTGTCTATCTACCTTTGTTTCATATAGAAAATTTTCCAACCTTGGTTGCCTTTTGCTTGGTCCATATAACATTGAATGAAATGATCCATTCAACTAGTAATAGTTTTGGGGGCATACTTTAATTTCAATTGGTGAATGAACTAACTTGTACCCTAAATCCAATATAGATCTACCATCGACCCTTGTGCTTGTAGAGGATGGAGTTTAAAGTTGTACTTGCACATATAGCAAAGGTTTTCAAGAACAAAGGATGACATATCTTCATTGACATGCTTGAATTCTAGTTGTAAAAAGTTCCACATCTCGATTTCATGACATATAGCTAGCTTGAAGCTCATATGGTCTTTCACTTTCACATATTGTGGCATTGTTGCCATTCCTTAGATCATCACAAGTTTGGAGACCTTTAGATTCTAGCCTTTGAATCTCCTCTCCTCTTGCCGTAATGGATGTACTAAAACAATACCATAATACATAAAACCTCTTGTAATATGTCAACATCAGCATTGTCGTTGGCCAATGTTATGCAACAAAATTAAGTCAAAGTCCTATGCAAATCATTATAGCAAAGTGTGTGTTTGAGGGGATGAGCCACTATTCTAGTGTAAGGCAACAACAATACGAGGTGGTTGCAAGATACTAACAACACACAAATCAAGAGTACGATGTTGTCATAAAATGTTTTTGTAACTTACTGATGGTGGAAGGGGTCATGGTCAACACATGAGAACACACTTTACACAATAGAGTGTAGAGAGAGAAGCTAGAGACATAGCATCTCTAAACACACATGTAAGAGAGCACAATAAACATGGAATAGTCTTGGAGAGAGAATATCTAGACAATAGAGAATGCAAAAATGAGAATAATTAATTGATTATGATATTTGTTTTTATTGTGAGTAACTATGGCCACTTATGAATCCAAGGCTATCTATAGCAACTCAGAGCTCACATTATGCATATGCAAATAAATATAGTAGCTTTTCATGCATTGTTGTTTTGTTGAATGGTTAGGGGAAGCTCTACATATTATTGAAAAACTCACTATATAGATGTTATACATTACTTATTATTCTTGATCAATCAACATTTGTGCACAATTGAACCCTATGGCATATGTCCAAGTTAACCGAGGTTTATTATGATTATTATGTTTTTTGTGTTATTGGTATTGTGGATAAATTGAAATTTTCAGGGATGATTCCACTTATGAGGTTGTTAGCCAATTTTCTTGCTAGAAATAAATCATTCTTTTCTATTCCTGAGACAAGTTCAACAATTCTCTAGAGTCTAAACATTAAGATGTTCCAATTTGTCCAATTTGCCTCGAGAACATTGTGGTACGTCAACCCTAGTTTAAGGTTCTTCGCATAGCATCAAATTAAACCAAAGTTCAATACTATTTATAAAGCACAGGAAAGGGCTATATTTTGATATTACACTATACATGATACATTTATTGAAGATCACGAAGGGGTATGAGTAATTTGAGAGAGTAACAAATTGGCAATACATGAAGAAAGAATGAACAAATCAATTAACAAGAGTTTAGGATGAAGATTCAATTTTTTATGCTCAGAAACACATCCTTGAGTCATGCCCAACATAACACAATTATAAACATTACATGACTATTCAACCAAGACACAAAATAAATCAATAATAAAAAGATTCTATTGTTTGGGGAATTTACAAAAGTGAACCCCAACCCAAAGAAGAAAAAGAAGATATTTTTGCAACAAATAGATAAATAAGAAAAAGACTATTGTTTGAGAAGCTTCAAGGTTCTTGACAAAGCACCTCCAAATGATATTGGAAGTGTTTGAAATGGTTGGATAAATATTTAAACATATATTTTACTTGAAGAAAAATAATTACGCCACCTATCTACATTCACTTTTGGACATACCTAGAATGGTTATACAAACAAGGACCCTATAAGGCTAAAGAGAGATGTGTTATAAATATATGAGAGACTAAAGCTAGAGGTGATGTAGATATGAGAGAGATATTTTATCTTTCCTCGTAGTTTCTGAAACTATACATCTACCATCAATTCCTATGGCACCACTCTTGTACCCCTTGTGACTCACATTCGTTTACATATTAATGTGCTCTTTCTTCAAGCACCATGAATGGAGGTGCTAGCTTTTTCATCGATTGGGATAGAACTACTGCAATTTTTCGAAGGTATACCTTTTACAAGAACTACAACAAGATAGCTTGTAACCTTTGAAGTTCTAGATGTTAAGTTATTAGAGATATAGGGTTCATCGTAAACATCAACCTCTTACCCTTAGTTTGAAGCATGAGTTGGATGATCATAATTGACAGTCACACGTTCTTTCATGGACAATGTGTGATGGGTCATGCTCAACAAAATGTTAATATAAGGTTGAGGGACAATATACATGCACCTACATTTTTAAACAACTCAATGTGTGGATCACTACTATGCTTCCTTCTTGGGTATAAATATGTGATATTAAAGATGAGATGCCCACTTGTGTACACCCTTTAAGGGAAGATTTCTCGACAAGTTTCTCTAATTTTGGAGGTTGATAATGAGAAAATGAGTTGGAACTTGTGCTTTCACTCTTTCAAGGGGAAACAATTGAGGGTGGGTGGACTCATGAGTGAACTTTATCAAGTCTTTAGTGAGCAATTGAAGTTTGTCAATCCGCACATTTTCCTGATTTATATGGGGAGTATCTTTACTAAGATCCTTGCTAATTGTTTATACAATTTTTTGTTGATTGTTATCCATCCTTCACAAGTATTTTCTGTAACATCATAAATGTATAAATGGTAGTAGTTATGCTAATGAAATGAAGAAATAGATTGTCATGGTATAGTCAAATATGGAAATGACGCGTATCAATATCAATTTTCTCATTTACTTGTAGGTTGTGACCGTCTTAGGATTTGGTGATTGGACCACACATATTGTTTTAACTTTAGGTTTATGGGTGGTTTCCTTGACCAAGTTGAATGGTGGACTTAGAGACCTATATAAATATAGTGATAAGCTCAAAAAGTATTCTCCTTGAGCTCATAACTACGTTGCATCCCCTTTGGTGGTGCTTCATGAAATGATTACGTTATGAGATATATCAATAGACATAATTTCCCATCAATAAACCACTTATTGTTCAAGATCTTGCCTTTGATTCCTTTTTGTTTTATCATCAAGAAGTTGAGAGTAGTAACCAAGCCATGTGGCCATAGGATGTATTTATTGTGGCATTAAGTTTCTGTATTAAAACACATAATTTTGTATTTATTAAGTGCACGATAACTTTCTTGCCATGAACATTGAAGTTCGTGATCTCTTTGCAAAAAGGAATATTAGCATCATAGGATTCACATTGGTTGTGTACACATTTGGACATCCATGTGAATGGGGGGTGGCTATATACTTGGAGACTAAACACTATTATGTCTATTTCATGTTATTATAAGAAAAGAGATCATTGGCAAGGTAGTCCACCATCCTTCCCTTTATTATCATTAAAAAGTGTTCACATGTATTTCCATGCTTGAGGGATGCATTACTTATCTCATTCCCTATGAATATGATGAACCACCTCATGCAATCCCTATAGTACAAATAAGCAATGCAATTGTCATATACTCTTCTTAGAAGCTATTGATTATGCAAGACAAATACATTGAATGTTTTTTGTAGTTTAAGTTATTCAATGTCATCAAAGTCATGTACACATACAAGGACTATCCATGTTATTGGCCCAAGCTAGCTTGTTTTACTATGTAGTATGTATGTCAAGTACCACACCAATACGTGTTTCCTATTTAAGATACCTGACTCAGGAAAGGAAGACACCAAGCGATCCCTTATTTTTTTATTTTTTCTACTTTACCTTGGGCCACACTACTATAAGAGCCAAACTTCTATATCACTTGTAATATGTATTCTTAACAAGAAATCAATGTCGAGTCATGTTGCATGCAATGTTACCATGGGATGACGACCAAGTCATTCTAGGATATATGTTTCCTTGATCATTACTTTTCATCACCTTCATTCCTTATTGGACAAAACATAAAAAAGAACTTGCTTTTGCAAAGGAAACACTAGATTGATGGCACATAACATATTATAGAGGTTGATATGTTTCCTTGATCATGAATTTGCATCGCCTCATTGCACAACACATGGAAACCAACTTTCTTCTACAAAGGAAAATTGAGATTGATGCCACATAGCTTATTATAGAGGTTGTGATACACACACTTTTGTATCATTAAATTGAGGGCTAACTTTCCTTTTTTCTTAAAATGATCACTTGTTAACCAATATACCTAACACTTTAGTGTGGATGGTTGGAGTTTGCATTAATTCTTCTAGCCAACTTGTCAACAGTAAAGTTTCCCATATGAATAAGACATGTAGTTGGCACATCCTTTCACTAGACATTGTAGATATGTGAAAAAACATCATGTTATTGTATAAACTAGAAGTTCACGTGATATATGACATGGATGTCAAGTTGAGCTCTAGGTTCTTCGAGGATATGGGATCTCGAGGAGACAGAAGAAGTAAGCTTGTGAAATGATTTGTTATACACAGGTGTGGATATTCAATCATTAGGGGGAGAGAAGTCGCAAGCTTGATATAGTCCCCTAGTCAACGAATGTTTCCAACTACATTTGGTCAAGGTTTGCATGGTGTGTCCACTTTGAACTAATGGCTCCAAGTATGCTTCTAAAAGGATGCTATTGGTGAAAGGGTGAAGAAATTGGAATACTACAATATAGACATCGATGACTTAATATGAAGTAGTGGCCAACACGAAAGTAAGAAACATGAAATTCGAGTGATTTGTTTATCATGGTTGTACATTTAATGTAATCTACAAAGAAATGGTTACACTCTTAGGTATGCTTCTTGTGATATTATACATACATACATACATATATATATACATATATATATAATGACATAGTAATTGCAACTTTGTGCGGTACCAAAGAAGCCATTGACGCACACCAATTCGATCCACCATGAAATGGTGTATGTTCTATCCCATTATATATAAAAGTGGTTATCAATCATAGCACAACGAGAAGAGACAGTCAACCATTTGGGATATAAAGAGAATATCATATTCCATTGAGCTTCGACTTGTTAATGATAGATAAGCCAATTAGGTATTATATACATTTTGTATGCCTGCGTTTTAAGTGGGCCCCTTAAATAACAGGACTCTAGGTAACTCAAGCTTTTGTGCCGAGTAGATGGAACGTAAAACTGAAACAAAACGGTCGGGGTTTCTATGTTCATGGTGGTGGAATTTTTAGAATGTGGTGATAGCTATCTCTAAGAATGTATTGATTAACTCTTTAAGACTTGAGAGTGTTCATGCAAAACGTTGTTATCGATGAGACGGACACTGAGGTTGCATCTTCTTCATATCTAGATAAGTGGAGAGAGAGAGAGAGAGAGAGAGAGAGAGAGAGAGAGAGAGAGAGAGTTTGTGTGTGTGTGTGTGTGTGTGTCCGGACAAATGTGAAAAGATGGGCGGTGTCCGGATAAGTGTGAAAACGAGAGCACGCGTGCGGGGACAAAGCATTTAATGCTGTCCCCCCCCCCCACCCTCGAAAACCTTGTACGTCCTTATTATTTCTGCTTCTGTTTTGAATCAAAATTTTCATTTATCTATTTATTATTTTCGAAATAAATATCCTTTTTTATGTTTTTTATTTTGTTTCATATTTAAAAAAAGGAGGCTTCATTTGTTTTTCTCTTGAAAATTTTAAAATAAAGTAAAATAATAGGATTTATTTTTAAAGTCTATTTAAATATTTTTAAACAGGGATAAAGTACTTTAATAAATGATTTAATTTAGGAAATCATTGTTGTCCCTCGCTTCCTTGTCTTCTTCTTCTTCTACTCCCTTTCAAAAGTCAAGTTTAACTCAGAAAACAGAGTTTTAATGGCTTTTCCTTTGAAGGTTCAACTCCATATGCACATAGTAGAGTATACATAGTCTTTTTACTAGGCATGGTTCACTAGGTTAGATGATGAGACAAGACAACTTTATCATAGCCTTCAGAAACCGGTTCCCACAATGATGAGACCTTTGCCTCAATTTAACCGGAGATGAGGACAACTAAGTGTTGCGCCATGGTTCGACTCAAGCTATGATACCATAGCTTTAATTTTGACCAAGACCCTTGAGGGCTTGAAAGTGTAGTGGGATGGTAATAGGTATACATAACCAAAGCTCTTTAAAGCAAGGGGGTAGTAGCCAAAGTGTAGGGGGAATTGGAGACCTTGACAAACATACCTACTCAGTTCCCTTTACTTGAAAAGTCTTCGTAAACATTATATGTGAGAAATTAGAATGAAATAATGGTTGTATGCATTTTATTTTTATGATTAAGGAGTCATTTTTTAGATGTAATTGAACATTTTATGGGTTTGATAAGAGGCATGTATGGTGTATGCCCTTATCGCATGAACTTGGGCTCTGTGTATCCATGAATTCATTTGTGTGTCAGCATTCTACGGGAGTGTACCACTACAATCTCTCAAACATTTTATTTATTTTGAAGACTTGTATCATTGAGGAACTTGTTTATTCGTTGAAAAGCCAAAAAACAAATATGGGGTTTTCACCATTTTCAAGCCAAAGTTTTCATGTTTGGCTCATCACCTCATCACTCTTACTTAATCACAAGTACCTCATTTACCTAGATCTTTATCAATTTTAGATGCTTGAATTCATGTTCATCGAACATTCACCTAATTAATTCCTCTAGAATAATGACCAACACCATGATGGGTTTTATAAAAAGTGTTTCTGTGTGTGTGGATCTCAATTCAACCAATATGTAACCTCACCCTTTTCTTTTAAAAAATATGTTGTCTAAGATATTTTGGACAACTCAATTACCTAGTTCTTAGATTGAAGAATGGTGAAGTTATGAGCTAATGCATTATGGAATTCTGTTCTAATGCAGTTGAGCAATGGAATGTGCAAACTTTTGTTTTGAAAAGGCATAGGCCAATGGTCTTTAGGTGCTTCAAGAAGATGACTTTATAAGTTTCTCTTGTGTGAGAATTTAAGAAACACACAATTAGAGGTAACACCTTTGATTACGGTTTTCGTGGTTACATACACTATATGAATCCGATAGGTTGCTCGTCCATCCATTATCCTTGAGTTATATGACACAAACACAAATGATAATTCCTCTCTATCAGTCACTTATAAGCCATACATATAGGATCTTGAGTTGAATGATGATTTTCATTATTTTTGCTTCTCAATATCTACTTCTAGAACCCACACATCAATAATTACGTACTATTTCATCCAATGTCTTGTTATTCGATTGCACTGCAGTCCACATAGAAGAAGGCAATCTTCTTTCGTGGATATGCTTCTCTTGTCACATCTTGGAATTTACAAATGCATAGGATAAATTCCACGGAAAACAATATTCTCATGTCAAGAGTGAATGTCATAAGATTAGTCTTCAAGTACACAATCATGCACTACAATGTTACATGACTATCTTTGCATTAAGAAAATGTCGTGTTCCGAATTCTTCTCATTGTCACATCATTATGTGACACTAGACAAACCAAAGTATCCACCATACACAGAGTTTCCTTTTTGAATTTCCATGACAAAGCATTACAAACAGTAAAAGCTTGCATAGGAACATCACCATACGAGCATATAACGTTAAGGGTATCTAGCATAGGAGATAAACTTAAAATATTGTTTGTGTCTTATTGCATTGAGAGGAGCACCAAATTGAAACTCAAGAAGCACGGGATATCAGAATATATTGGAACTTTTCATATCATGCGTAAGAACATTGATGGAGATTTTGTCCTCGAGGGTGGAATAACATGCTACAAGCAAATACCATCAAACGATCTGTCAAGGATAGAAACAAACATTTAGTACCGCACCTCATGGGGGGGGGGGGGGGGGGGGACAACATGAGGAAACATGATAAGGTTAAGAAAATCAAAATAATGTAGGAGAGTTTAACAATCATAGTATGTGACCTACACAACTTTCATCAATTTAAAAATAAATCCTTTTGCAGTTTGCATAAATGTGTTTATAGAAACAACAAGAGGGAGCCCTACAACACTACTAGAGTGAATTGAATGTATAGTCTTGGATCCAACAACTTAGGTAAATTAATGTACATGGCGTACCAACGATTATTGTGTTTTTTGAAACCTCAAAATATGATTTCAAGGTGGCGCAAAAATGGAGAACCTACTAAGTAGCTTATAGGCGAAAAGTTTTAAGCAACAAGTGTAATGTTTTAGAATTAACTAATAACAAGTGTCAAATCCCTAAAGGAAACTACAAGGGAGATTAATTTATGGTCAAACAAAACTTGTGAGATGGGACACATAAAAGTGTCAAAAAATTTATGTCTTAAATTGCAAGAATAATTGCATACATGCATACACATACATAAGAACAAATACAACACCTATTTGTTCAATGAATAGTCACTCATAGTAAAATCCTATTGTCGACTAAATCTAACATGGAGTAAAAATGGTTGTTGATTAATGACAACGGCCTTCCCAATATAGAAAATAAGAGTGTTTGTTGTATCAAGTGTCATTCAGGTTATTGTATCAAGCGATCATAGCTATAAATCATACTACATCAAATTATCTTGTGCCGATTTGTAAGAACAATGCATTCATGTCAAAGGATAGCTCTATTGTTTAGACTAATATCATTTGCACCAGTGTTTGTTCATGTTGCGGTTTATCATTATGGGAATTGGAGGTAGATATGAAACCAAAATTTGATTGCAGTTAGGGTATTCTTAATGCACCAACAGCCTATCCCATGGAAAGCACCAATCTACAAGGTTATAACTTGTTCCGTTTAGTAATGGTAAACGGTAATGGATTTGCATACTTTACTTTAACCATAGGTTAGAATTTCAATCGAAATAGGATTAGAACTATAATAATATTGTTTCTTAATATTGATGCAATATTTTTTTCTTAAAGAATAAAAGTAGAAAAAATGACTTGGTGTGGAAACCGATACTATGGAAACATGCGCAAAACACATGTCTATAAAAAAATTTGTCGGGAAATGATTATCTTGTAATTATGCGCTTCCATTTTTTTATTTGTACTCCAATACTTTTGTTTCTTTTGGGGGGACAGGTCTTTTTGTTTTTGGTACATTCTAAATGTTTGTTTTGTTTTTTACTATTATTTGGAGCGGAAACTCGGTAAACGTGCAAGGGCTTCCTAGGATATTCAGTTGTAGGTTGGGTCCTTTGCATGTTAGATAAAACAAGCACAAGACAACTCTTTGGATCCGCACATCGAGATTGTTTTCTTGGCAATACTATTGCGCACTATGATGCATATGCACTGTTAGCAATGTCTCACTTGATTACCATGTGGGCATATGCTCGATCACATGGTTTAGCTCATCAATGGACTGAATGTGTGGCCAAGTTTCATATCATCACAATAGATTGCCTTGTGAAATTATATGAACAAATCATGAAAGCATGAAATTGGGATGGGATCAATAGTTTCTGATCAGGTGATTATCAACTCATGAAATCTAGAAAAGTTGGGCACAATTTCTAGCCAAAGGCTACTTTTCAAAATTTTGAAACATCCAAAGTGACTGTGTCATTTGCATAGTTTTCATTTTTGTTATGGTTGATCTCAAATACTTGCACCAAACTTGAAAAATGTAATTCCTAGGAAGAAAAAAGGTATTCCTGGTTTGTTTGTTTCCACTTATTTCTATTCTTAATAGCCTATAGACTTGCTCACATCATATGTATAATGTGCTACAATATAGTCCAATCCAATACTATATATTATGTCCTGGATTATCTAAATTGATAGTTTTATTGTGTCGTTTGCACGTTTGATAAGGATGAATACTCTCTAACAACGTCCATTGTGAGAAGATTAACCATGCACACTAGGTTTTGAATATAATGGGATCAATTTGTTTGCCGAGGTGATGTTGTGAACGCATTAAAGAACAATGCTCATTTCTAGTGTAGAGGCAAAATGTTACTTGCTTCATTCACTTGACAAATAAGGTAATATATATAGGACTCTCTCTAGTATCTTCTACAAGAGTAGATACATAGACAAAAAGGTCACCACTTTTTTAAAAGAAGCAAGTAATACATACAAATGGTTCCATGCCTATTATTAGAGCAAACTCGCTATCATTTGGAGTTTTTTCATAGGTTACACATTTAAGATTAAGAGCACAATGCAACATCTCCTAAAAGCTCTTTTTACACATTTCCATGCATCACATTAGCTAGACAAGAAACATTCAAAATTTTGAACCGAAACTTTATGACAATAGAAACGACATGGCATTTTATGAATAAGAATGTAGTTTACTTGAAACATTACTTTGGGTGAGTAGTGATGGTAGAGTGGGCCCACATTGTCTAGACCCATGGTACGCATGGATATCCCTATGAAACATTTCATTAAAGGTTGGATTCGTTGGGCAAAAACTTGCCATGCAGTAAAGAACAAATAAATATGCAAGTGGGATGTGAATGACATGTAAATCTTAATTTGAAAAATGAAAGTAAATTGCACTCAAAATAATTCCATAAGGTTGTATCAAAGGGGTCCACCTTACTTTGGCCTCTACAAATTCTCTCATGCATGGGTGGGCCACCAAATGTTAATCAAGTGGTGTAGAGGATGCCGTTTCATTATCTTCACTTTATGCTACATCAATAATTTATTGTTCTAGAATACATTGGTGGAATGAGGGAAGTCGCACGAGTTTGAATTGGCGTACATATCTCCCAAAAAATAAATTGTTACCAACACAACACTGTATTCAGAGATTTTAAACTTTGCACTTGAGTAGATGTCCAACACATTGCTAGGTAACAAGGATTTTCCGTTAGAATCTTTCAATGCCTAAAGGATTCTAATGTTACCTTTACATAGATGGCCTATGCATTGCTCAGTAACAAGGATTTCCATTCTGATCCTTCTATGTCTAAAGGATTCTCATGTTTCCCCAAAGTAAACCTTGTTGTGATTTTTTATCGCTTTTGGCTAATCTCTTTCTAGAATAAACATTTATACTACACCTTTTGACATTCCTTTTTTGTACAATTGCACTCTCCATGTTTGAGGGAAGCATTTCAATTCCACTCTTATAATTCTTGTGTAGTCATGCTAGACTCATACCATTATTGTGTATAACTTTACTATCCATCTTTTATAAATGTAATATGCACAAGAAATTTATTAAAATGAACTTAGAAAATGTCGACCCCAAGAATGGAGGGTGCTTATTGTTGTTTTGAAGTCATGGAAGCCTAGCACTACAAGAAGATCGGATTGGAACAATTCTTAAATTTGCTTCCACCTCATCAATGTGATAATAGAAGGAAATAGCATTGTGTGCATTAAGCTTCCTTGTATTATTATTCAAGAGATTTCATCCCTAAGAAGAATTCTTGATGAGCCATGATAAACTATGAAAAATTAGTAGCAGCACAACATTGTCTTTTATACATATATATGTGTTGAGATATAGGGACAAATACATCAATTAATTATTGTCTTCCAAGATCAAATCTGATGTCTTCCTTTGTAAGTGACTCTTGTTGTTCAAGAATTTTACTCATGAACACTGCAATTGAATGTGAGTGTTGCAATTGAACATTTGCCTATATAGAAATGTATGTAAAGTCACTAAAGATGAAGCATTTCAATGCAGTACAATTGACCGTGTTTTGGGGAAAAATCCCTACAAAATGAGTCTCCACAATTGAGACCCCAATGCACCACCTCACATCAAAGACACCTCCCAAAGGACCAACTATTCTCAGAAAAATACGTTTTCACAAGATAGAAGCTGAACGAGGGATATCGAACATTACATTCATCTTCGCACAAACTACAAATCCTTACAAATTCAAATGGCATATACTATAGAAGCCCATGGAAAATTGTTAATCAGGTGATTAAACCTACATTAATTTGCAAGCGCAATTTGTAGCTTAACAGACAAAAAATTTGATGAATGTAACGGAAAAAATTGTATATAATAAATATATCGACGTTCTCTCTCAGAAGCTATACGCAAGATTTGAAGCCACACTCCTACCTCTATAGTATTTGCATCGTAGTTGAGATACGATATACATGCCACACCCCTCTCAACAAATCAAAACATCTATACATCACAAGCATTGGAAGTTTTTGAAAGCTTTTTGTTGCATTGATTTGCTGTGTAATCCAGATATTCACATGCTACCCAGTCATTCTTCTTCTTGTGTCCAAAATAGTCAGCCCTTTTGCTTACATGTAAAATCTTCTTCTCTCAGTGTCCGAAGTAGTCTGTGATAGTTTTCCTTCTTTTTGAAGAGTTTGGCGGATTTAGAACAGATGCTGGACTGTGATCAGCTAGGGGGCTTTTAGCTACTGATACACTATCAAATAAACTGGATATTGGTGGTGGTCTTTTCGATGTAATTGGGGTTTCTTCTAAATTGGTTTTCGATCTAATTAGGCTTAGGTCCAACTTAGTTTTCGCTGTAATTGGGGTTTCTTCGTAACTTTTCTGACTTACACCTGACTCTTCTTCTTGTTCTTCTTGAGTTCTATGCCTGTAAATCTCGCAAGTTTGTAGCTTACTAGATGCGACTCGATAGGACGGGCTTGCTGGAGAAACATCTTGAATCTTTTTACTATTGATTCCGTCTATTTCACAACTCATCTTGTCACCGCATGTCAGTGTCTCATCAGAGCTTAAGCATGGATCTGCACTAATTCTTCTTCTAATAACTGATGGCCGTGGTTTACCTACTGACTCAAACTTTGGTTCTAAATTGTTCCACACCCTCACCTGCATCATTATATCACGTATATATATTTTTATGACTTTTCGATCCCAAAACATGAGAAAGGTAGACAACGTAAGGAATATCGTTGATATGGTGAAGTGGCTTACTGTAAAATCATCAGAGCACGTCGCAACCTTACAAAAGTCCGTTGGACACCTGAGCACATGAAAAGTTTATCCAGAATGTCGCAGGTGATAAAGATTAATGAAATAAACACTGCACTTCTGCATGCGGAGCATTATACGATGAACTGCCTATTGTTTGAAGCAATGTTAATAATGTATTAACATGTCTAGATATTGCAGCTTCTAGAAGCAATGTTAATAAAAACGTTTTTCAGCTAAACATTTGAGCGCAGTGTATTTTGTACGAAACTAAACAGAGAAAAGAAATTATGGTAGTACCAATCTACAGCAGTGACTTCTCCATGATGCCCTCTTAGTATCACAGGATCATTACCTGGGTTATCCATCTATTTTAAATCAACAAATATTTTTTAGAATTCTTCTTCTCAATGTCATAAGAGTCTTAGATATTCTTTTAAATCCTGAACATTTGTTTTTTTATACCTGCCATATAAAGACATTTCCATCGGAGGATCCACTCAAAATGTGAGTTCCGTCAGGACTGAAGGCTGCCTACAATACAAAATTCGGAGGATCATTCACTAGATAAGACAGATGGGGTAGTGCTTCAATTCTATCAGATTAACAAATTTTAATAACCCTGGTAGCTCGTGCATAACTCGACACTCACCTTGATATAAAAGGACCCTAAAATATGGCCATGAAAGTTCTTTACTGAGCCTCCCTCTGGATTACGAACATCATAAACATAGACCCTGCATATATTTTGAAGGACATTAGTCTGCATTTCAACATCTTTGACTAAGTGAAAATAAAGGTTTATGAGAAAATTACCTGCTATCCGTGCATGAGGCTATAAGAAAGGTTCCAGATGGGTTTTGTGATAGACATTTCAACATCTTTGACTAAGTGAAAATAAAGGTTTATGAGAAAATTACCTGCTATCCGTGCATGAGGCTATAAGAAAGGTTCCAGATGGGTTTTGTGATAGACCAGAAATACCATGTACTCGTTTTTCCTGGTAATTCCAAAATTAAGTGTTAAATGAAGCATAGCAGCCTGCATCATTGTGTAAGTATGGAATGAAACACTGTAGATTGGAACATTATGCCAATTTTGTAGTATGTTTAAATCTTGGATATTGACCTTTCCATCTAACGATGCCTGAGCCTGTGCAGGAGTTTGCACAACAGGTGATTTAAGCTGTCTTGTATCCCAAAATTTTACTACCCTGCCATCAAAATAGGATGTTACAGTTATGACAGAGACAAGATGTTTTCTTTACTGCTCGCTATGGAGTTCTTTCAAAGCTGAGTAGTAACGTAAAATGCTAGAATAATGAGACAATGCTGGCAACATTTACAAGGAATGGATATTTGTTTTCCATTTTTTCTAAACTTGACTAGCTCCAGCATTCACAATTATTAAAAGTAAACACATTTTTACGAAAATAATTCTCATACCCATCTGCTGCTCCTGCAGTAGCAAGAATCCTATCATCATTGAGATAGAGGACAGCTGTGACGCTCTTGGTGGTTGCCTGCGTAATATAAAAGTTATTCTCAACAAGGACTTCCAAGAGGTACTATCGATATTGCAATACTCGTTAAAGGGCAACTTCAGAGAAATATTAAACTTTCATTACTCCTTCCAAGAATTATTTTCTTATCTCACCTTTGACCCTCTTGTTCTTTTCGGTGTATTCGGAATGTGAGCATCTTTTATTATCGAAACAGGCCTGTAACATGTAATCAGTACGTTATTGGTAAAACACCTTACAGAAGCAAATTCTCTACGATGTAATTTGAAACACGTTTAGTAGTTAGTAGTTAGTATTTAGTATTAGGCCACCGTGTCCAAACTCAAAACTGATCTCTCTAATATAGATTTAACATCAATGAAACCGAGAAACAAATATTCATAGTGTATACAAATTGTAAAAAGCATGATATAAAATATACAGGGATTCATAGAAGCATAAAGAAATAGCCGAGGGACAGTAAAAACGAAAACTTGGTGGGGAAGCACTGAAATTGGTAATGATATTATGTTAGTCATTTTACTAACGACAATGCATAGTATTAACAAAAAGGTTTTTACATACTGGAAGCATCTCTGGTTGTTTACTTGAGACCAGCTACTGCGAACATCCCATATGGCTACATTTCCATCCCTGGATCCCGATGCAAAAAGTTCTGTATAATAAACCAACTGTTTTGTCACTATTTATTTCTTTCCGTAAAAGTTGTTATATTATTGATAATACACAAATGTTAGAAGGATGCAATGCACTAATCCACATCACCGCTACTGAACAGTAGCCATATAACAATGATCATAGTAACAGGCAATATACGATGATAATTTCTATCAGGTAAAGAATAAAAAGCCGTCTATAATATGCACCCTATCGTTTGAATAAACAAGGTTCAACCATTCCAAATAAGATATTCTTAAAATCTAAGGTAAATAAAAGAATCTTAACTTACCCTGCTCTTTAAAGTTGTAGAAAGAGAGTAATGTCCACAAATTCATCGTTAGGTTTCTTATTTAAGAACAGTATCATAGACCTTTCCAAAATCCAGAGAGTTAATTCTTGTTTTTAGTATGGAAAGCCTAAAATCACGCATGTTTGTGTATCATGATTTGTTTCATATGCTGATTTCTCTCTGAAATAGAGAGTGATGTGAGTAAAAAATTTCTTGATCATGCATAAAATGGTTTTCTTTAACTGGGTACCCGTATGTATTCATCCCCTGCTACTGTCTTTGCATATTAATGAGATACCTTTAAGTATCCATCCATACCTATGGTCTTTGCTTATTATAATCACATACCTGGTTGTGATGGATGGCCACACAAAGTTTTAACGCTTCCGGTGTGACCTCTCATTACTCCAAGGCCAGCTCTAGCCTCAATATCCCATAAACGAACCTATATTAATGATGATTCAGAATTATAATAAACGGTAAATCAAGTTACATGTAAAACAGTATTGCCATAGGATTGACTACTATAAAATTTGGTACTGTTTTATTGCTCACCATTTGGTCTCCTGAAGCTGTCAGCATGTGCCTATCTTCCTGCGTTTATAAAAAACACTTCAATTCATCACACACTTCAAGCTTGAGGATCAAGAAAAAGCATACAAGCAACATGCAATCAAAATTCTTCTCTGCATAGATAAAGGAGATAACATAGAATTTCTGCAATTTACTTTAAATGTTCACACCTGAACCCAGCAAATATCAAAAACAGCATTGCTGTGAGCCATCCAAATCTCTTTCCGAACATTGCCTTCAAGCCATGTATGGGTGTTTTACAGTAAGAATCTCACGTTTTAACACAATTTGGATTTAAATTAAGGTATATGAAACTGCAATCACCTGTGGCTAGTCGAGAGTTGTGAAATGAAGGTAGTTTTCTGCGTGTATTAAAAATGCTCACAAACCCTTCCTCATCAGCAACCGCCAGAAAGTGGCTCCTGTCTACTGTCTGCAGCAGCAATTATTGTGTTTCGGGTTATAATTAGTTTTCAAGCTAATTACAATTCGTACATACATAATATATATCCATTTGCATTTAAAAGGGATTGAATTCGTATTTTAAAATGGAGGCACCTTTCCAAAGGAAATTGCAAGAGGGGGGGCAGATATCCCATTTGGCTCAACAACCAAGACGCCTGAGCCTGAACAAGCTCCATCTGCTGTCATGGAAGCTACACTTGGCCTATTGTGAACTGTGAAATTGTAATCTGAAGAGAATAAGTTTTCTTTGTCTGTAGACACATAATTCAGCAAATCTTAACAAGTATATCTTCATGATGTTACAAATATATATCGTGGTTTATGTAACATATTCTCGTACTCACATATGTCTATTTGGTTTTGGAGAAAAGGATGTCAAACTAGACATAATTTCAAGGATGTATGAAACATTTGCCATAACATTAACATAACTAGTGACGTAAGAAGAGACAAATATTGGATGCTACAAAACAAAGTTATAAATTTTACAAAGTTACTGACATGAGTACATTAAGATTTCCTATCTACTAGCTTTTATGTTCTGCAATGTATGCATCATTTGCAAACCAGTTATATCTGTGATCAGCTGCAAAGATATTGGTAGTAAAAAGTACTATACATAATTGACCTTTAAGAGAAAATGGAGAAGATCTCTAGAGTAAAAAACAAACACATTTTTATCTTCATCGACAGCTTATTTGCTGCCAGAAACGGACATTTCCAATGTATTTTTCCATTTTGTTGTATGTTATCATCATTCCCCGCAAGCTTTAAGAAAAAGCTAGCGCCAACTTAATAATCACTGAAAATTTTCCTTAGAAATAATTTCTACTCGTTTCAGAAGAAGAAATCAAATTCGCTATCAGAAAAAAGAGCATTATCATGACCTACACGTCTGATTATCAAGTTATTTATATCATCGTGAAATAGCACCACCAGTTATCTAGATCCAGCAACCGTGCGACGTTCTGATCTATATAGCAATCAATTCCGGAATGAAAGGGGAATAAAGCAGGAGAAAGACATCCTCAACAATTAGACAATAAAATAAAGGAATGAAATATAAAGGAAAGGCAAACCGGCAGAGAAAAAGACAGAAACATCGAAGTAAATCACAATGAAGCGAAAGAATCAGTAGTACCTTTGTGGAGATGCAGCTCTCTTTCTCTCAGAGAAGAAAAAATGGAAGATGAATAGCTGTTCGACATCTTCACCGTCATCGTTTAGGAATGCAGTGCTATTATATCTTCTTACGTCGTTTCCTGTATTTTCTCGATCATGCCATTTCTCCAAAACGAGAAAATGAACGAAAGAAAACTCTGATTGACTATGGAACTATTTGTTCTTTCGGTTTGATCGATTTACGGGCAGTTAGCAATGGATCCGCAGAAGCGTTTGATATCTTTGCAAACAATAAAACTGTAAGAAACAAACGACTCTCTGATTCTGAACTAATTATTGTCTACAAAGATAGAGAAGCTTGAATCTTTCTAATCAACAAAAGAAAGACGAGTCACTTTTCTCACCTGGAACTTTGAAGAACAATAAGAAGAAAGAAGATGTCGCGACGTTGGAGGTCTATGTCAGATAAAGAGGGAAGCTACTAGAAACTGCGCCAGCAGTAGCTATGGAGAGCGATTTTCCTTATCTGACGGAAAAAAGAAAGAGGATATGGCGATGGCGGAGCTCAATGCCAGAGGGAGAAGACCAGGCGAAGTTATGGCGACGGGGGAGCGTTCTGTCACAGCGAGAAAGGAAAGAAGGAAGGAAACGGAGCTTCTGGTAGAAACGCAGGCGGCGATGGCGATGGCGATGGCGTCTCCTTTCCCTCCTTTCTGGTTTTCTATGTTTTCCCGCGCAAATGCTGGTGGCGGGAAGGGAAAAGGATGCTTTCAAAATTTTCCCGTTAGAGGGAGAGCTTTTTGTGACTTGAATCATGAAGAGGAAGGAGGATGGTGGGTCGGTCATGTGGAGAGACAAGAAAAAAATGGCCGATCGGATCATTCCATGGGTGTTGTGTCCTTCACGTGAACGGGCCGGGCCGCCCGGGAGATGTTTCCCCCTATCCAACAATACTCCGTTGATAATGCCTTGTAACAAACTTACTACCGGGGTGCTTAGACTTCGAAAGCTTACGAGGGGTTCCGAAGCAAAATTTGTACCATTTGATACTAGCAACTGTCCCTTTAACAAGCGATGCGGCCTTCGTCCTACTCCGATCTATCTAGCATGTGCTATGGTGATGGAACGGAAGTTCTCCGCTATATGAAGCTCTTGGGATAATGGTTTTGCGTTTTTGTTATATGAATTGGGACGGGATGTGAGGAGGAAGTTTAGAACAAGGAACTCTTGGGATAGTGAATCATACCCATCTCTGAACTCTCGGGATAATGGATTCCATTAAATCTGATCTCAAAAAGCACCCATTGATGGTGTCACAAAGAACTTGTGCTGCAACTTCTTCTTTTAAAAAAGGAAGATGCACCTTAGTATATTACTTGAAAAGTTTTATATGGGAAAAACAGAAGGAGACATTTCATCTCACTTATTTTTGTAAGATACAAAAGCTAGTACATCTAATTGCGATGCGGCCTTCGTCCTACTCCGATCTATCTAGCATGTGCTATGGTGATGGAACGGAAGTTCTCCGCTATATGAAGCTCTTGGGATAATGGTTTTGCGTTTTTGTTATATGAATTGGGACGGGATGTGAGGAGGAAGTTTAGAACATGGAACTCTTGGGATAGTGAATCATACCCATCTCTGAACTCTCGGGATAATGGATTCCATTAAATCTGATCTCAAAAAGCACCCATTGATGGTGTCACAAAGAACTTGTGCTGCAATTTCTTCTTTTAAAAAAGGAAGATGCACCTTAGTATATTACTTGAAAAGTTTTATATGGGAAAAACAGAAGGAGACATTTCATCTCACTTATTTTTGTAAGATACAAAAGCTAGTACATCTAATCAAACAGATGATGTCATATATGAACAAGTAGAACAATACTTATTGTCCACTGTCTAACATAAAAGAAGGTATGGCATAGTTCCACTTTGGACCAACAGTTGTCTTTGAAAATAACTGGAGTCCTTACCATCGGTTCTTAAAGGCCACTTGCCGTTGCCACAAAACATCATCCAAACCTTGCAAATCATCATATTGACCATGTAGCGTGTGAACAAACAACATCCCAAATTCAATAAGCACAATGTTGAGTTGTATGTGGACATTGTTAAAAATAGAATCACATCTTGCTTTCCATATTACCCAAAGAGCCAATGATGTAATAGTACGCCAAATGTAAGAGTGTAATGTGTATGTTTTTTTAATGTGTTGCTTAAAATTCCATGATGACCAATGACCATTATCAACTTCTTGCTTCTTGGGAAGGGATATCAAACAACTTTGCTAGAAGTCGAGGTAAAGAAGATGCTCATAAGAAATTGTGAAATAGTGAAAATTGAGGACATATTTGATGGACATTGATGTAATTGTTGGATATGGTGGGATAAGAGTGGATTAAAGGTCATACATATGTGGCAAAGGTATTGAAATTTCTAAGTAAAGGATTACAAAGTTGCAAATTGTTCACAGATAGATCAAACCAACTTCGTGATCCTTTCCATCGATAAAATCTAATAAAATACTTGTAAATAATAGATGGCTTCATTGCATGACACGGTAACAAGGAAAGGCATGCGAGAACTATGAGAATTTAAAAACCAATATGAATTGTTCTCTCTCAAACTGCGATTATGGTTCAATGTTGTGACATTTCACAAGGTATAGTCATAACATGCAATAACATAACCTATGTGATTGCATCAAGTACATTTAGCAAGTATGGATACTCTTACAATGAGAACTACTGCAAGTCAACTAATATACAAAACCATGCCTTCATGATACAAAAAAACAATAGTGGTGAGTTAGGATACAAATGGCATATCATCAATGCATTCCTTAACATGACAATGTTGAGCATTTGTGACCATGTAATTGATTTGTCTTTTGCATTTCATGACAAATGTTTCTAAAGTTTAAGATGTTTGTATGACATTCATTCACTTAGAGATCTAGCAGTAAGTGTTAAGAGGTCATGTTTCACAAGGCTCTATGTGTATCATTATCCAATAACTTATTGTCGAGATTGTGTGTAAGGGATGGTTGCAATATTTATTGCCACTGTCAACTATGGCTTACATACGTGATCCTCAAAGTTTTCATTGATTGATCCATGATAGTTTGTAGTCAACCTTCACAGGCCATGGAAGTTACAACACACGCAATAAGGATTTTTTGTTGACAAGGAGAAGCAAATTAACTGTAATATATGGACATAGGCATGGAAGGATCATGCCACATGGTGGTACATAGATAGCCACACAACTCCATAAATGGAGACAAAGAAACTTGTAATATTAGCACAATGTCATTATTTCCGAATGAAAATATGATGCCTTTTTGTTTGACGATTAAAGTGTTCGATGAATGTACCGCCATCTTTACTCGTGACTACAATGCAATTGGTCAAATATGTTAGATTTTCTTACTAGTTGGATTACCAAAATATTTCTAGGTGAACAAATAAATCGCACTAAGTGAGTGCGATGTTTTGTCAGGCAACGAGCTTTCGAAATATGATTTTTTGTGTGCATAGCATGTCCATTTAGAAACATTGTCGTGGTAACCCGAGCTACCAACGGATAATGTTTTGGTGATGAGCAAGTCAACAACATGCAAGTTGCGTTCCGTTTGAACTTGTTAAGGAACATCCATCTTTTTTGTCGTGAATCAACCAATGTCACGTCCGCAAAGTGTGATAAATGGCTTTCTACTTTGGTTTATGACCGAATGATGTACATTCTTACAATAATCTAAGCTACCATGCAATAATGTTTTTGAGATGAATGAGTTAACACCATGTTAATGACATGCAAACTAACTTCCATTGGGACTTACAAGGAATATGTATACATTCTTTGTTTTGCGATGAAACAAGCAATGTCACATCAACAAATGCTCGACAAATGGCCTTTTGACATACATGGGTTTACGAGGGACATATTTTGTGTAGATATGCTCTCGCGGAGACGTAAAGTAAAGAAAGAAGTTGAAATTGATGTGAGAAAGGGTGGCTCAATTCTCTCATCCATACTTTTTAGTTGGCATGATGGGATAAAAAAAACAAAGGCTATTTTCTCATATGTGTGGATGGATGGATGGATGACAGTTCATTGAGTCCACATAAGGAGGAGAAAGAGGAGGAGGAGGAGGAGGTGCCATGGCTGCTTCTAGGGCCCTAGCTCTTACGAGCCATTCTTTTTCCTCTCCCTTCTCACCTTCAACCAGGTTATTCTCATCATCTCTCTTTTGTGTGCCCATGAAGATCCGTATACACTCCATTTGTCGCGATGGCCGGGCGCAACGACCTCAACGACGATCACTCAACATTCGCGCTGCAAGCACCGAGTCTCGATTGATCCCTCTGGCTTCACGAGCTCCCGATTTTGAGGTTCGACTTCTTTAACATTCTTAATCCAAAACTTTGGTTTCACTTTGATATGATATAGACAGACAGTTAAATAGATGGATGGAATAATTCCACCGAGAAGTTCAAATATAACCAATGAGACCCAAACAAGCATGCAAAAACAAACATGAGATGGCCATAAACATGAACAGCGATGGATACAAATATATATTATCATCCTTGGAGGTCAATTATGAACAATGAGGCCAAGATGATGACAACGGCAATGCTGATGAGGACTTATATTAATGTCCTTGGTCCATGGTCGCCCAACATCATGATATGTTGTCATCCCCAAGCCATGTAGTGAGGGATTTTTAGATGGTAGAACAGAAAAGAAAATGTGAAAACTGAAATAACAAATACTAAGCTAGTTGCTGAAATTTCCACTTTGGTTTTCTACGAATTTTTGCCTATGTGGCCTAGTACATGAGCAAAGACCAAGGTCGAGCATGGGTTCAATAGTCCCTACATTATGGAAGGTGAACGTTAGTTGATTGTGGTAAATTGTGGGATTTTAACCCATGTTTGCCTACATTTTGGAAAGTGACCTAGTAGATTATACTAACTTGTGGGATTTGGATCCGCATCTATGAGTTAATAAAGTTGCGCATATGGTTCCTATAGGCTAAAGAAAGAGTTTTTTATGAAATGTGACATTAGCATCTCCAAAGGTCAAAATGAGGTATCCAAATCTACAACCATCATTTGATACATGATAAACTCCAATCTTCTCATGATGTGAAAGAATGACTGGATTGACATCTCCACAGAAGTGAAAGTGGGTTTTAAGAAACAAAAATATGTTAAAATCATAATGTCATGTGATATCCCATTCATACAAAAATAAAAGCAAGAAAGTTGCACATCTTTGGTAATCCAGCGAACTATCTTAGCATTGAGCAAGACCATCCAAGGATAAATTCGTGTTTGTGAGCAAGAAAGAAAAAAAGATATACTAACTCTACTAGAGGATGACTTCAAGCTATGGCACAAATCCTGATACAATATGTGTGAATTCAAGTCATCCATACCTAAAACAAATTAAATGCTCTAGGTCGCCTAAATGTTCATGATAAAGAACTTAATGCATGAAGTGCCTTTACGATTTGTAACAATCCTTAAGATGCTTTTACAAGCATAAAGTGCATCCGTATTACTGGGGAATGAGTGGTGTGGAGGGAACATGGTTGGCATTGTGTAACAAGGTCTAGGAAGATATTCAAAGATTGCATTTAAGCATCCTGGGGCAGATCAAACATGGTGAACAATGATCTCCATGATCTGGTGCTTTTATGGCTCATGTGCCTTGTATCATGCTACTCACGGTCTTAGTTGTTTCTTTGCAGTTCTTTCCTTGCTCAATGGTAACATCTCAACATACTATCTATGGAGGGGCTGTGTTAATACATGGGTTGATACCCATGTTTTGAAGTGTGATGCTCAACCCAAGAAATTTTTGAATTTTTTGGAAGCAAGACAATCATTATACATCTCACCCAATTAGGGGTTTACATATTTGAAAGGTCCTTTACCTATACAAACTAAAGAGCAATCATGGGTTGATCGAATTTTATGGGTTCATACTTAGTTTTTACAAGTGACTACTAATGTCTTGGACCATGGCTCTAGTGATTCTCTTCAATGACTATCATTTGAGGCTCAACAAGAAAGGAAGGAAATGTAAATCTGATTAGTAATTGCCATTCTAAACTACCACTTGTATCAAAGGACTTCACTTGGAGAGTATTGATTGCGGGTTTACCTATGTGATCGGCACCAAAGAGACTGAACTAGAAACATGCAATTGCTTCTTTTGCACTATTCAAGTGGAAGATAGTACTCATTGTTTCGTACGATGTCCAATTCCTTGTCAGATTTGAAGTTACATTTCTCGGATTTGGCAAGTTTTGTTACACCGTTATTTCTTGCAAAGACAGTTCATGTTTGCACAATTCACATAACTCAAATCCGAGATTTGAGAGGGAGATCATGTTCCTTTGAGATATTGGGATTGCATCATAATTGGGATATGCACAACCCTTTTGCATTTGATGGTACACTTAGAGTTACGAACATATTTATGAAAGTTGAAGGGAGTATCGATGTGGCAGTTTTGTTTATTGGAGCAAGTCAAAATCCTTTCCTTGGTGTAGTGTTCGTCTTGCCTATTAGCAATTCAACATGTCCCACTGCCCATGTAGTGGTGACACCATTGAGTTGTTTTTCTCACACATTTAATAATTAATCTTGTGTTTTCAACCAAAATAAAAGAAGGGGAGAGAGAAAGTTAGCGAATGAGAGAAAGAAAGAAAGAAAGAAAGATATATTAACGTCTTTTAAGAGAGAGAGAGAGAGAGAGAGATTTCATGCATCCTTGCAGTTGCCAGAGCCATTATCTGGGAAGACCTGGACATTGGAGGACTTCGAAGGTTACCCTGCCTTGCTTGTAAGTAATTCTGGTCTATGTTGGCCTTATAGAAATTGCAATTGCACTTGCTCGTTCAAAATTTGAGCTATAGGGAATTTAGGTGCTTAAATCATCCTCACCGAGTTAATGAAGGTTTCTTTCTTTCAGTCTTTTATAATCTCTATTATGAATCACAACAAAACATACACGTGTGATTTACATAAGCTCATAATAATGTATTTTGTTCAATTACACTATATATACCTGCCAAATGACTGAGTGTGCTTCATATTGTATTAGGTTATAGTTATTTATGTAATTAACATTGTTAGATTTGCAAGGAAGTGAAATTGGTAATCTATTCCATTTATGGAAATCTCCTTGTTCAAGTCAACCCTATCAGGCATTGCCACATTGTTGATGAGTCTGTATCCGTGTCCTTGATTTTTCATCTACTCCTGGTATGTGAATGGATGAACAACGAGGCACAGAACTTCAAAAAGATCCACCTTACCAGTCTGTCTAATAAGAAACTCATCAATAAATTTCCAAAGGGATCTCTATTGTTGTTGGAAAATGGGCTTCCTAGCCGTATATTTGGTTGCTAGTGTCATTTAAGTTTGACCTATGTATATCATTAAGATCTATGCATAGATCTCCAAGGCCATTTATCCTAACATTGTAATGAGGCTATACAAAGAATTGGAGGGAGCATGATAGAGGCAGCTTATGCCCTTAATGTTAATGAGTATCATCTTTATGTAATCTTATCACATATTCTAATCCTTCTTTCAAAATGCATACACATTGAAACACCATATCAATAGGATTGCATGATGCATAAAGAGAAAGTGAGAAATTAATAAAATGATATACATAGAAGTCATTACATGCATGAATGAAAAAGAAGGGATGAATTGGCAAGTGATAGAACCCATTCATTAAATGGTAGAGGAGTCTAGAAAAAGGTACAAATCATTAAAATAATTAACTCAGTATATGGAAAATTGAAATTCCTGTTTCTCACCAAGAAAATTAGAGAAATAATGATGGCATGCTAATGGCACTGTCACTTTACCATGATTTGTGTATTAAACCTTTAATATAGGTGTCTCTTTTTCTTGTACATAGACCCACCACCCTTTCACATGAATTTTGTATATATAGACCCTTGTGCTAGGTTATATCACAACGATTCCTTGGGGGGATGTGCAGGTTATGTTTATCTGTAATCATTGCCCATTTGTTATACACTTGAAAGCTGATATGGTGAAATTGGCAAATGCTTATATTCCGGTATGCTCGATTTTATCTCAATATATTGGTTTCTATTTATGTTTCGTTTGGTTTCTTTATCCAAAGATCATAAGTGGTCTGTAGTATTTATTTTTATGCGTGATAGAAAGGGCTCGCTGTTGTGGCAATCTCTTCAAACTCAGTTAAAACACATCCTCAGGTATCCGAGTGTCTACCAGAAAAGCTATTTATGACCTGTAATACTGAAAACAAATTGAAGCTCAGTAGTTAATGTATGAGCAGGATGGACCTGAGTTAATGGCTGAAGAAGCAAAGACACTGGGCTATCCATTTCCTTATTTATATGATGAGGTATCATCTTTTTGGCTTTTGTTCTCTCTCTCTCTCTCTCTCTCTCTCTCTCTCTCTCTCTCTCTCTCTCTCTTACAGGATATACCTAGTAAATTCTTTTTTAAACGCTTTTTCAGAATAATTGTTGGTGATCACTGGGAAACACTTATAATAGATCATTTTTCAAGTACTATTTATGTGGAAGTGATGCATTCTTTAGAATGTCTCTATAATATAGTAAGAAAATGGTTAGGCAAACATTTCCCTATACTGATTTGAGAATTCATCCATAAATGCAGAAATTGGGAAATTGTGTTTATTGTATTTGTGACAAACAATTATTAGTTTGCTCTAACCAGGTCACATTACTAGGTCCAGAATTCAATTTTCTTCTTGTCCCTTGCTTGTTGCAAATGGCAATCAATGTCAAATTAAGAGAGAACAAAACGCACCAATATGCGAGAATATATTGTTATAGGTGACCAAACCTCACTCTCTGTGATAAAGCAAACATAAGATAGATCCTTTGGGTATTGGATCAATGAGATAGTCTCTCAAACATTAAGGTAAGTATTCTTCTTACATATATGCCAAGGCTAGCTATTTTCTCTTTGATCAAAAATACAATTTTGGTCTTGTTAGAGAAACAAAACATTTTTGATGCACGATCATCTTTTTTGTGTAGGAATGTCATTTAGTGTACTTGTGTCTTCTTGCAATATTTAAAGATCTTTGCTTATTCGTCCCATCTATCTCTCTTATTGGGTCTATGAGAAGGTTAATTGATCACTACATTTGCAAACAAAGATGCAAGTGTATCACATCATGCTTCATACATAATGTTCTTGTTGTGATCCTACAAGGTTGTTAAAGATTGCCATTCTATAATCAGGCACAAACAAAAAGCTTCTTTAATTCTTCTCTTATTTTATGTATTTTTTACAAGTTTATTGTTGAAGCCTTTTGAAGAAAGAAGTGTGATTTGATATTAAGAAGCCAATATTTTATGTTATTGTTTCTTGGAAAACTGTCCAGACACAGGAGACTGCCAGAGCATTTGATGCTGTTTGTACTCCGGATTTTTTCCTCTTCAAGAAGGTACCTGAAGATCTCGCCTGGGCCATAAAAAAGATCTTAAATGAGCATTTATTATTACGTCTTATTGTCACTTACTTGCCTTACTCAAAAGGATGGACGGCGTCCGTTTGAACTTGCTTATCATGGCCAATTTGATGACTCGAGGCCTGGAAACAACCGCCCTATTACTGGAAGGTTTGATATATGTAAACCTTGAATCTCATTAATTAATAAAGAAATAAGAAAATATGTGTGAATGTACAAGTATTCAACCTTTTGTAACGTTCAGGGACTTGAAGGATGCTATAGATTGTGTACTTTCGGGAAGGCCGGTAAACACAATCCAAAAACCAAGGTAAATTTTTTGTGAATGTGAACATTTACTGCGTTGATTCATAATATTAACTAAGGTTAGCTTATTTAAAACATTTATGACCTTAATTTCACTCTATTTGCCAAGGTTCGTACCTAAACATTCATGACATTAAGTTCACATTATTTTCTAAGGTTTTTATCTCTAAACAGTTATGATGTTAATTTTCTTTTTGTATATGGCAGTCTTGGATGTAGTATCAAGTGGCACCAACTATAGTGGCTCTTCTGAAAAGATGCTAAGGGCAGTAGTGTTTCTTTTTCATGTGCATACCTGCTTAATGCTCAGATGTAGACAATAAAGGCATCAGATGTCTTACCTGTATTAAAGACTAAACATAAAGACAATAAAGAGATGAGATGTCTTACATGTAGTAAGGTCGGCGACCTGATGTTTTACCTATATTAAAGACTTGTGTCATTATATATAACCGATATAATTTGCATCCAATTATCAATTCGTGGACATTTTTTGTCTTATTTCTCAATGGTTCTAGCTAATAACCATTTTGCAAAAGAAAGCTTTTGGCACCTTGATTATTTGATAGTGTATAATAAGTTTGCAAACTTAGTATGTGAGTTGTGATAAACGCTTTGTGAATGGTGGTGGTTCAGAAGACAATTATTAAGGAAAAATTTCACAAAGATGTGAGAGATGTGAGAGGGCCACATATTCACATATGAAGAAGGTGTTTCTATTTGCATGCATCCTAGTCCAATAATAACAAAAACATGCAGATGCAAAAGAAAAGTTCAAATGTAAGAATACAATTGTGGATTAAGTGAGTTGTACAAATGAAAGGAAAAAATAGGTACAGCCATTGCAATATGTGAAAGAGGTCCCATCAAATCGTGGTGGTTGTGTCAATCCCAAAGGGATGGTGAACAAATAATGTGAACCTAACAAAAGAAATGTTGAATGTGAGCATGTGTGTCCCTTTTAACATTGATACATGTATTAGGAAAACAATACTAATATATTTTCTTATCTTTGTGATACTTGTTGTCTTAATAGATAAAATGGGTTACATGACCTGCACATATGTTTCCACGGGAAAACCAGGGATTTTGTTAAGTGCCTAGAGGTCACTAAGAAAGAGTATTGGGGAGCTCGAGGGAGTGATATTAAAGTTTTTCTAGAATGAGGATTAGTTGACATTCAATGGTTGGAAACCCTTTTCTCGATGGTAGCATGAGGATGTTCTATTACGTGCATGTCATGTGATGAGGAATTCAAATTTTCGTAGCACAATCCTAGAAATCTTGCTAAAGGTAAAAAGAAAACGTTGTTGCTAGGGTATGAATGTTATGATGATGGTTACGCGTATTAGGTTGGTTAGGTCTATTATGTCAAGGATGTTTTTGGTGAGCTTGGGTAGGTGAGCTTGTGAGGGGTCTCCTTCAATAGTAGTTCAACACCGAAATCTAATGTGAATCTTAATATCAGACAGGAATTATCTCATTGGAATGCAATCGTTTGTTCAACTTTTGGTTATTTATACATGCCATTGTTTTGGGTGACTTCTTGGTTAGACATGTAATAATAATGATAACAATTACTCTTAAAGAATTAAAAGAACTAGGAAGGATGCATAAGCAACTAACAATTACTCTCGAAGAAGCAAAGGAACTAGGAAGGGTGCACAATTAGAGAATCAATCAAAGGAATGTGATGAAGATTTAACAAAATGAGATCAACCCAAGATTAATATCTTAATGGAAAAATGTTGGCGTATAAATTAGGCTCCTACCACATTCTATTCTTGTATCTTAGGCATATTTATTTTACCATAACTTTGATAAGCTTTAGTATGGGTTCCCATCCTTCAACATTCCATTATCAATATTCCCACTATCCTTCCTTGTCTTCCACTTCATCCATGATACCCTCTCTCTTCTTTTAGGATAATATGGAATGCTAACAATACAATAAGGATAAGTTTACGGCCTTTACACCTTCGAAGTTCTAAGATAGGGGGCACATGCAATATATAGTTTATCTTTCTATCTATATATAGCAAACATCATAAAGATTTATGTGTGTGCATTGATATGAACCATGCTTCATGAAACAATGGTAGACATACATCCTATTCGTGGTCAACTACATTGACAATTACTCCATAAATTTTGCTAAGTGTGCATGTTTGGATTGATGCAAGTCATATTGACTAATTATGGACACCACAATGATCCAATATCCAAAACATTGCTACTCATATTTTTGGCGAAATTGAACAAGTGAGTTATGTGTTCTATTACAAGAGGGCGCCCAAATCGTAAACTTTCTTGATAAATTTATGTTCAAATATTAAGATCCATGCTCATTTGTTAGCACCTATATCTCAACAAGTTCATTTAGTTTATAGTTGTCGATAAAATTAGAAGTTTGTGATGGTTTAATGAGGAGTCTTAACTTGCTTAGCAATATATATGAAAAGAAGTAATCATTAAGTTACTATTTAAACATTACTTAAACTATTTACGAGAAAATATTATCAATGCTTCTCCAACCAAAGCGCGCAACCAATAATGTTAATGCAAGAGATATGGAATGAAGTTGTAGCCACTCTAAAGAGCCAATATGATGGCCTGAAGGGTGACTTCGATAGAGTTGAAAGACAACGACTAGCCTTTATCCAACAATGTTCGTCCTCTCCCTTTCTTGAGGCAGTGGGCATCCACATAAGATGGACCTATCGTGTCCCTATAGGGATTTGTATATATTAATCTCATCTGTAAAATCTTTATAACTAATGGAAGGAGTTTTTTTGGGAAAATAAAAAAAATAAATAAAAAAATAGCAATGCTCCGATGGTAGCAATACGAAGAAAACACGTATGTAACTTTTACACTTTACAAAAAGCACTTTGCAAATGTCCACTTTCTTTTTTGTGACAAGGAACAATAATCTGTAGAGTTTATTAGAGCATGCGGATGAGTCACTTTAGACATTGGAATGTACATCATCATCGTGTTTGCTTCTAAAACAAATATTGGTTGATTAGATATGGAAGACTCCATGGATAAACAAAAAAACACAATATTACAAAACGAGGTAGAATTATCTACAAACATAGTGTCTCCTCACAGGGGTACTATCATCAAAAAGTTAAAAGTGATGGTTGCATTCTTTTAATTCTCCACAACTACGTCTATCTCCATGGTCATGTGCATGTGGTCATGATTTCTATAGGGAAATTTGTGCATTTAATATTGTGAGATGCAAGTTAACTGTATATTGTATTCGTACATACAAACAAATACACACACATAGATGTGTGTGTAGGTTGCTTGTATTGGTTTGATCTTCAATCATTAAACTTGGAAGGATACTAAGAATGCTTCTATAACAGAGAGTCTTTGGTATTGGCTCAACATGTCAAACATTAAAGTTGGAAGGATGGTTACAATGTGGACCGAAGTAAATGCAAATTTTGTCGGGTAGGTGTCAACACATTTCTTTTTTTACTAACATTATAGAGTCCATGAAAGACACGCACATAACAACTCATACAATTAATTGGTGGGGTGGCAAATTATTGATTGCCACAAGTTTGTGAGAGCAGGGTTTCTGTACAGCAATAGGTATCTTCCAACAAAGAGAGACAGTTCCAAGTCTAAAGTCAATAATGACCATAATCCAACATTAAGATTACGAAGACAATGTAATAAAGGTAAGCCCCATCTACAAACAAATCCTTGTTACTAATCCAAAGGCAATATCCCCCATTGGAAAAGTCCCATGTTATTCAAAAACTCATCAAGAAATAGATTGTTTGTTATTATGAATAAATTTAAACTTTTCTCCATGTTTGTCATGCCTTTCATCGTTTTGATATCTCAACCCTCTCTTGAGATACATATTGAATTGATCATACGAGGATCTCTCTCCACACATATCACTAGCATAATTCGACAAGTATTTGAATTTTATTATCAGAGTTTTAAATGCTAACCAAAATATCATATTAAACCTACGGTCGCTATAACTCTAGATGTCATTATCCACCATATCTATATAAAGAGAATGTATTTAATTGAAGTGCTTCGCTATCCACCTAGGGTTTGAATTCATGTTGTTTGGATATTTATCAAATGACAACGTGTTAACCTTGACTATCTTTCATTGCTAAATGTAGGCTTAGTATGACCCACTTTATATTATAACAATATATTAAATTTGTGTGTAGAATGATATATTTGTGATCAATGTTTTGGGTCACGTCTTTCCTCCCCATACTGCAATTGTTGCGAGTGAAAGAGAAATAAGACACTGACATAAAGAAAAGGTTTCATATTTCTCACGTATCGATTTGAGCAAAGCTGATTTAGGGTTGAAATTAAAGCATGGACTTCATCATGAATAGATTCCACCACCTAGGATGCCATTTCATAGTACTTGTCATTTTTTGAGGAGGGTTCAAATCAACAATCTTGCCAACAATTTCAACCCCCTTGTCAATATCCACTCTACAAAGGTAACTATTCAAACAACTAGTTAAGGAAAACTTTGACTAATTTAGTTTCAGATATTAGTTTTTTCGAAAAATTTGTATAAAACTTGCTTGGTGTGTAGTTTGCACAAGCAAGGAACACGTAGAAACCTTGATGTGCTACATCGCCACATATTTTCTTGTAAGGATAGTGTTACATGTATTAGGACTAGAAAATGTATGCGAAACATTCATTGAATATTTATCAACTACAATGCTCCAAAATATACTAAAAGATACAACGAACTATAAAAGACTTATTGATTGATGCTCTCACACCTTTTTACCATATCTCATTGATTCTTCTTTTGCCAGTAAAGGGACTAGGGATAGGCTAACGAACAATATGTTTTGCAACAATATGTTTGATGCCTTCAACCTATTTAGGACCAACACCAATATGTCATATGTCGTGTTATATAAAGAATGACTAACAAAGCATGTTCTTATCAAGGCAGAGCATCTATTATCAATGGAATTATTTTGTTTGAACATATTCTTCGATGAATCTTTGAAGTGTAGTAGTAGTTGTTAGAGATAATTGTATTATCATTTTTTCTACTTGTATTAGTATAGTTGCATTGCCCATGCATGAAATCTAGATATAGGGACCAAATTTGTTTAGGTATTTGTGCATCTTTTAGGCATTGATGTAAATTTTGGGTTATATCTAGGCTACATGGAAATATCTCAACCAAGTGCATTGTGGACAACCTATAATTGCTTTTCACTCATGCAATTGTTACATTTTTGCTATGTCTCAAAAGGCATCGAGGGCATTGAGGAATGTTTCTAGTTCGAAGACAAAATTAGAAATATAATGATCATGTCAAAATCAATCTATGTGGGATTTCGCCTCACAATGTATTGACAAAAAAGCGACCCTTGGGAAGTCAACATCTACTATTTTTGGAACAATGATAATAGTATCAAAACCACTTACATGACAACCTTGACATGAAGATTGTTCCAAAGTATTCATATAATAGACATAGACAAAAAAATCGCAAATGAAAATGGTGTACATGCACATAAGCGCTTGCATAAAAGGCATTTTTAAACCTTTAGAATTAAGGGCAATTCCCCAAATGAGCCAGAGTTTTCTGAAAAATGGCACTATGTTGAGATATATAGCAAAACTAATCATTTTCAAGTAGAGAAAGTCAAGGGCAACCTAAAATTGAAACAAGACATTTCAATGTCCATTACGAATTTTGCGTGAGTTGTTGGGATCAATGAGTCTTGGCATGTGCAAGGCCAAAGACTCACATGGACAACACATGCATTGTAATTATATAAAAGTGGGTGATTTATTGTTAGAAGACAAATTCTGAGTACAACAGCTAATTTGATGATATTGAAAGAATTTGACAAGTCTGCGGAACTACATTAGTTCAAAATCCTTGCTCAAATTAGAGCTCCTTGCAAAAGTATATGGCTCTCTTTGAACAAAAATGGGCCATCGAGATTGGATGACTAAACATGAAACGAGTAATTAGGTAGAAATTTATGGTTGTATGAAGGGCATAACATGCATCATTCGCAAGAGAGATATCGTGCCACGATCCAATCCATGGAAAGCAATAAGGCAACAAACATCTCTAGCTTTTCTCCCAAGGGCCTTGGGCCTACCATCTTCGTGAAAATGAAGTGGAGACCTAAAACAAGAAAATCTCGAAATGGAATATTTAGGTCACTTTGGAATGTAGGATTGCCTTTTATGCTATAGTGGTATCATGATTTCCATGATTTGTTTTTAAAGAATGGGAGCCTTTGGAGGCAATACACAAGAGGATTGTCCGCTCAATCACATCGTCGATGTTTGCACTTGATTGCCCATTCTTAAAACCTTTAGTATTATAAAGCAATGGGATCGTTTGCTACAAAGGTCTTCATCTCGAACATGTGGGGACGAATCCCACGTGGGTCTCACGATTCATCCGAATGTAATAGATCAAGTCATGAGGCGTTTGATCGAATTGGGTGGAAGAGTGGGGATATGCCTGTCGTATGTCTATTGGGGCTGCAGAAGGTGGAATGGGGCATTGACGATCATGAAGGCCAATCGATTATTTGCGAGCGATCGATTATATGCAGCCTAAACAAGAGCCGATCGATCGATTATATGCGAACAATGAAAACAATGTTCGTTTATCGCTGGGATCGACATGAAACGAATAACGATCGTACGTTACTAGTGGGATGGAAACCGATGGACACGATACGGTTTATCGATTGATTGGCACGTGGATGGTGCCGATAGAAAGTCCTATGCTAAGGACTTGACTTGGCTTGACTTGAATCACTTGACTGACTCAAGAGATGATGGGCCAGGGCAGTTCTCTCTCTCTCTCTCTCTCACATACCTTCTTCCCCTCCTTTTCTCTGTTTAAACCCAAATTAGGGTTTCCTTTTTGAGCTCTCTTCTTCTTCTTCTTCTTCTTCTTCTTCTTTCTTCTTCTTGGGTCTCTCTTCTTCCTTCCTTCCTTCCTTCCTTCCATGGAAAGTTCTGTTTCTCTGCTTTCTCGCTCCATCTCTTTTCCTCCGTCGATCTTCTTCCTACCCCGCCGTATCTCTTCCCCTTCCTCCACTTCTTCTCCATCTCCTCCCTCCTCCACCTCCATCTCCTCCATCTCCTCCTCCTTCTCTCCTCGCCTTTCTCCCACAGATCTGGAGCGCCCCTCCTCGTCTCCATCGCCACTGTGGTCTTCATCGTCGTCGTCCATGATGAAGAAGAGCACGGGGAGGCCATGCGAGCCGCGCCTGTCGCCTACCCGAAGGCCGTCATCATGCCGCCGGCCAAGCACCCCGATGGAGACCTGCGCATACGCATCCATGGCGGGCTCCGATCCTTACTTACGCCACAACCATACGGCAGCACAGAAGAAGACGACGACGACGCACTATGCGCTCCTGGGGGTCACGCCCCTGGCCTCGCCCAAGGAAATACGGGCGGCCTACCGTCAGATGGCCCTCCGCTACCATCCTGATGTGAGCCCCCTCCACCTCCTGGACATGGCCACCCAACTCTTTGCAGACATCAACGAGGCCTACTCCACCCTCTCGGACCCCCAGAAGCGGGCGGATTATGATCGCTCGCTCGCGCATGACCTCTTCTCTCCCCCCGTGGGCTCCCCCTGTGCTGTCCCCTCCTCCCCATCTGCCATGTCCATGTCCTCTTCCCCCCGCCCCTACACACACCTGGCCACCGGTCGCATCTATCCATCCATGAATTCCTTCTATCGGGAATGGCGGCGGGGTGCTCAAAATTGAGACTCGAACTCGATATATATATATATATATATATCGGAGTAGTGGAATCAGATAATCAATCATTGGAATCTAAAGTGAATCCAAGTCCGAATCATTCTACCCTATAGGTGAACTTACTGGCTAATCTCCGCTCAAAGTCTGCATGATTCAAAATGAAATCCTGGTTATTCAAGAGTGAATCCAATGATTGGGAAGCATCAGACTTTGATGGAGATTTGATTTTGCGGTTCTGCTGTTTCGATCATCAGTAGTAGTGGTGGTGGCCATATAGAAACTTTACCTAAGTTGTTTGCTCATGGAGAACTAGTTGTTTGTCGTTAAGTGTTTGCTTCTCTTGAGTTTCCGAAGCATTTCTAATGCTCTTCCCTTCTCGCCCCAAGGCTTCTTATACTGTACATAATCAAAGCCCACAAGGACACAATTATATAATCAAATCCAATGTAATGAAAGTTGGGATAGTATTCAATGGTTTAAACTTGTCTTCATGTTATAGCGTACCACAATTTCATGACAGACACCAGTTACAGAAAGATTTTGTAGGAGCCATGCTTTTTTGATGGGTAATGCTTGGCTAAATTATCATAGTTCTAAGTTTTTGAAATAGAGCTTGTCTATATGAATGCCTTGTTCGCTGCATTTTCAATCTATATGAGAGACCGTTGCAGTTAATTAGTGTCTAAGATACCAAAGGATTAAACTAGAGAGAGAACATGCTAAGCAAATCGAAATGGACTACAACCAAGGACTGCAGCACAATCTTTTCTTGCATGTTTAAATTAGGCACGAAAGCATAGTTTGGTGGCAGTTCTAATAGGTGCCTGCGATAATGAAATGTAAATAAAAGCATTCATCAAAAGCTTAAGTAGGATGTTAAACTTGCTCTGTTTATCAATCAGGTCAAATGTTTTTGGCCATGAGGTGAGTAAGAAATGATGAGGGATGCCTATCTATCTGTAGCAATTTTAGTAGAAATGAAGATGGTAGTTTGATAAGATGTTCAGAAGCTTTGATCCACAATGGAACTATATATTCAATTATGGATGTAGAGAAATTTTAATAAACTTCTATGCAATGATTTTCAAGATTTTGATCACAATGGAACTATATTTTAAATGCTTGATCATTGAACTCCCAATGGGTGAGTAAGGATTTTCTGTTAATCCTTTCTGTGTAGTTTGCTATTAAAGTCTCCATGGTTAGGAAACATCAAGGCTAGGGAGCGAAGAGAGGCCTTTGTGGATTTGTGATGTGCTGCTTTGTGTTTGTCTTACCTTGATATTTCTATTGTCCTAAATTCCTAATCAAGAGAGACCTTGTTAAGTGCTTCGTTGTCTTACCTTGATATTTACATCCTCTTGCCTTTGTTGATACACTCCAAAATCAACCTAAGCAAATAAAGAGAGGCCTTGACATATCTATCGAGAACGTACTGATCTTTCAAAATTATCATCCCACTCTCAAGATTCAGATTACTTTGTTCCAACCGTTTGAGTTTTGACATTGACCTCATTTCATTTCATTGAATCTTTACTGATATGAGGCAATGATATATTCATGTGATCGTACCTCAGATAAGTGAGAAAAAAATTATAACACTTAGAAATTTTAGGGGAACTAGTGCCCATATTACATTATTCTTCAAATCGAGCATTCTACAATGGTGCAAACCTCTCTCTCTCTCTCTCTCTATATATATATATATATATATACCACCAATATGCAACTACATAGCCATGCTTCAAGACATGTGGCCTGAAAAATGATGGTACTCAATCCACATCCCCATTGAATAATCTTTGGCCTAAAACCAAAACATTCTGTGATTTTTATGTTAATTGAGGATGGCATATGATATCATGAAGAGAGAACAAGTAAGCATATTACACGATATGGCTTAGCATTTTCCTTGACTTGTAAGTTGTGCCTTCTATCTAGGTGCTATACAAACGTCAACTCAATCATGGGGAGGAAGTTCCAGAGCCCTCCATCCAAGTCCACCTTTTCGATAATCTTGTAAAATCCTTGAGGCTGATTGGTTTGCATCCCCATTGAATAGTCTTTGGGCAAGCTCTTCCACAAACCTAATAATCCAAAAGCAGAAAATTTAATGTAAGTTATCAAAGAGCTTTTTTGCATTACTTAAAAAATAGGCAATAAACTGGGGAACAAAACTCACTCTTCCCCTGACAATTCATTGGGATCAAGTTTATAACGTTGCAGGAGTACTTTTGCAGCTGAAAAAGATCACAACCAGATGACATTCCTTTAATCACACCAAAATTTGACACTACAATGTGATGACACACATGCACTTCTAGCTACCCGAGTTGTGAATGCGAGAACTCACATGCACTTGTAACTGCCAGTTGAGAATGTGACAACTAATACTTATGAATTAATGCATATGCATAGTGATAGACAAAATTTTTACAACATGATAAATCACAATATACAATACAATTTCAGAATGTGACTTCTTATGCAGTTGGTTTAAAGCTTGTCATGTTTTTGACATTAGCTATATTGTAGCAATGTCTACTTAACCTCCATTTGGCAACTTCTTTAACATCTCCACGAAAACTGCAGCAACACCAGCAACCGCATATGATGATTCTCCAATGTCATGGCATATGGCTAGCCGTATGGCTGCAACTTGGTCATCGAGTCTCATAGGCAATATTCCAGGAGCATCAAGCAAATCCAAATCTTCCCCTATCCGAGCCCATCTGCACGCCAAAGGAAAAAAAAAGGATCTAGCTATAAGACATAAAAAACAAAATCTTCCACAAAAATAAAAATAATCAACCAAATTTGTTTTTGTAAAACCTTGAAAAACCTATCAATGATATTGAAACTCTGTGCAAAGATTTGAGTTGCTTTAACAGAGGTTAGCTAAATTTAGCATTAATGTCTGTATCTTAAAACTTCAAGTGCTAATCACTAAAAGGCACTTTTAAAAGTACCATCTTCCCACAAATTATGTTCCACTCACTAAAAGGAATCAAATGAATTACAATTAATTGAAGAGAAGTACTTCAATTCTCGAGTTACTCCTGGCCGTGGAGCTGCATCACACTTCTTCCGCCCAAGCAATCGATTGATAAGTGAGGATTTCCCCACATTTGGGTACCCGACAACCACAGCTCTAACCTGTTACGAAATCAAACTAAATCATTAAAATAAACCAAAAAAGAAAATCTATATCTAAAAGAGGTATAACAAGATTGATGAGTATATTTGCCAATGATCAATAAGTTAGGTAGTAAGATGCGTGAAAGATCTTTCACAGATTTGTGAATTTTTTTGATGAGCTTGGTTATGGTAATTTGGTAAATTGGATTATGAATTTATTAATAGAGAATTGGATATTTATAGCATAGGGAAAATTCCAGGTGACAAAAAGCAAAGTTGTTAATAAATCCTAAATTATTCTAGAGTTCACCCAAACCCAGAAACTCCCTTCTTAAAACAGAACCAAATGAGATAAGAATTCTCCCCAGGATTGAAATGTATTTATTTGATGGATGCATGTACATGTTATAGAGCCATCTGGAGACCTATTTTCAACATCCAAACCAACTATTGACAAGGATCAATATAATACGAAGTTTTAAGGGTTTCATCAATAACATCCATCAAAGCTGAAATGTACAAACATCATTGGTCCTTGTAAGGATTTGATTTCAAAACTCCCATTACATGATGGAGTCTATGGGCTATGGTTATAATCGATGGACAACTCCAAGCCCCGTCAACAGCACATCCATACAAATTTAAGTCTAAAAGACACTCGATCCTCGTGGGCCTCTCCACTAGAGTTAATTAACACAGTTGAAAGACTGAGATTTTTGTTATATTAAGGGGATTGTGACCTAGAAGAAAGAATGAAGATGACTGATAGCCAGGTTCTAAAACCTGTTTAAACCCAGTTTGTCAAATGACTTTCTGGAAGGTTCTGGCCTCTTCATGCACAATTTCTAGTTTGTCTTGGCCCCTCGGGAATGATGTCATGGCAGTTCTTCAATAAAAAGAATAAAAAAACCAAAAAGATTTTCCTTTTTAAAAAATTTAAGAGGTTATCTTGCCTTCCCTCTCTCATTTTTTTTTTCAGTGAAAACACAATTATATTAATAAATGTGTGAAAAACACTACTTACAATGGGTGTGACAATGGTGTATGGTCACCCACTCTCTCTCTCTCCACAAGTCCATCACAGGATACACAAATGGGCTCCAGACCAGGACATAACAAAGGGGTTACAATTGATCGGGCAATAGCAATTTGTCGTGCACGTAGGCCCCCGCCCCATGGACCACGACCTCGACACCCTTGTTATCAACAGATAAAAGCCATTATCTCCCACCATCGTAGGTGCTTCCCTCGCTTCGGAGACATTTCTATTCTGGATCGACCAATGGTAAAGATCTTTCAAAGACAAAAGCTACAATATACCTAACTTGAGAATCTCACATGTGCCAAAAACCAGATTCCCTCGTTTCTTCTCTTTTCATCTGATTTACTTTTATATTTACTGTGTAATGTTTATTTTATTTTGATTTGTTCTCAAAGACGAGACAACACTCAAGATGTAATCTCTTATTTGGTCTTATATGCCATTTTGGCCTCTTAAAAGACGTTAATATATCTTTCTTTCTTTTTTGCTCTCACTCATAAGGAGCAAAGCACCAGTGCCCCATGATATAATTTGGGCAGGGATGGGAGCAGCACCTATAATCCCTGAGGCATTTGTTCCGATCAGTGACATGTATACGTCTTTGGGAGCTCCCTAAACGAAGGTACCCAAGGTAGGCACTTATGTCATCAAGACAACTGGCTGAAAATGGAGGCATTCATTGTTGGTATGCTGAAATGCAACAATGGTTTGAGTCACATGTCGTAAGTATAAATGCAATAACCCCATTCCAATATAGCTTGGACTGTCCCCACCTAAATATGACCAAAGTGGAAAAGGATAGAGTGATCCAAACTAATATTATTAACTTGGAAAACAAGATAATATAGATCAGACCCAAAATATCACTAGGTACGAAGATGGACCAGTACAAGACACTTCTACACACATCGGTGGATGGATTCATCATCAGGCCACCTTATATGGACATACATCTATCCTATACGATGCGTAGTGTGATAGGGCAGCTGCAACCTTCATCACATCAATTAGAGATTGAGGTAGGTAGATATACACGACTACCTCTAGAAGAAAGAATTTGCCAATTGTGTCATCAAGGAGTGGAATCTGAAGAAAACTATGTTTGTCATTGTAGTGCCTTTTATGAAATCAGATGGCAATACCATTGCCTCTTTAAACAAGGCTTTGGCCCACTATGCAAAGGTAATGGAATATGAGGACCAACGGTGCCTAGGACGTTTCTTGCTAGAACTCAAGAGACATAGGGAAAAGTTGTTGAAGGGAAATAATACAGCCACACAAGCTCATCCACAAAGAACAATCGCAACTTTCTTTAGCCCCATCACTCCTACTAATGCTACACAAATGGGCTCCCGACCAGAACAAACCAAGGGGTTACAATAAATCGGGCAATAGCAATTTGTCGTGCACATAGGACCCGGCGCCATGGACCACGACCTCAGCACCCTTCTCATCGACAGATATAGGCCATTATCTCCCGCCATCGCAGGTGCTTCCCTCGCTTTGGAGACCTCTCCTTTCTGAATTGACCTATGCTAGAGATCTTTCGAAGGCAAAAGTTATAATATATCTAACTTGAGAATCTCACATGTGTCGAAAACCAAATTCCCTCATCTCTTTTTATCTTATTTACTTTTATATTTAGTTTATTTTGATTTGTTGTTCTCAAAGATGAGACGACACTTAAGATGTAATCTCTTGTTTGGTCTTATAGGCCATTTTGGCCTCTTAAAAGACATTAATCTCTCTCTCTCTCTCTCTCTCTCTCTCTCTCTCCACGCCCACATGAATCAACCTTTTTTACTCTACAAAATGCAAGAAATGCCATTGATCAGCTACAATTTGGGAAGGCCCAGGATCATGATGGATTGGTGGGTGAGCACTTTATCTATGCCCTTGACACCTTGCTCCCATTGTTATCACACATCTTTAATAGAGCCATCTATGAAGGTTTCCCTACTAGATGGACTCAGCATACCATTGTGCCAATCCTCAAGAGTGGAGACCCCATGAGGCCAAGCAACTATAGGACAATCATGATTGGCCATTACTTGGCTAAACTATATGGCTTGATTGTAGAATCAGAATTGAGTATATGGGCAGAGAGGAATGGCTGCCATTCAGTTGGACAGGCAAGCTTTCGGAAGGGGTTCACAACTTTGGATCACATATTGACCCTCCGGGCCCTTATTGAGGAGGGCAGAGCGGAATGGCTGCCATTCAGTTGGACAGGCAAGCTTTCAGAAGGGGTTCACAACTTTAGATCACATATTGACCCTCCGGGCCCTTATTGAGGAGGGCAGAGCCCAAAATAAGAGGATTTATTGCTGCTGTGTGGATTTCCGAAAAGCCTTTGACACTGTGCCATGTGCTCGGCTTATGCAACGGCTAGAAGCCTTTGGTGTTCCGACAGATATGCAATGGGGAATCTCTATGCACTCTATGAATCTGTGTCAGGAAAAGTGCGGTCTTCCAAGTGTTTGTTAGAGGCGGTGGCTAGCACAATCGGAATGAAGCAAGGATGCCTGCTATCACCCACTCTTTCCGTCTCTATATAGATGAGGTATCACATTACATAGAGAGATTCGGGGGTTTAGGAGCACACCTAGCCGGTATAGCTATACAAATATTACTATATGCTGATGATATTGTGCTGATTTCTGACTCTCCGGAGGGACCACAAAGACATCTAAATGCCTTAAAACTATTTTGTACGGACAAAGGTTTGTCAATCAACATGGATAAAACTAAAGTGATGGTATTTAACACCACTCAAGCATGGGTAACAAGATCAGAACTGGATTTCTTCTTGCGAGAGGGAAAGGTGGAATACACACGCTCCTACACATACCTAGGAGTAACATTTACAGGGCCTACGTTCTCCTTACGGGAGGCTACTTGTGCCCGACTTTCTCATGGATATGCAGCCCTTGGTGCTCTTGAGAGACAATGTGCACATTTGCAGTACCAAGAGCCACGAACTAAGCTATGGTTATTTGATACACTTGTCACACCAATTCTTCTCTATGGAGTAGAAACATGGGGACTGAATCTTAACAAGGAAAATAGTTGGAAAGATTTAGAGAGACCTTTAGTGTCAATGATTGCCCGCATGATAAGGAGCAAAGCATCAATGCCCCACGATATAATCCGGGCAGGGATGGGAGCAGCACCTATAATCACCGAGGCATTGTTCCGATCAGTGACATTTATCCAACGTTGGCACTTATGTCATCAAGACAATTTGCTGAAAATGGAGACATTCATTGTTGGTATGCTGAAATGCAGCAATGGTTCGAGTCACATGCCATGAGTATAGATACACTACCCCCATTCCAATATAGCTTGGAATGTACCCATCTAAATATGACCAAAGTGGAAAAGAATAGAGTGATTCGAACTAATATTATTAACTTGGAAAACAAGATAACATGGATCAGCTCCAAAATATCACTTGGTACGAAGATGGCCCACTATAAGACACACTTCTTACACACATCAGTGAATGGATTCATCATCAGGCCACCTTATATGGACATACATCTATCATATGCGCTGCGCAGTGTGATAGGGCAGCTACAAACTTGATCACATCAGTTATAGATTGATGTCGGCAAATATACACGAACACCTCTAGAAGGAATTTGCCAATTGTGTCATCAAGGAGTGGAATCCGAAGAACACTATGTTTGTCACTGTAGTGTCTTTTATGAAATCAGAGGTAGATAACATTGCCTCTTTAACCAATGCTTTGGCCCGCTACGCAAGGTAATAGAATACGAGGACCAATAGTGCCTAAGACTTTTCGTGCTAGAGCTGAAGAGACATCGGGAAAAGTTGTTGAAGAATACAGCCACACAATCTTATCCACACAGAATAATCACAACTTTCTTTAGCCCCATCACTCCTAATGCTACAAGTCAATCAAGGGATACACAAATGGGCTCCCAACCAGGACATAACAAAGGGGTTACAATTGATCGGGCAATAGCAATTTGTCGTGCACGTAGGCCCCGGCCCCATGGACCACGACCTCAACACCCTTGTCATCGACAAATAAAAGCCCATTATCTCCTGCCATCGAAGGTGCTTCCCTCACTTAGGAGACCTTTCTATTCTGGATTGACCTTTGCTAGAGATATTTCAAAGACAAAAGTTAAAATACATCTAACTTGAGAATCTCACATGTGCCAAAAACCAGTTTCCCTCGTCTCTTTTTATCTTATTTACTTTTATATTTACGGAGTAATACTTATTTTATTTTGATTTGTTCTCAAAGACGAGACAACACTTAAGATGTAATCTCTTGTTTGGTCTTATAGGCCATTTTGGCCTCTTAAAAGACGTTAATATATCGTTCTTTCTTTCTTTCTTTCTCTCCTCTAAACCCTGTAATCATTAAAAAAGTCAGTTTGGTTCATGAAAATTTTGAAAGTTCAGCAATTTAGACATAACCCTTCTAACCATAACTCTTTGATCATTAGTGATATAGTTTAGAGGAATCTCCTCTTTAGTTTATATAGCTATGAGTGCAGATGATGAACAAAAGCATGAAATAGCGAAGTAAATATATTATTTTAGTTATAGATTACATATACATACTGCACGTGGAAGAAGACCCTTCCCCTTGCGTTTTTCATTTATATTTGTTGCCACAGACCTTACAATCCTTCCAAGTTTCATGGTTCCCTTGAAGAAAGGAAAAAGGAAGAGAGAGACAAGGTAAGCTTTAATTAACAGCAATGCATGAGGTTAATGAAATACTCTGTTTTTGCTTACCAGACCACGCCTCCCATCGGTGAAAAGGATTGTGGTTCCTTTTGAGGCAAAATAATTGGCCCATGCGTTCTTCTCTGCAGATGAAATCATATCCACACGGTTCAAGACCACAACTTTCTTTTTCTCTCTTATCCACAAATCCATCTGACAAAGTAAAGAATCCAAACCCCAGTGAGGTAGCTTGCAGTTAAACAGAAACATTCGGTTGGAAGTACATGTTTACATCAACTTTAAGGGAAACACTTGGTTGGAGTTTAGGGGTTAGCGTTTGTACCAAATGACATATCCTTAAATCATACAATCAGCAATCTTGTATGACCTCTGATTTTTTATTCATTAAGGGACAGTCAAACATTAGCAAGAAAGAAGACATTGTTTGTCAAAAGGAAGGCTGACGAAATGTAGTTTTGCTTTAGTGCAGAAAACATTCAGAGCAAGTGCACACACAAAGAAAGAAAGGAAGGAAGGAGATTAATACTTCAAAAGATGAAAATGGCTTACAAGACTCAACAAGAGATTACAAGTGCAGATATTGTTTTCTATATGAGAACAATGGAAGAGATGATTGAAGCATATGCTTACTCAATTAATGATATGCAAATGCTTAAAAGCCTAAGCATATGCTTACTAAATACATGATATACGAATGCTTAAAAGCCTTAATATAAGGGACAGTTGTCGCAGAACATAAGAATTTTCCATTAAACAAAATATAGAAAAGCCATAGCCCGACTAGCCCCTCCATTCTATATATTATGTGCGCAGAGATAAAGTGCCCAGCAGTCAATGCTGAAGTACATGCACTGTTATTTGTTTAAAAAATGTCCTTAGCACATATGATCATTTGGATCTCATAGATTGATGCTATACATGCATTGGATCTCGTAGATATATCAAATTCTATATATGACATTTAAAGAACCTCCAGGTTTCTCGAATGTCATAACCCTACAGTTGGCTCTATTTAATTCATCAAGTTTATTAGTATGTCAATCATGTTGCTCTCCTAGATCCATCAAATGTAGAAACATTTGTTATCAATAAGATCTAAGAGAGTTTATAACAAAAAATGAGAGAAAAGACTACTACTCTTTGACAGTTCTAGAAATTACTGATGATATGACCCTCAAGTTGCATCCGTCATGTTTCCTTTGTCTTTGCCGAGTTTCTATGACCTGTGCATAAAGTCTATCAGAATTGCCATGTGTCCTGATGCTTCATGGTATATGAAGTGTGCAAGGCAGATAGATGCCTAAAAGCTGCAATTACTATGAGAACATGTGCAAAAACTCAAAAAAGCAACCACGTAAGATCCTAGTTCTCGCAAAGGATCAAGAAGACAAATGTGTTGCGCACTTCATACATACTATAATCTACATACATACCAAGTGGGTCCATCTCTCTTTAGTGGTCATACACATCATTAAACACCTTTCAACCCCATAGATACTAATTTTCCCATTCTGGCCTTGACATGGATTTGCCACCTCTGCTTACCCTCCAAAAAGATCTGATATATATAAGATAAGATCTCAAAAGAGCACATTGTTAAAGGTTATGGAGTCCCTGAAAGAAAAGTTCCAGAAAAGAGACCATGGGTATATTGTATTATATGAGAAATCAGGATTCCTACATCTAAGGGTAAAAGGTGTATAGAGCTTGACATGGTCAGCCATCATGGATACTTTTTGCCCCATTCTGGCCTCAACATGGATTTGCCACGTCCACCAACCCTCCAGAAAAGTCTGATATGTATAAAATAGGATCTGATAAAAACATATTATTGAAGGTTATGGAGTCCCCAAAAGAGAATTTCCAGAAAAGAGACCAGGAGTATATTGCATCATGTTGGGAAATCAGGATTCCTTCATCTAAGAATGGGGAATAGGTGTATAGAGCTTGACGATCAGCCATCTACGGGAGGGGATTTGCCATCATCACCAAAGGCCCATAAAAGATGTAACAACACCCCGCTCTGATTTTCAAATCATGCAAGTGAGTTTCTCATCAAACCCATCTTTAGGCACCAGTTATATGAGACCAATGACCCTCTAATCAAAGAAAGCTTATGGGAAAGGTTCCCCTGAAGACAGTGGTGTGCCCAGCCTACTGGGGTTGTATGACTAGGTGACTGAGGACACTGGGGGTCCCTCCATTTTATTGTATACACCTAACTTCTTTTTATAAATATACCAGCTTAGATCATCAGAATAGCTGTGTAGCCAATTTCAGAAGAACCTTCGTCTCATAATACCAGAGAACACTCTTTGCACAATGGGCAATGCAAAGACAACCATTGGGCTTGTTATTTTGGAGTGGCCCTATAAGGTATGGTTTATAACTTTTGGTGGCGTACCAAATTTTGGGTTGAAAAATAGTGGCATAATCCGAAACACGTGTCTGAATCAAGTTGACATGCAAAAACTGCAGGGCTTGATGAAAAATTGGAAAGTTATGTCATTCTCTTGTACATGTGTCTGAAAAAAACACCTTTGAACATTGATGAAATCTCTTCAATTGAAATTATCTACTCATCACTTGTTTTCATTCTTGTTGGTTGCGTCATCACTTATATTGAAACATGTTGAAATATTGGCATAATCTGAAACATCTGTCTGAATCAAGTTCAAATGCGAAAACTGGAGCTTGATGACAATTTCTTGATTTGGAAGGTTATTTCATTTTCTTGGAGATGTGTCTGAAAGGAATGCCTTTGAACATTGCTGAAATCTCTTTGATTGAAATCATTTACTCGTTTGTTTTCATTCTTGTTGGTTGCATCGCTTATGTTAGCATCTTGTTTTGTTCACCATCAAACTTCATATTGTATGCTACATATCGAATTAGGTTAACAGATGTTTTCTATGGCAAAAATTGTAGGAATCCCACCATATCCCTGAAAGAGGAAAGCACAGGTGGCATTTTTGAGCATAGTAGAGGCCCCAAAAGAATAACAATGTGGTATCAGACATTGCATCAAAGAACAAGATAATGTCTCATGGGAATCAAATATGGTTTTTTACATCCACAATTATTATATGGTTCTCTGCAACTGTCCCAGAGCTTACAAGATGTCCACATCATGATCTATGAAGCAATGTGTGCTTCAGCATGTAATGAGCAATAAGGTCCATGTTCTAGGATGTTTGGATTCGTTGGATGTAAAATTCAGATGAGAGATTTTACATAATAAAGAATCTGATGTTAACGTTAGGGTTTAGGGGCTACAGAAATGTATAGTTATTCTTTTGTCTACTCAAGTAGGGAACTAGAGATGATAATACATTACCTCTGGATGAGTTGTTGCCATTGGTGCTCTTGCATCCCTAACTTCAATGATAACATCCATCAACTTAACTTGTGACTTCAGTTCCTTTTCTGCTTTAGCAATATGCCCTGGATACCACTGGCATATGGCATTTTAATAAAATGAATCCTGAAGCTTTTTCCTTTCTTTTTCAATTACAGTTAATTTATAGAACACTTACTTGAACAAGCCTTGCATTACTTGCAAGATATTGAAGATCTGATTCTAGCTCCTCCAATGGGCGCTCTGTAGTTAAATTGTCAACTGCAGTTGCCATCATATTCAAATTCAGACTTCTCATTCTCGGTGCACCCATGTGGCAAGACTGGGATACCTATAAGATATAGGTCGCAATATGAATAGAAAGAAGAAAGGAAAATATTAAGGCTACTTGAGATTGATGTATCCATTCAAAATGTTTATACAACTCCTAACACAAGGACATGAAATCACAAACATAAGGGATCAAGTAAAACTGATCAGGTGATCTATAAAACCATTTGCGGCCATAAAACAACTGAATACCATATAGAACGTGAAGAAAAAGGATGGATCCCATGTATTAGTAAAAGGAATCTCTCTTTCTCATCTTGTCTGACTCCACATTCAATCCTATTATATCTTGCATTTATCGTAATAATAAGACAGAAGGGTGATGTTTTTTGGTCTCTCTGTCATCAATGCAATCTATGTCTAGTAATCTGTTATTTAACAGTAGCTAGAGCTTGAATGATAGAATGTTTGTTATTGCAACCCTTCTTTGTATCCGTTTTTACTGATTCTCCAGGTAAATTATGTTCAAGTCGTAACACTGAAGGGATTTGAAATGATTCTTTCCATAGAATTGGAAAATCTTCCCAAATAAGCACTGTAGCTAGAGCTTAAAAGAAAGAATGTTTATTATCGCAACCCTTCTTCATATCTGTTTTTATTGATTCTCCATGTAAAATATGTTAAAGTCGTAACAGTGAAGGGATTTCAAATGATTCTTTCCAGAGGATTGGATAATCTTCCCAAATAAGCATCTTACTCGGGATGATTAATGGCGTGCACATCTTTTTTATGAGAGATGTTCTCTTAAAAGTATCCATGACAAGTCTTCTAATTGGATGTGAGATAGGTATTCCGTGTATGGAACAAAAGATATCAAGCAGCAGAACTGTTAGTTTTACGACACAATCTGCAAAAAGATGGGGTTTTTCTATATGGAACAGTTATTTCCCATGTGAAACAAAAGATACCAAGCAGCAGAATTATTAGTTTTATGACACAACCAGCAAAAAGATGGGGATTGTCTATATCCCAGAAATCTTCGAGATACTGGGTAATTATAGTCTAGGAAAGCATCTCAAATCATTGAGAAACCAGAAATTTATATCCAGGAAAAGCCCCGTGAACCATCAAGAAATCTGTAAGTGTAATATGGGACGGCATATGCATTAGCTGGGACCTAGAGTAGCGATTGTAGAGTCACCTACACACTATCTGTACCCAATGCTCGACAAGCAAATTCCTTGGTAATCGAAGACAGACAGATATACAGAGCACAAAACTAACGAAAGTTTTTACCTTAATATTCCATCCCATCGTTTTCATGGGTCCATTAAGCCCCGCCTCTCCACATGGAGGAGGCTCTCTGAGGGAGAAAGATGAAGCACAAAAACCCATCTCCATGCTCCTGTCTTCTGTCTTCTGTCTTCTTCTTCTGTCTTTCTTCTTCACTGATTCTATGGCTGAGTTTCCTCTGTATCCTCAATTAGTGTTGGGATTTTGATGTGTGTACAGAGCTGGCCAGACAAGCAAAAGCAACACTCTGCTCCAAAAACTACCCCTGACTTTTCCTTTATTTCACTGGCATACCCCTACAATTCTTTCTTATTTCCATAACTACTATCGCCACTCGATCCATCTCTCTTGGAGCATGGTTTCGTGTGCGCTGCTTAGTTCATCTATCACTATGGCGAATTCACTCCCCCATCTTACGAGCAATGTGTACATATACTTAATTCGTCCCCTCTTTCCTCTGTTTGGAGAACCTATCAAGAGGACGAGTTCGGAGGGTAACGACATGTGTAGTATGTATGTATGTACATATTGTATTGTATGTAGGTATGCTCATTTTGTCCCCTCTTTCCTCTTTTTCGAGGGTCGACCATAGGGGGGGGATTCAAGGATAAGAAACATGCGTGTTATTCAAGCAATTGTAACAAACAATATATCCACCGTTTTCTTTAGCAACATATATATGTTAAACTCGTCCTTTTTTTCTTTGTTTTGAGGGGTTGGCCAAGGGCATTACGTGAAATACAGAAAATGTAAGGTTATCCAATGAACGCTTTGAATATAGAAGCTTGAAACTAGAGTGATTTATAATGCTTGAATTAGTTACATGTTCATCTTTTTGTTTTGGGACTTACTCTAGGTTATTTCTGAATTTTCCCATGGACCTTAAAATTAGATTGATGGAATACCCGAAACCTGACTATATGTGGAACAGAATTGTGGTGGATCTCCAGAAAGTAAACAATTATCATTACTTCAACAAGAACTTACTTTGAAGGATGTAGGGTATGTCTATTGTTCGAAGACATGATTGACATAGTACGATAGGCCATAGTGAAGGACACAACCTTTCTAAAGGGGAAACATATATTGACATTGTACCAAGTAGGATTAAAAAACTATTCAATCAATCACATATACAAGCTTTAATTGTCAAAAACCCTTGTTTGCCACCATCCTTATTCTCACTAATCCATGTGTGAACCAGGTTTAAAAGACTCAGCAAACACAAATTGTCATGTACATTACTGGTTTTCACCAGGTCATCTGACACCTACATATTTAGTTACTGGTTTTATGCTGAGACATTATCAGCACAGCACACAGTAGGATACAAGGTCCTGATTATTTCTTTAAAACCAACGAAGGTTTCTATTCCAGATCATTAAGTTCACAACGAGTTTTTAGGGACAATTTTGTTTTATTATCATTTGTCATTGAGCTAGTAGAGACATGGGAGGGAGTATACTGCATTGGTTGGTGACTTTTTCTAAAAACCAAGGGTTTCGTGTTAGGTTTGAAGCAGACATGAAATACCTTGATAAATAAAATAACGATTTGCTTGGTATCAGATGAATATCACATCCACCGTGATCATAGTCATGAGTAGAGAGTGATCCAACCCAAACATCCATCTTACTACAACAATATAAGCAATGGCATATCAATATGAGCATATAGAGAGGGGAATGTGTTTTTCTTCTTCTTCGGCACCTTAAAGAACAAGGTCCGACAAGCCTCTTCTCATGAATCAACTATATGATCTTTCTTATGTTGTTGCAGTGTCCTCAGAGGCACCAGGTGATAAGGACAAAGACTCGAACGAGTTATCTTTTGACGCAACGTTCTCAACACCATCGTCAACCACTATATTCTCAATCATTCTCACAACTTGGCTCATCTTGGGACGATGATCTGGAGCCTCTGTGACACAAGCCATAGCAATTTGAAGTAAAGTCACCATCTCTTCCTCAATGTTCTTATACTTCATGAGCTCAATGTCGAACACCTCCGCTGTCCATTCCTCTTGCACCACTGATTGAACCCATTTTGGCAAATCCAAGGTTTTCTTATCCGGACCATATGGGCGGTCAGGAGCTTTCCCAGTCAAAATCTCTAGCAGTACAACACCAAAAGCATACACGTCAGCTTTCAGCGAAAGGATTTTCTTCACATTTTGCTCTGGGGCCCGATGGCCACTCATTCGTGTGGAGATGAAGGTAGACATATTACTCGCCAACAATGCAAGACCAAAGTCAGAAATGCATGCATTCCCATTCTTATCAATCACAATGTTGCATGACTTGATATTCCCATGGGGTAAGTTTTGAGACTTGCATTGGTGGTGGAGGAAAGCTAACCCTCGAGCCGCCCCCAGTGCAATCTTCAACCTTGTCGTCCAATCCAGAGGTGTCCTTCCATAGCCTCGATTACCTATACACAATAAAAAATCAATAGGTTATTTCAAAACAAAGTTCTATGTGGGGTTTCATTCACCATAAGTTCATATAGAAATTCAAATACAAATATTATCTATATCGAAATATACACATATACATATACATACACATGCATATGTATATGTAAACTCATAATATATTACTGATGGGAAACCTCGATGTTATCACAAAAAATGGTTGCAAACATACATACACAAACATACATATTGACATACATATACATACACAAGAATGTACGCATGCATATAGATTTTGTTCACAATAAATAGCATACACATGCCCATAGCCATAGCCATAGCCATACACATTCACATACACATACTTCTCATTGGGCTTTACCATGAAGAAGAGAGTAAAGATTCCCTGATGGGAGATAATCATAAACCAGAAGCTTCTCTTCCTTGGCATAGAAGTAAGCTCTGAGACAAACCACATTGGGATGCTTAAGCCTTCCAATCATATCCATATGCTGCTCAAACTCTCTCTTTCCTGAACTATTACTCATTTCTTTTAGTCTTTTTACGACCACCACTGAACCATCTTCCAACACCGCGCGATATGCCGTCCCAAAACTACCTTTACCAAGCATCTCAGCTGAGGCACGAAGAAGGTCTTCTAGCTCAAATTGTTTTCTACTATCCACAACAAACACAAGTTTACCCTTTTCTGGCTCCGCCTTATCGTAAGAAGGATAGGCGGAATCCAAAGGATGAGATAGATTCTTAGCATCCTTTGGTTTTGTGGAATGATTCCTACTTGACATAGCTACTTCCATTGCATACTTCCTTTTATAGTAGATAATCACAAGGAAAGTGATCAATACCACCACTGCAATATCCCCAACGATGATAGCTATAAGCATTCTTGGTCCGATTCTCGACCTTGATTTCTTATTTGACTGGGGGGTTTCGGGAGACTGTGGCCCTGATAAGGCTTGGAATGAGCTCGGCGTCGAGGAAATAGGCGCCAGGTTGTTATCATTGACCATGGATTTCGTAACATTTGGCCCCTGACATGAGCCAAGAGGCATCCCACAAAGTCCTTTATTACCTAAGAAGGAGGAGTTATCAAACACAGACAATGACGATGGGATGACACCAGATAACCCATTTTGGGAAACATTGAATCCTTGCAAATTAGCTAGTTTTAAATCAGGAATGGAGCCAGAGAGCTCATTTTCTTCCAACCTCAGGGTCAATAAGTTACTCAATCGGGTCATTGACGAAGGGATGCTTCCGTTTAGCATGTTAAATGAGAGATCGAGGCGATACAATCGAGATATCGATGATATTGAGCTAGGAATAGGTCCAAAGAAGTTGTTGTGGGAAAGATATAGAAATCTCAGATGCATCAGATTGCTGAAGTTGGATAGGTTTGTATTGAATGAGTTATTGGTGAGGCTGAGGACCCGAAGCATATCAAGATTCATGAGGGGTTGGATGGAACCAGAGAGGTTCATGTTTTCTAGCACGAGGCGTGTGACCCGCCCCTTATCACAACTTACTCCATGCCATGACCCTGAGCAAGGTCCATCTCCTGCTTGTCTTTCTTCTCCTCCTCCTCCTTCTTCTTTCCATGAACCTAAGTGCTGAGAGGAGTTGGATAAACTCCCCTTGAATGCCATTAAGGCAGAGTAATCGGTTGATGAATTGTTTGCTTTCGCATACATGGGCATGGCTATAAACATGGCCAAGATTAGTAGGACTGCATATTGAGCTGGGGAAGCCATTGAAATTGACTGCTTTCTCAATCTCTCTCCCTCTGTGCAGATGAAAATCCAAAACGCCATGAATGAAACCCCCCCCCTCTAGCAAAATGATATTGAAGCGGAAAAAATACAAATCCTGAGATATGATAATGCTACCAAATTAGAGACCTCCCTAGCAATGAAAAACGAGGAACAGCTAGAGAAAAAGGAAAGAATCAAGAAAAGAAAAACTGAAACCCCTAGGAATATGCAAAAGCCCTAAAAAACCATGAAAACTGAAGAAGGCAGAAACCAAAACCCTACATGACAGAAATCCTATAAAATGCAAAACCCTAGAAGCATGAAAAACTGGAGAGGGCAGAAATAAAAAAAACCCTAAAAGCTGATAACTCTGCAGAGAAAGATGATTCTAGAAAGAATTGAGACAAGAAATACAGAAACACAGAGAGAGAGAGAGAGAGAGAGAGAGATTTACCTGAGAGAGGGAATGGACAAAAACAGAGGAAAAGAAAAGAAAGAAGATTCGACGCAACGGTCCGATTCTTCTCTCTTTCTGTTTGCAGGCTGCACTCACTGCATTTGCTGAAGAGGGGGCTTCTTTCTTTCCCTTTCTTTTTTTGTCTTCTTTCTTCTTCTTTTTGTGTTCTGCTTTTTTTTCATCTGGGAAGGCGTCTGCTTTTCTCTGCTTTCTGCTTTTTTGTATCTTCGCTTTATCCAACGGTAGGTTTTGTTTTTTGTTTTTGTTTTTTTTTCATGGGAAGAAGGAAGGTGCCTTTTTGCTACTTCCTTTTCTGTCGTACAAAAAAAAAGAGGATTAAAACCCATTCATTCCAACACATACCTCTCTCTCTCTCTCTCTCTTCTGATCTATGGAGATGTCTCGCTCTCCGTATGATAATAATGCGCAATGAACGATTATGGTAATGATGAATGATGATTATGAATTATGAACGATCATTAATTATGATGATGAATGGTGAACGATGAATAATGATGATTATGAACGATGATTAATTATGATTATGAATGATGAACGATGAATAATTATGATGGTGAATGATGAACGACAAACGACGAAGGATGGAGGATGGAGGATGAGTTATGAATGGATGATGAGTTATGAATGGATGATGAATTATGAATGGATGATGAGTTATGAATGGATGATGAATTATGAATGGATGATGAATTATGAATGGATGGTGAATGTTGAATGGATGATGAATGATGAATGTTGAATGTTGAACGATGAACAATGAACAATGAATGATGGATGATGAATGATGGGTCACATTCCAGAGCATAGGGGGTCGCCTCCCCTGTCCTGCATTCTCGTGGTTCTACTACTCTCTTGGCTGCCATCAACTCCTCCAACTCCAACTGAAGACTCTCCTTCTCGCCAGTCAAGTGCTCTTGGACATAACACTCCTCGCCTCGGAACTCAATTCGTATGGTTCCTATGGTCCTCTCCTACCCTAGTGCTAGTCATTGAGTTTGCCCCGTTGTGGCCGCATATATGACGACTTGCCCACCCCAACCTCACCAACAAAAGACCCTCCCTCACTTTTTATGGAGCATTTCTTATCTCACTTAAATGTTTACTAACCCCTTTTCATTAAACCATTAATTACCTCCCAATGTTTTCTTCCTTTTTTTCCCAAATATTCATTAATAATACAACTCCAACTAATCTTCTAACCAGATGATCTCCTTCTGAGTAGTACAGTAAGTAGGCAATTAATTTTAAGGAAAAATGTCTATTGCTCAATGTAATATCATGGGGCGCCCATCTAATAAATAGTAAGGTCCCACTCACTCACTCACTCACTCAATCAATGCATCTATCGCATAAACCTCAATTCACCCATTTAGAGAATGGGACAACTCACCTTTGGTTCACAAATGATGGTTTGCCCGAACTCCACAAAGGACGAAACACATGTAGCCCGCAATGGATGAATTGGCCTAATCCACGAAAAGTGAGTTGTCCTAATCCTCTTTAGATGATTGACCAAGGCAAGGGAACCAACCTCAACTCATGATACATGAGTTCTACAAGGCTAGAATGATGGATACCCTAAATTCAAACTAGACTCTATAAAACAAGAACTTGTTAAGGCCAGAGTACAAAACTTAGCCCCTAATTCACACATCCAGACGAGAACAACCTTGTTACAAACATTGGGTGATTAGATCAATGCATGTGTGGTTATGTAGATGTATGAAGAGAATCGGAAGAGAGAGGTGATTATTGGATCAAATATGACAAGTGATTAGTGGATGTAAGAGAAGATAGATTAGCAAAGTAGTGGATCATTGAGTCTGAGACCAAGCGTAAAGACAAATGTTCAATTCAACGTGAGTTGATGTAGAGTGGGTTTACCAAACCGGTAAGATTTGACCTACATTGGGAGATATGGTTGACAAAAGTCGACACACATGGAGCAAACAGACATACACGAGTCAAAGTATGTGAAGAACATAGGCCCAAACACATTAGGCACAATTGCTCCAATGCAATCAAAATTCATGCATGGAAAATCATGATACACACGTGTTGGTTATGATTTTACGGTTATTGCTTACTTGAGGTTGATGAGGATTCAACATATATGAAAGGCAAGCAAACGCCTAGGAAACTCTACTTGAGCAATATGAGATGCAAAACAAGACCAACGTGTATAAGACGTCGGGTTTGTTAAGAAGGTCCAAGCCACAAATATGCACCCCATAATAATAGCTAGTACCATAACATTATTACGATTCTAATGGATGGTTAAGTATGCCACTTGGAAATTGAGGAATGATTACCTATAGAACAACTCGTCAAACAATAACTATTTTCAAGGGTTGATTATAAATGTTTATGTGTGAAAGTGGACTAGAGATATATATAATCCTGATTTATATAAATGAAGTAATGCCTACTATTGTTACTTCAATGAGTTTATATGTTTAGAAAAGGAGTTGATAAAGATTTATAAAACTTAAATAAGACTCAAGAGATCAATAGGAACCATCCCACGTGCAATGTTTCAGAATTTCGAAGAAAATCAAGCCCAAACAAGCTTTATTGAACGATCCTTGGATGTCAAGGTCAATTGTGACTTGTTCTTCTTGTTATTTGGGAAGCACTCTCATGCTTAATAGATCCCTTTACCTAGGTAGGAGAGGATATGTATGTAGTTTCATATTCTTGAACTTGGTTGTGGGGGGGGGGGGATTCCTCGATTTATATATAATCCATCTTGTATAGTCTTTTTTTTCCAAAAAAAAGCTACTTTCCCATTAGTTAGGAGAGATTATTACAGAAAAACTATACAAGGTGGCTTATATATAAATCGACGAATCACCCTCCGACCGAATTCAAGAATATGAGACTACATACATATCCTTTCAAACTAACTACTTACTGTAAGTTGGTACCTATAGCTATAAACTAGTGCCCTTCATCACTAGATTAAAGATTTATATGATTAGATCCGATCTCTTATTTGCCATCGGCCGTGTCTACTGATCACTCGTCTCGTAGAACCATGTTAACGAATTCTACCACATGTTGGCATAAAAGGCCGACTCCTTCTACTTTGTATCCTTAGTGTGAACACATTCTCTAACTAGGGCTTGAGTATATAAGCTCAAACCTAACGTTGTAAAGAGAGTCTTGGAGAGAAAAGAGTTACAGAGAAGAGAATGAAAGAGAAGGATAGGAAAGTAGCGCATTTTTTGGGGGAAAAAAAGATCCCTTTATCTCCTATGTTCTTACCCAAAACCTTACTAACTTTTTTTTTCAAAGCAAAATATCCCTCCATTAGTTATATAAAAAGGTCATAACGGCTACAACATACAAAGTATATTTTCCCCAAGCCTGTTTTGTATAAGACAATGGCTGAGGAAACAAATCTATGTAATCCAAAGTAGAGAAAACAATCCACTAATTACAAGCTATTCCATAGACACATTGCAATGTATCCTTATCTATAGACAACAACAAAAGTAGCTATATTCGGAAACTAGCCCTCACAGGTCATAGTTATAAACCATTTCAATACTTCTTCAATCTGCTCCTGTTCAATATAATCTTTATCCAAAAAATCGAATGCTACCACAAGCTTCCAAGGTAGATAACAGTGTATTCCATGCCTGTATATCTCATATTTGAAGGCGATCAAATACGTTATGTGCTTTTTCAAGAGAACCACATTTCACATTCGTGACTGTAAACTCAACAAGTATGCTTCCTCTTTCCACATCGACGATCTCGCCAAATTACCACCAAATTCCTGTACATACAACAACAAATCAAGTGAAGTTTCATCCTCTCCTCATGAGCTTATGCTTTGGCCTCCACACCACCATCACTCATCCTTATCAAAAACATATAAACTGCTTCGTTAAGTCCTCATCAACCATCTCGCCGATTACCACCAAATTCCTGCACATAAAAAATAAATTGAGCCTAGATTCCTCATCTCCTCATGAGAATATGCTTCGGCTTCCACACCATCATCACTCATCCTTATCCAAAACATAAATTCTACTTCATTAAGTCCACATCAACCATCTCGCTGAATACGACCAAAATCTTGCACATACAACAATACAATGAGTCTTGTTCCCTCATCTCATCATGCAAATATGCTTTGTCCCCCACTCATCACTCGTCCTTACCCAAAAACATACATTTTGCTTCATCAAGTCCACATCAAACATCTCGCCAATTACCGCCAAAATCTTGTACATACAAACAACTAAATGAGTCTCGTCTTCTGAAGAGACTATGCTTAAGCTCCCACACCACCATCACTCATCCTTATCAAAAACATGAATTGTGTTTCATTAATCAACATCAACCATCTCACTCTCATTGATTTACCACCAAAATCATGTACCTACAAAAATAAAATGACACTACTATCCTCTTCTCCTCATTAAATTATGTTACAAGCAACAACCCTCAACACCATCATCACTCATCCTTATCCAAAATCAGAAGCCAAAACCTTACTAACTTCATGTCTCTCTTTTTTCACCCAAATCTCCTTTTTAATCACCGAAATTGGAACCTCTTCTTTTAGTGTTTTTTATTTCGTTTTTCTTTTTACTCTCTTTTTCCCAAGAATCTATGTTTGCCTAAATTCCATATGTAGGTGAATGATGAGCCAACATGGCATGGTAGTGAAATAGCACCGTTCGACCACACATTTTGCATTGCTTGATGTGCCAACATTGCTTTGCCTTGCAAGGTTTTTACTTCACTTTTGGAGACCACATTGTTTTGTAATGCGTTTTTTGCACCTTCTACACACATGGTCAATCCTAAGCGACTCAACCATGCTCCACCAAACGCCCAACATATTAATAGTACTCAAAATGTTTTTTTTAAGAGGTAGGAAAAGTGAAAAAATAAAACTTGAATTCATCGATCACATGTCATAGCCCCTTTCCTTATTAGAGTCAAATGGAAACTAAGGTGAAAGTAATCAATGAATCAATAATTATATATGATACATTCTACAATATAGTCAAAGTCCTTAATCTATATGATACACACTAAATATTGTATAGGCTCGCAGTAAATGCACAAGCAATTAGTTGATGATAATGACATTTGTTAATGAGTTATTTCTAAACAAGGCATCATGGACACACATATTGCTAAACCCTTAAACATTGGTTTTGGCAACATGTCATCATCCCTTTATCATAATTGGTACTTAAAAACTAAAGTAAAACCACGTTTTATGTGATGGTAAAAAAAGCAAATTGAAATAGTAAAGATATTTGGGAAAGAGATTGAATAAATTGTGAAATTTTGCTTTATTTATTTGTTTGTTTCTTTAACTTTAAACTTAACTTATATATAGGTGTACATAATGTTTTTGTATATGTCCAATCCTTTAGTGCCCCGCCCAAAGGAGAAAGAAAACCAAAAGATAATCAATTCATTTTGTTGAGCAATTTCCTACTATTGTGATGTATAGATAAACTTTCATTCTCGAACATCTTAGGTTTGTGTTGTACAAATTTTGTGATTCAGGTGTTTGTTGTCACATGTGACATGACTCCTTCTGCATCCAATATTTCACACCTTTCAATCCTATACATTGGAAGGAGAACATTCATATATCCTTTTCCTTTTAGAGTTTGTTCAAAATGTTGTCTCTTGGTGAAATTTTGATTTGCATATCTTTCTATTGGTTGTCCCCACAAAGTTTTGTTCGTTGTTTCTCTTTGTAGTGTCATACCAAGAATTAAAGATTGTGCATATTGTGTGCTAATCATAAGATTTCTTGAAACAACTTGCGACATTATTGTTCATCAAGATTTGTGTAGTAACAACTTTTTCTTTGAGAATCATGAACATTGCTTGCACTCTATCTCCAAAACATCTCAATTGATCAATGACGATAAAGAGTGGAGAAGATATTCCTATGGTTCATAGTGTCGAGTTGCTTCTTGTTGGAATGTGTTTCTTACAATGTCACTAGAGCATAGTTAGCAATGAGCATCACTTTGTTACTTGCCTATTGTCAAGATAGATTTTGACATATATTTCTGCAACGTGGAGTTGTATGTTTGGGTTTAAAAATATCATTTCTAATGGGTCTTCTCATAGTCCAAATAAGGCTTTCCTTCATTGCACTTTCAAATAGTTTTTGAGTTTTCGATGTATTGATAGCTATGGATGCTAGGTGTATTTAATATGCCTTTATATTTGCGTTGCAATGACATATTAGGAAATTCAAAACTAGGTTACATTGCCTAATCTCATAATTGGAAACCTTAGGGTTATTGCTTGAGGAATTCCAAATACGTGAGTTGGCAAGGCATCATATTCGCCTTTGTTGGCCTTTTCGTTATATGGCTTCTCAAAGTTTTATAGAATCTTGATTGAGATTCCAAGGTCGTCTATCTTAGAGTTATCTATGGAGTTGTTTTTTCGTTTCATAATCATTACGATTCTATTTACAAAAAAATGTTCCCCAACTTCTAACGTTGTATCAACTAGCATTAGCCATTTTTTCAAAGGCACATAAGGATGGCTCTTATGTACTTATAATGGGCATGTTTACATATCCAAGCTATGCATGTACATACTAATACATATGTGATGTCAAGACATTGTTTGCTAGGTTCCATTAAAAACACCATGTGTGGATACATGTGTGCGGTGTGCACATTATTAGAATGACAAAAATATACACATGGTGTGTTACAATAACGAATGTCATTTTAAATTGACGACTGACAACCAACAAAATGCCATGTGGTTATCTTATCTCGATTCTACTCTCAATCTGCTAGGCACATATCATTAGTGGCTTAGTTATCACCATAACTATTAACTTGCTCACCACTCACGAACAATGTCTTCATGTTCATAAACATAGTGTTGTATGTGAAGACATTCAAATATATTTCTATGTAACTTGCTTTCTACTCTTAAAGTTGTTCCAACCTCATGGGTGAACTAATCCCTTGTAGTCACAAAAAAGTGTGTGGAGATTTGAGCGAAGGGGGGATTGGTAGTTGAAGGTGAAGCACAGAAGAAATCATTTAACTAGGATGGTCTATTTAGGCTCTACCACTACTTGTCACATTAAGAACTTTTAAGTTGTTCATTCTGACAATAAGTTAACTATGAAGTATTTCCGGTCAAACAAGAAACATTACATTCACAATAAGATGCATGATGACATATTAATGAGGTCATTGCATTGATTGTCATCGTGTCGAATCCAATGGTCATGCTAGAAAATAAATCAAGTTTAGAGTAGCTTGCAAATTTTGAAAATCTGCTTTCAATGGTGAACTCAATTTAAGGTAGAAGAGTCCATTAACCTCAAGGAATCCTAGAAGAGTGATCCATTTACTCTCAAATAGTTTTCCAAACTACAATGAGAAGATCTTTAGTTTTTCCATAACATCAACATGTGCACTTACATATGTACTTAAAAGTGAAAATGATTCTTCAAAGGAAATATGGCCATTGTCCATTGTTTGTGCCTACTTTTGCCACATATTTTTGTCCACCTAACAATTACATTCAAAATAAAAGCAAACGTATACACTATCCAAAAACCTATATATTTATTGTTTGTCATCGCTTTCAAGGGAAGTGTAGGTTTATGAACTCAAAACTTCCTGAAATAATTGTTTAATTAAACCAAACTTACCATTCCCCAAAACATATTTCAAAATCCACGTTCATTTCAAAAAAATAGTTCAAAACTTCAATGTTTTGCAAAGGTTGATTGACATGTAATTAATTGATACTAGAGGTAACACATACTTGCAAGTTGCGTGCACTCAATAGGCCATCCAAGAAGTCTTATGAGAACATGCGGAAAAACTAAAGCATTATGAATTTCACAATATTGCTTCTTGTTCACACAAATGATGTACTTGTGGCATATCCCAAACAAGATTGCAAAACCTTTTAGGTGTGGACCGTGGTACATGCTTTCTATGAGCATGGTGCTCTAACAATCATGATCTTAAACATTGTAAAATCTTAAATTTCGTAAGAAATAACTACGAAGAGGACACAATTAAAGTGGTTCACAATTTTAAATACCTTGAAGTTCACATACATAGTCAACAAATAGGGAACGTGTGTCTAACTAGGAGAATGGAAGATAACATAACCCAATCAATAGTTGGGGCTCATTGGATTAAACCCATTGAATGAGTGACAATAGATCTCTCAAATCATGATGCCGAAATGTATTTAGCAACTAGACAAGTAATATGCATATACTTTATGTCCCATAAAAATGTATTGGGCGTTTTCAAAATTCCTCCCAAAGAATCACTTTCACATGGGATAAAATATGAGATTATCGTCATGCACTTAATACTCATAATTCTAATCATATACATAAGGTAATGTGCCATGTAAGTGATATCACTAGAAATTGAGCACTATGTTTAATCAAATCATATAAATTTCATTGACGCATACTACAATATCAAAATTTGGTAATGAGTAACTAACCTTTCCATGGTTCCTCTACCATTGATTCCAAAAAATGGGCCACAAGAATAAGCAAAGCACATAATGACCGCCAAATATGAACATATCCACAAGATACTTGAAATATAGCTCACAATATCTTCAATGTGAGACAAGGCATCTTCTTGAGTTGTCACCTTTTTATGCTAAATTATTCATCCCATTATACGTATTGCTAATATTTATATGCATTTTGATGGGGAGAGGGAAGGGAGGGGGGGGGGGGGGGGAGAGATTTACTCAAGTCTCACAAATTTGCTCTAGACAAAATATGCACAATGGGCATGTTTCTTCACTTGTCCCTTAGACCTCCAAACAATTAGAAATTGTACAATTGACAATGTAAGCTAATGTACTATTTCATGTCATTGTAACTCAATCTAGGGTTCTTAAGATATGATGTCATTGAGCTAGGGCATTCACATATTTTCTAATTAACTTTGGTTTATTCTTAATTGATTAGAGTGGCCCCCGTTTGACAATTCTAGATATTGTCTCAATTGTCATAGTCAGAAAACATGTCTCTAATTCGAGACATTTGCGCAACAACATATTATGTAGATGCCATCTCATGATATGTTGATTTGGAAACCATTATAATGTTTCTTGATTTCAAAGGTTGGATTGGAAGTTGGTAGTAATTTGAATTGATAGCGATAATTGGCAGTCATCCTCACACTCAGTGATAATACAATTGTTGCCTCCGAGACAATGACTTAGCCTCCAATAGAGGTAAGTCCTTTCTGCTTCAACATGGACGTTTGTCACAAGAGTTGGAACATGTGACTATTTAAAAGTACGATTGGATAAGTTATTCACATGTAAGCAACTTAGAATTAATCCAAGAATAATTGATCTGGAAGTACATTAGCTAAAGGTGGTACTTATAAATGAGGTGACTAACATGGGAGTGAGGATTAGGATTTCCCTTCGAAATGGGAATTGAAAATAATCACGCACACTTCATGAGTGGCGAGTAAGCTAATTCAACAAGGAATGGTTTTTTCAAATATGTCATTCTTTATTTCTCAAATGTAGTTTGAATTGGAGTAAGTAAAGCACAACCATCCTTTATGTTATGTATGACCCTCTTTGTGTCACATTCACTGTTCTTGCATTCTTTCTCCTTGCACTCTCTCTAGAAGCATCCAATCAGCAAAATATTTTATTTTATTTTTCCTAGAAAATATCCTTCCATTAGTTATGACCAATTATTACAATAAAGCTGACCTACCATCAAGCTACCATTGATATGTTGCATTCTTCCTTAGGTCCCATCCCTCAAGGATAAATAGTATGAACACTCCACCACTCCTTAACCAAGTTACGTGATTGATGGTGGGAACAACCATATTGGTGGTGCTAAGCACCATTTGGGTCTTGAATTTTGTAATGTGAGAAACGGGGCCTTCTTCCAATAGTTATACCTCCACCATGAATATCGTCATGTCAATTGTATCCAATAGGCACAAAATGGCAGGCAATGGAGTTAGAAAATAGAAACAATGATGGTTCTTCAACCTTGTCATATAGAATTCGTGATTGGAATTTACATTATCGTCTCATCTCTAGTGGGACATCATTATGCATGACTCTATAGTATAAATGGGGATTTTAAAATTGTGAGACAATTGTTTGGATCAATGGATCCCTCTCCTCTCTTTTGCCTATTGTACCGTAAGTTTCGGAGAAGGGGGTGGGGAGGCGGAGATTTTGAAGTGCAAGGTTTCCTATCAAAGCCACCAAACATTATTTTGTCATAATGCATGAAGTGCAAACAAAGGCTTTAGATTGGGCCAACACACGTGCCGTGGTCTTTAAAAGAGTGACAATGAGCGTGGATTAGGTCATTTTGAGATGTGAGGTTTTCCATCAAGCATGCTATTGTGGATTGTTGAAAGTACAATGGTATAATCTGGTTGAAAAGACCGACACAACCAAGACAACGGAGACGTCCGGATTGAAAGGAGCGACTCACGTGCACAAACATAAGCACATGTGAACAATGGGTTACACACACACATAAATACATACATACATTACATTACATTACATACATACATACATACATACATACATACATACATACATACATTACATACATACATACATACATTACATACATACATACATAGGTGTTCGGATTGAAAAGAGACTCGTGTGGACAAACATACCCCCATGTGAACAATGGGTTACATACATTACAAATACATACGGTACATATGTACATACCATACCATACTGTACATACATACATACATATAATAAAAAATATATAAAAGACAGGTAAGGACTGAGGTAGCTGACATTACCTTGTTATGAGAGTATGTATGAAATAGAGTTGTCCAGTGAGCTTTGGAGGATGGGCCCTTGGAAGACTTTTTTTGGGTGGACAAACTAAGAGGACACACACACACACACACACCCATAAACCCCCATTTGGTTTCACACCTCATTTGGCTTGCCTGGCCCATCTCATTTAATCAATCACACACTCACAGACTTGACTGACTGATTTAATCAAATGCTCTCTCTCTGTTCTCCCCAAACACCTTACCTTTTGCTTACTTACTTACTCTGTTCCCACCAAGTCTTTCTCCTTCTTCCTTTTTTTCTTCACCAATTTCTCTCTCCTTCTTTGTGTGTACTTGTAGCACTACTGGATTTCACATACCGTTTGTTGTTAGCCTCTCTCTGTCTCTCTGTCTCTCTGTCTCTTTTCTTCCTCCATTGCAGCTTCCTCCATGAGCCATTCGGTGGTGGTAATGCCACTGCTGTCTTTGGCTTGCATCTTCTTCTTTGGTGGTGTTGGTGTCCAAGGTATGGAGCAATGGCGATGAACGATTGAATGATTGAAAGATTGAATGATTGAAAATGATTGAATGATTGAATGATTGAATGATTGAATGATTGAAAATGATTGAATGATTGAAAGATTGAATGAGCGATTGAAGGATTGAATGATTGAATGAGCGATTGAAGGGTTAAATTGGTGGTGATGGGTATAGGAATCGGAGGAGGAGGAGGAGCGGTGGAGAAGCAAGAGGTGGGGGCGACGGGGACATGGTGCGTGGCTCGGGCGGATGCGGCGGCGGCGGAAGTGCAGGCGGCGCTGGATTGGGCGTGCGGGCAGGAGGCGGGGCAAGGGGCAGTGGACTGTAGCCCCATACTTCCTGGTGGGCCCTGCAACTCACCCGCCATCGCCACCGCCTCCTCTAACCCTCCTGAAGCTGACCTTCTTCTTCAGGCCCGCGCCTCCTATGCCTTCAATGCCTACTTCCAGAGCCTCAGCCATGCCCCTGCCTCCTGTAACTTCAGCAACTGCGCCACCATCACCACCACTGACCCAAGTAATTAATTACCCAACACAAAATATATGTCTCCATCTCTCCCTATTGTGCCACAATACTGTGTTTTGTTCTCCAATCACAATGCATGCATGCATGCATGCATGCATGTATGTATGTATGTATGTATGTATGTATGTATGTGTTTATCCATAAAATAATGGCATGCATGCATGCATCTATGGTATGGTATTGTATGGTATACCTGCCTGCATGTGTGTGTATGTATATGTATCATGTATGTAATGTGTGTATGTATGTAATGTATATATGCATGCAATGTATGTAATACTTGTAAGTTGTATGTATGCAATGCATCCATGTATGTAATGCTTGTCAGTTGTATGTATGTAATCTATGTATGTAATGCTTGTAAGCTGTATGTATGTAATCTATGTATGTAATGCTTGTCAGTTGTATGTATGTAATCTATGTATGTAATGCTTGTAAGCTGTATGTATGTAATCTATGTATGTAATGCTTGTAAGCTGTATGTATGTAATCTATGTATGTAAAACTTGTAAACTGTATGTATGTAATCCATGTATGTGATGCTTGTAAGCTGTATGTATGTAATGCTTGTAAGTTATGTAATCTATGTATGTATGCAATGTACGAATGGTATGTACGACATATATGTAATGTAAGTACATTGTAATGTAATGCTTGTGCATCCTTGCTGCAGAAGAGTGGCATCTATGTATATGCATATGTTGTATATGTATAATGTATGTCATTAAGGTCTATAATTCTCAATTAGGAACATTCATAATCAACTAGGGCATCCCTCCTTATTCCATTTTGTTTTGTTTTTGGTTTGTGGTGTTTTTTTGCCCAAACTCTTTAGGTTCAGGAGGTTGCACGTTCGCGTCGACGGCCATTGAGTAATAATACTAATAACCTCGGACTCTCTCTCTCTCTCTCTCTCTCTCTCTCTCTCTCTCTCTCTCTTTATTTTTTTACCTTCTCGCATTAATGTGATATGATAACTCTTAGTTCCTAACTCACTCTCCATCGAGTAATGCTAGGGTTTTCATGACCCAAATCCATACAATCCTTTTCATACTTAACAAGCTTTTTAATAAATTGTTTGCATTTCTTTTAAACTTTCGCAGTAGTGGGGTGCTCACAACTTCGAATGTGACAAGCTCGCCCCTCTCCAATGGGAGCAATGAAGTTAAGTTATCATTTAGGAAACATCTCTATACATCGGTGGCGCCTTTGCTATGCTCGTGGATCACTCTTCTTACGCTTACCCGATGAGGCATCGAATAGTTTTAACACACACTCAAATTTAGTTTAGGTTTTGGAGTTTCCACTTCTATGCCCTTGAAGTCCTCTCTTACTCCTTTTAGACAAAACAAATCTCAAACTTTCTTGCCGGAACTTTTTGGTACATGCTAGTCCTTGTCAATGATCACAACTTCCAAGAATGTTGTCTCTTTTTTTTTGGGAAATCATGGCGAATTTTAATATTAGCTCTTTGTGTTACAAAACACAATGTTTGTAAAACGTGGTGTTTAAATCAATTGAGATTTGAAACGTATGAGCATAGAATGAGATCATGCATCGGGGAATGGGGATTTGGATTGAGAGTGAGGAAAATAAAGCCAATCTTTCATCGTTATTCACTTGTGTTGTTGATCATCAATGCCAACTTTTGTGTTTTGCTCGGTTTTTGAAATCCAAACATGCCATTATATTGAATTGCAAACATTTCTAGAAGGGTCTAGTCCATTCAAGACGATAATGTCGTAGAAATTGAGAATCATGCATATCTTTTTGCAAAAACTCTCGCTGAATTTCAATAACACAAGATTTTGTGTAAATTGGTATCTATGATGAATTGACAAACACACATACCACAAACTGTTGTGTACGTGTTGCAAAAGTTGGTCGAGTTCAGAGGGATAGTTTGTCAAGATCATTCCTAAAATATACTATCTACATAATAACAACAATGTCAAATGGTATTTCTTCCTTTGGGTTATGAATTCTAGTAACTTGATTGGTTCGGCCCAGCCAAAAGGGCAATGCCATGAGGGGACACAAATATTTCTCTCAATGAAAATAGAGAAACTAAAATTTCCTCCTTGGATATCCATGTAATGATTGCCAAATCTTCATCTCTCGTTCGTGTCATTGCAATTCATTTTCAAGTCCTTTAATTACTTGTACGCCTAAAACCCATAATCCCTCAACATTTTGTTTTGTTTTTATCATTGTTTGAATATCAATGTAAATGATTTCAAGTATTGTAGTTCTATTGTACGGGCAATGGTTTCAGGGCATTAAGTGAGCTTTCTGTACACATTCCACTCTCCACATGCAATAGAGTAAAGCAAATTGTCTTATTTATTTGTGAACGATACAATACCCGAAGGCCCACATCACTAATCGATGAGTTTTGATTCTTACCTCGTAGGAGGTGCTCATCGTCGATAACTTAATGTTTTGAGAAGGATTATCGTTTATGTCTCTATTTTCTCCTTCTCTTCTCTCTCTTTCTAGCTCTTCATCCAAGGAACATTATATTACCAAATCTCCAACATAACAACTGAACTCTCTTAAATTAGTAGTTTGTAGCCAACCACACAACCTTATGATAATGGATGTCTCCAAGCATGCACACATCTACACTTGCTCGCCATTGATGTTAAGGAAGCATACCACACTCATGAACTCTCTTCAGTTTTGGCATTAATGAACTAGGACACCAAGTTAAGAAGTTTGTAAAGGTGGCCCAAATGTCCAACATTCAGACGAGAGAATGGGCAAATGTTGGAAGATTGGATATGTGAGTCAGAGTATGAAAGGATGTGCAGGGAATCATATGAGACGATGGTGCAAGGAAGACAAGATAGCCAAATAGAGTAATGTGACATATTGCAAAACAATAATTAACAGATATTTAATTAACGTCCCATGCTTAATGTTGATTTACTTGAGATAAATTAAGAAGGATATTCATTCTTATACATTACATATGTGAGAAGTATGCTACATCAAAATACATAGCCTCAAAAATAAACTCAAGGAGTATACCTTTTTTTTCCCAAAAGAAATTCAACAATACAATCACACAGTATACCTTTTTTTCCCAAAGAAATTCAATAATACAATTGCACGGTATACTTGGTGGACGTGATAGTAAGATATGAAAAAATGCTTATTGGTCAAAGTAAAACATTGAATTCTCTATGGATGTAAGACATGAAGAAATTGTTATTGGTGCATGTTAAAATTAGATAGGAACATTTTTATAAAGACATGTTCTTTCTAAGACGACTATTTAGTGGGAATGGTACCTAGAAAAGGAAAGCATATATTATCTTGGGAAATGTTTATGTGGGGATGATGGTCTTTCGTAAGCAAGAGAAAGAAAGACAGAGCATCACTCCCCATAAAGCTTGATGTTTCACACCAGATGTGTAGTGCTACATCGTTGCTTATAAGAATCATAATATATTGCATGCCACCAATGAAATGGACAACGGGTTGTCAGTCCTACAATGTTGTGTAAATATAGGTGTAGATTATCTTGTGCATATCTTTTTCTTAAAGAAAGTTTCCATCAATTAATTCATTTCATGTTTTGTTTGGCATGCTCCCAACAAAGCCAAAAAGTAGCCTAGGACTCGAGTAAGAATGGAGACGAGAACAATGACAAAGCTGACAATGTTGGCCTAAAGATCACAATTTTTGAACGGAATAAAAAAGTATTGGCATATATTTTGTCTTCTAATTGCTCTTGTTAAAAATGTCAATGTCTTCAACAATCTCCTCTCAATCAGAGTTTTGAGATCTCCTACCTAACCTACGATCATGATAATGATAGTAATTGTCATAAGACGAGAAACCATGGATACCAATAACAATTTTCTATCCTCGAACCTAATTGATGTAGTGGGGATCATGGAAAGAACCAACTGCAAATGTTGTTTGCAGACGAAATGAACTTTCTCCACGACATCTTAAACAATTTTGGAAATGGTTATGGGGTATAAAGATGAGTAGGAAAATTGTTTGTTTTCGATGGTTGTTGGTTCATAATGCTATACCAGTTAATGGGTGTAGACAAGATGTGCCCTTTCTGTACATATGTAATAGAGACTGCTAAACATTGTTTGTGGCGTTGTGGTTTTGCTCTGGACATATGGAAACAAATCATAAATTTATTAACTCCAATATATCCTACAACAGTGTACACATGGGGTGCAATATTATGGGCGGTGGTACTTGATAAACTGATGGTATATGAATAGGAGGAGGTTGCAGATGTTATTATGATGAGACATGGTTTGATGGAAAAAATTGACCCCTCTAAATCCACAAATACAAACTGATAAACCTCAAATATGGCAATTGGTAAGTAGTATTACAATTTGGCATATTTGGAAGGCTCGATGTTTGAGGGTATTTCAAAATATGACCAAAAGACCTGCCCAAATAATGTCGGGAATTTGGATAGAGATTATGCATAATCTCAAAGGGATTTTGGATAGTATAAAAGGTAATACGCATCAAGCGGAGCTTAGGCGTGTGGAGTTTCATGCCATTTGGGACATAGGTATATTTTATAGACAACGTTTTGATAAGGTGGAGTGGTTCTACTAAACACCAAAGGGTTTATTTAAGCCGATGGTTAGAATTTAGAAAAACATAGGGGATCGGTTATATATCTTGTATGTTTAGCCTTATGGCGTATTCTAATACTAATGTAATATCTCTTTTTTGGAAAAAAAATAAATTTGATGTAGTGGGATTATGGGATATCCTTGCACCAATGGTTTGGTGTTGAGATTTTCGCCATATTGGTTGCTTATTTTGTGTGAGCACATATAAAATATGTACACCATGTGCATGTGAGATATGGTATACAACTCAACATTACCACATCAAATTATAGATTGCCACACCTCTGTAGAATACATAGCATGCGCGAGTCGCAACTTCCATTTTTTTTTATCATTGACTGATACCAAACTAAACTATTTCAAGGACATTTGTTTTCAATGATTTGGCTGACACATTTGGATAGGGTGGTTTTAAAGGAGAGCTTATTGAAATTTCATGCCAAGTTGACCCAACTCATATGGTTGAATTGGAGAGTGAATAAGTTGATAGAAAGGTTTTATGTTGTGACATTTTGACCAAAGGGGACTTTGCAAAATGGTACCAAACAACAACAACAACAACGAATATTAATATTTTCATTTGTAAATATCGGAAGATAGAAAATAATTGTTTTCTATGTACAAAAAGATTTAAATATCAAAAAGCTATTGACAACGTGATTGAGGGGTTATTTTCGAGGAGGAAAAAGCATTTCCACAACAAAGTTTTGAGATCGAGCGCAAGTACGAGTGTTCCACATCTTTAGACTCTAGGTTCAAAATAATCGATTCTTGTTTATTGTAGCACTTTTGAAACATATTGGAATAGAAGCTAAATTGCACCCATCATTTCTTTTAAAAAAGTAGTAGATGGTTTCGCTCCATGCATTCTCAACATAAGCCCTAGTTATATGGTAACGTGATTTTTTGTCTTACGTTGTTCAAAAGATATTTGAGATTCCTTGGAATATTCCACAATTTTCATTGCAGCCCAACTTTATCATTAATTACATGCGAGATCTCACGTTAACTTTTCAATGACACGTCATTTGGTCATTTGGGAAGTCTCGCAATTTGCAACAATCTACGAGATATACTCCAACTTTTGATTGTGTAGGATTGTGTTATATGTTTCATCGTTGGTCGGTATCATACACACTACATGACTAGGCTTTGGATTGATGGCTCGGGTTGAGTTACTATGAAACAAAATGTTCTCACAAAAAATGTGAAGAGGAAAATGTATACATTTGATAACAGTAAATGGTCCTATGAAATGGACAAGACAATGCAAGATGTTACACCATAAAGGTCCCACTTTAATGATATAAAACTAGACGTTAAAGCAAGCTTGGGCAAGTTACAAGTTCAATCACGACATCGACATAAGAAGTTAGCAGAATTAGTTTCAAGTTTCCAATGATCTTCCCAAAAGGTTATGCACCACAAAAAGGAACATGACTCGAAAAAATGTAAAAAAAAATATAAAGCAATCACCAATATGAAATGAATCATCAATGTCAAAGATGTGAGCATGTTTCCTAATTTCATCGTGCTCAAATATGAGATGGCCTCGATGGAACATGTCAAAGCTGTAAATGTGCGAAGATGCCAAAACAAAAAGTGTGCAACTTTTTGTGCAAGGATAACACATAAAAAAGTGTGGTTTCAAACTTCATAATGGATGCAATCCGAGTATTCAAAGCTCAATCTCTCTCTCTCTCTCTCTCTCTATATATATATATATATATATATATATGATGTGAAGAAGTATCTCGGAATTCGGACGATGATATGTGGCATTCACGACCATTCAACAATGTTTCATAGCATCAAGCACGAAAAAACTTCACCAATCACGACACGTTTCACATCAATGCGGACATTTGTCGGGAGTCCTCACACTAAACCTAGCATGTTTGCCAAGGAAGGTGTTTGGATCATCGGGAACCTAAAGGGGGCTTTATTGACCGGCCGCCCAAGTTCTCGCACCCCCCGCAATGGTCTCGTGTGTCCATCCGGACCCCGCCATTGCCATGCCTCTTTTCTTCTGTCCAACCCATGACAATGACACCATCTCCAATAATAAGCAGGAGAAGAAGGACAATTGTGACACAGATACAGAGACAGAGAAGCAGAGTTAGAATATGAAGACCAAACATTTCAAATCACAAGAACAATGGCTTTCTTGTGTGACGCACAGAGAGAAATAATGGATACCTCGTGCCCCCTTTTCTGTTCTCTCATTCATTTCTCATTCTCCTTCCACGAACACTAATTGTGTGTTGTTTTTGGTTCACTTTATTGTTCCTTTTTCAGTCTACCCCTGTTTCAAGATACAATTTGGATCTTCCCTTGATAACCCAGATCCTGAATCAGAGCGAAAATTCAAAAAGGTTTGATTTCTCTCTCTGCCTTTCTCTGTCTGTTTCTGTTTATAATTATACCCTGTCATTAGCTTTTCTGATTCTGTAAATCAAGATCAGACGTAAGCACAAAGAGATTACATGAAAAACTAAACTTTAAACAAGTCTCTATTGATTCATCATGGAAAAATGGCTACCCAAATAAAACCAATGACAAATCTTCAAAATTTCTCACAAAAACAAGTCAGAAATCGTAGTGACCGAGGGAGGAGAGGTGTTCGGTTGCAATGACTGGCGAGACATAATACCTGATGGCTATGGGTGTGAACACAAGTTTGGATGGCTATTGTATTGACATAGAATTCTGGGTGTTATTCTTGGTATAGGAAAGGGCCAACACAAAGAGGTTGATTGACCATCATCAACGGTGTTTCCTTGGCAGCCATGGGGTCTCAACATAGACCTCTGACTTACATAGCCTCAGTCCATAGATCTAAAGTTTCATGGCATATAAAGGCATAGCTAAACATAAGGAACCAATCAAACCAGAGATTTACACTTTCATGATATGTAAAGGGATAGCTAACCATAAAGAGTCTCTCGACGGCAATGGTTTAGACATAGATATCTATGTCAAAGAGTAAGTTAGTAAGGTCAAAGCTTGATCCATGGTTTTGTCACTTGTGGGTGGCCATATAGCAGGAGATAGTCCGGATGCCTGTGGTCTCAGACATAGATCCATGATCTAGGGACTAGATGTCTATGGTGAGTGGGCATAATCTAACCTTAATGGAGTCGTTAATGCTTGAGATTCGGTCCATTGACCACAATGTTGGATGGCTATGGTATGAACATAGACCTAGGGTTTCATGATATTGGAAGGGCTAGATACCTGAGCCACTAAACCATGTCGGTGATGTGGGATAGGGATATGGGTATCCTTAATGCCAGGACAATGGGCAATAGACCTAGGGTTTCATGATATTGAAAGGGCTAGATACCTGAGCCGCTAAACCATGTTGGTGATGTGGGATAGGGATAACACGAGGACAGGGCAATGGCCGATAACACGAGGTTACTTTGGCCTTGTGTTCTTTTAATTTGCATTATTAGTTTAGTAGAACCATGAAAAGCAGTTCTAATAATGGGCAATGTATAAAAGGTGAATGCAGGAGGGAGGGAGCATATTCGTAAAATGAATGCACACAACCTTCTTAGATAAGGGCATGGGTTGTGTTCTTGTCACATTTGGAGATGCTGCTGGAGAGGAAAAGGAGCTAGAAGAGCTGCAAGACAAAGAAGGTACGGATTTCCCGGGATGTGATTTCCATTCCTCGGATCGGACCCAATGGATGGCGGCACAATTAGACCTCGACAAGGTGAGAGTTATGGATGTGATGTGGCCTGGGACACATGACTCTGCAACCGATAAGATAGGGCTACCCTATACAACCCGACCATTTGCCCAATGCCAGACTCTCCCCATCTACCAACAGCTCCTACAAGGTGTAAGAGTGTTTGATATACGGGTTGACCAAGATGGATTTATATGCCATGGCATCCTGACAAGCTACAAGGTCAATGTTGTGATTAGTGCCGTGAAGCGTTTTTTGAGCGAGACCACGTCAGAATTCATCATACTTGATGTCCGGACCGAGTATGGACACGAAGACCCTCCGGAATTCGATGCATGGCTTGTAGAAGAGCTCAATGATTATCTCATTCCACAAGATGAAGCCGTGTTTGAGAAGACCTTGGGTGAAGTTCTACCGAAGAGGGTATTTTGCATTTGGAAACCAAGAAAGTCTCCAGCTCCATCTCCATTTAGCCCTCTTTGGAGTTCTCGATACCTTCGAGATAATTGGACGGATACCGATCTTCCTTATACTAAATTCCTCAATAATATGTATTACCTTGCACAACAACCCCCAGTGTATGTGAGGGACTACTTCTATAGAGTCGAAAACACATGCACTCCACAAGCAAGTAGCACAATCGCGTGTGTGAAACCTATCACTTCTCGTATACAACCCTTTGCGAGGCTCTTCATATCGCAAGCTTTCAAGAAAGGATTGGGTGACCGTCTCCAAATATTCTCGTCGGATTTTGTCGAAGATGACTTCATCGATGCTTGTATTGGGGTGACACTGGCAAAGGCAAGTGGTGAATGGAAACCGTTAGTTACCTTGTAAGCCAAAGCATATTCTTTCCTCGAGTCTCACGAGCTTGTGTTGTATTGATAGAAAATGTAGGAGCCCCCTCTACACAAAAGGGCTCCTATCTTGTGTAGAGGAGGCTCCTATGCTCCTCATTTCTCCTAATTTAAAGTGGAGATCTCCAACATCCCGAAGTTCACTCTTTAACCGCATGTTATTTGTGTTTATACCCTCACATTATTTGAGTGTTTTTTAAAATAGAAGATGGGTGATTTGAATTGTTGGTCATGATAGATGTAATTAATTGGACTGAAGTGCCTAAACAACACATGATCAAGTGCAAATGTATAGATAAAGTAGTAAATCACAACTCAGGTATGTAAATATATATTGGTAAGGATTGCAATTATGAATGCATGTTGATTGAAATGTAAACCTTATTGATAGTTGGCAAATCATTTCATTTCATGGATTGTATAAATACGTGATAAGTAGGCACATTAAATCAAAGCATTAGAAATTGGTGAAGCAACCATTGCACATAAATTTCTTCCCACCAAATTCAAGGTGAAATAGCTTGCTTATAGTCTCGTTTTCGATGACGTGTTGTTGGAGGTAGAGGGATATTGATATGAGCAAATGGTTGAGGCCAAGCCCATGGCAAGGTTTGAGTGTGGGTTCTCTCCCAAAGTTTTGCTTTATGTTGCTGTTGTATAACCTTGTGAGGCTACTAATTAGTTCTTGGAGATAATTCAATGTGTTGACATTTGATGATGGACCTATTATGAGGTTGTGATGCTTGTTTCGTCTACAAATCTTACATCAAAATGTCCATTTACTTGTGTGTTTACACTGTGCTTGATTTTGACGATGGTTCTATTCTAGGATTTGATGCATTGTTCCCCCATTTCCAATTCACATCCTATGTGTGGTTCACAGATGAATATAGCCTTCCAATTGTCGAGGTGTCAGTTTTATAAGGTTTCCATGTGAAAAGAGCCAACATAGTCATTGTGTAGTGAAAAAATCCCAAACCCAAATGTTGGAAAGGGGTGCTAGAGTGGATGGCAATATGCTTATGAGACAACATGTTGTGGGGTCGAGTCGACCAGGACAAGTAGATGGAGCTCATCACATCAAATAGTTGTGAAGCCCCCTTTGACACATTAAGAATTGAAGTCCTTGCTAATGTGACAGTTGGCAGAAACCAATTCGACTTCGACCAAAGATCACACAATATTCTCTTGACAATTGTATCGTGGTTGTGCGGCATGTGCCCTAGGCCTCAGTATCACATTCTCTCTCTCAACATCTGCATGTTGACTTTCCTATTAAGGAGAAGGGTTAACAAAGTTATGGACACACAGAGCCAAACCCACAAGCGCGCGCGCACACACACACACACAGATAAGCTTAAGGACATACCAATCCCTTCACCACCTTCATCTTCATCCTTGATGCAACCATGGTGGTAGAGTGAGCTTCTTCATCACAGAGGTGTTTCTACTAGAGTATCGAGATGCTGGGCGGACCAAAAAACCTGTTTTTTTATTGATTCATGGGAGCAGATCAACATATTTTGAGGGTCTATTTCTGATCTATGTGTGTGTGTTGTCTGTAAGGGATACAAAATACTAACTGGTTCCCAACCTTTGATCACACTTATAAAAGCCGAAGATATCCATCCTTGTAAGAACTCCTCAACCAACATTTGCATAGTCTTCATCACGTAAAAGCCACAATCCCAACAGGATGTGCAATACATGATGGCGACCCTCCAACCCAATGGTGTGGTCTGACAGTTCACTAGAAATGGTCCGAATCGCGATATCTCCAAGACTCCGCATGGTGCCAGTCGCCTCGTTGTTTAGTGGATTGCAGAAGACTATTGCAATGGTCAACTTAGAAACTTTGTTTCACTTCTTTGTCCACAACATCCAATGGCCCTCTACGACAATTGATATGAAGATAAAATCACGTTCGGCCACCTTCACGAGGATGTCTTGCCCCTTCGTCGTTTGCTTGTGTAACTGCACCTATAGTGGGTCGACTACGGTGAACCGTTCTGACACCTCATGTCGTAGCGGTACTCCATCCACATGGTGAATAATGTCGTCGTCCATGTGGATGCCATTTCTCCATCCTTGCACATCGTCTCAAGTTTTGACTCTATAACGTCAACGACGATATCAAGCCATGCGTTGGTTAGTTGGTACCTGTATACATAGAAACATGCATGCATTATGAATTGAGCCACACTTAATGATGGATAGTAGGATACAAATTGTAATCCACAAATTATCAACCTGGCAAATTGTTTGTCTGGAGTTTGGATCCACACATTTTCGCCCATCTCCATCTCAGTGGCGTCGAGATGTCGGACGTCTTTTGAGCCTTTGTTGTATCAATGGACACACCACACTATTCGGTAGATATCCTCCCCTTTTTACATTGTTTCACCATGAATCGACACGTGTTATTATCTGAATTCTGGCAATAAACCCTTCAACAAATCATTGATCAATATACATGCATCACACATTATTACCACGAGCAATCAAAATTGGTTCGTGACATACCACTCTTCGGTTGGATATATGCCACCGTTATCAGAATCCCACCACTCTTTGTACTTGGACCTGACAACCATCTACATGATTAAGCATAAGCAAAACCCTAAACATTTTCTGTTCAATCACTAATCAAGTAAAACCCTAAACATAATCCCGAACCCTAAACCCTCGACGTGAAAATGACATGTTTTACACCAAAAAAATTAAACCCTAATTCAAGGAAAAGAAAACATATAGAAATGACGTAAAATAGTAAATAAGAAATTAAACATTTTTTGAATTTAATACTCAAGGACACCCAATATTATATTTAATCAAGCAAAGCATTGATCCCTAAACCCTTAATAATCAATAATCAATAATGCTTTATCAATGATCAATAAACTAAACAGTTTCCAAATAGTTTCTGGAAAATAACCTAATCACTGGATCAAGCCAAACCCTAAATCGTTTCTAAAAATCATAATATCAAGCTAAACCCTAAACCTTCTCCTGAACCCTAATCCCTCGACATAAAGAATCCGTGCACATCAAAAAACATGTGCAGAAAAAGTAGAGACAAACACAAATACATACTTGGGAAATATATGGGTGGCTATGGCAGATGTGATTAATTGATTTTGTCGACGACTGGCCGCCTGAATCACTTTCACGCCAAAAAGCCCTGTCAATCTCGTTTGAAAAAACTGAGAGAGAATGACAGGTTTCAGGGTTTTATAGTCGGCGATTGGGCGACCCACAAAAATGTATGGATACATGCGGTTGGGCAACCTGATAAATCGGTTGGGCGACCACAATTAAACTCGGATGGGCGACCAAACGTGGATGGTAGGTTTAGATCATCCTAGGAATCTCTCTTTAGGGTTTTAGGGTTTTAGGGTTTTGCCTTTGAGGAAGGAAACACAGAGAAAGCTATGGCTACCCCCCACCTCTCTTTCTGCCTTTAAACTCCCCACTTCTCTCTCTCTCTCTTCCCCCCTCGCGCCGCCATGTCTCGTCGCCATTCTCTGTCGCTTCTTCGATCTATGGTTTCTCCTTCCTCCTCTGCCTCGGCGTCCTCTTCTACTACTTCTTCTTCTTCTTCTTCTTCTTCACGGCTTCGAAGTCACCATCTTGTTTCGACGGAAGTGTCAGCTCGCCCCGTCTCAAGGTCAGATCCTGCACGCTCTCTGCCTGCCCTGTTCTCTGTGTTGTTCCCTAGCCATTGCATGTTGATTGATTCTAGCCACCCCTCATCTGTTCGTTCCTTTTGTTCAACCCCTGCGATACTCAACATGATCTATGGAAATATAATGTCTATGCCCATGTAGAAATCTTTCGAGTCAAATAGGTTTTCGGCTCATATACTGTCACCAAATGTGCTCTTATACTGCAGGCATTTGGTTCTTCTAATTAAGATATCGCTCATACTGGAAAGCTTTGGTCATCATAATAAAGAAGCTAGTCATTATAAATGGAAATTTTTTATTCTAATGAAGAGATCAGTCATTATACTTCAGACATTAGGTTCTCAGATATATTCAGGAATTAAGGATTTTAGTATAAGGTAGTCATTATCAAATTTGTTATATAGGTTTAAACCACTGTTGAAATGTTGTACGCCTTGACAGTCTTTCTGAAAGTCATATTTTGGTATCAAATATTTCTACATTGATTGGTAAAAGATTTTGAGGGTCGCCGATATTACTTATGTTGTCAAAAATGTTTTCTTTAATGCAATGGCGGAAGAAATCAGCTACTACAAAGAAGAAACAGGCGGCTGTAATTCAGAAATTGGCTACTATATTGAAGAAATGCTTTTTTGAAAATTGATAAGGATATTTCCAATTCATTGCGTTTGAATTCCTTTTGTTGTCCGTTCTTTGATGTTTATGGCATGGCATATGCATAGAATTCTTGTGAAGGATTGTTACTGTGCATACTTTTCAGTCTCTCTCACCCTCTGTTGTATTGTTGAGGATTGAATGATTGCTAGAAGCTACTATATGTGGCGTCAGATTTCTTTTGTCCCTCTGTTAATGTGTGTCGTGGAGTCTCTCTCACATTGGCACATTGATTAAATCAATAGACTGTGAGGCTTGAAGCTGCGAACTGTTCGCTATATCATTAATCTTGAATCTTGAATCTTGATGTTACTATGGTCTCGAAATGTAATGTATGGTATGCTTGCCTCAATATCACTCATTACCCTAGAGCTTGCTCATTCTTAGGGTTGGGTTCCTCATAAGGCATATATAGAACTGCAATCTTGTTGAGTTGCCCTTGGTTATCTCCTTATAGCAAGTCGCATATTTTTGTTTGCTACAAGTGTAAACCTGTTTTTACGTTGCTCTATAAATTGTTTTAAGGTTGAAGAATTGTTATTATGTATGCTATAAAAATATTTCTAACCATGTCCCTTCTTTAATGTAACGTGATGTTTATGGCATTGCAATATGCATACAATTCTTATCCTGTTAGATCTGAAGCATTGTACTTCACCTCCCGATTCATATCCTTTGTATCTACTGTTCATTCATGCTTGTATTGGATCATGCTATGGATCTGAATTTTAATAGCTATCAATGGGTATGCATGTATTCATCATTCACATGTTATGTGTGAGCTACTTAAAGAGGATCAATGCATTTGTTGTTTTCAGGTATCGCGGGGCGATGGTTGTCTTGGAATCGTTGCAACCTTTGCAATCTGTTAGAGCTCAATCATCTTTTGTCTCAAAACTGAGCTTTGGGCTGAAAGATCCTGTGGTGGTGTTTCAAGGCAATTTTTTCTCGTCGCTCACTGTTTTGTGATGTTTCTAGGTCACGTTCCTGTGCAAAGATGGTAGCTATAATCCAACTATTGTCATTCATGTTTATTAGCAACAACTTCACATTTTCCTGAATGGCGGGTTTTTTTATCATCAGTAGCCAAATAAGGTTTTTCTCTTTGATACTATTTAACACGTGAAAAGAGGCTAGTCCATCAAATTTGTGAAATATATCTTGCTAATCTTTGAGATAAAGCATTAGAGTATTCTGTGGCATTATTTCAATCATAATGATGAAAGCTGGAGCCAATGTCTAGGGAGGAACATGTGTAAGTGTTCATGTATTCAACATATACTAATCATGTAAACTTGACCTCTACACTATGATGCTAGATTGCACTTGTGTATGGTGAGCAATCAATTTTTTTGGTTTGTTTCCCATTACTAAATGTAAGGGTTTAAATGTTGAGAGTTGATTTAGTTTTTGAAGTCTAAATATTAGACTTAATGCAATAGCTTGGTGGTTAACCACATAGTCTAGTCTGAAGCCTCATTTGACTGATTTAATTAATGAAGGTATAAATTGCTTGTTTCAACTCATACTAAATAAATCTTAGTTGTGAATGTTTACACTGTTTTTAGATAATGATACATCATTACTAAGTGGAATATAGGAGAGGTAGGGATGCACCAAATACCAAACTCATTGGCCAATCTAAGTCCAGGAAAGGGATCTGTACAAAACTCTGGTATACGTTCAGTTTAACATTCATGAATGCAGGCCTATATATGCATGTGATAATTTTGCAGTGTGATTCAAACCTAAATGCACTAAAAATGAGCTTGTCTTCCATCAATTTTCTTCAACGGCCTTATGTTGGTTACATTTAATCAAGTCAACAAAGTATGATGCTATAATTGTAACGGATCAAAACATATTTCAACTGCTATCTCTCAAAGGTTAAGGTGGGTTTATGAACTAGAAGCTATAGTTGATGTCAATGATCCCCTGGGTAATGTATTATGAACTAGACGGCAACCTTTATTATAGATGTAGAGATTGGAGTGTTGAAAGGGATTCATTTAATTATCAAGGTGTATTAGATTAGGTACTTTACATCAGGATTACTAGTGTTGTTTCCATATTAATGTATTGGCATGCTCTCTGGTTGAGGGGTCAAATGCCCATTGATAACTCGGTTTGAAATTCCAATGTCCGATGCCTACTAGTGCTACTAGCAGCACTGTTCCATTAGGGTCTATTGAATTAGATACTTTGCATCAGAACTACTAGTGTTGTTTCCATATTAATGTATTGGCGTGCACTCTATAGTGTAGGGGTCAATATTCATTGATGTACTCACGTTGAAATTCCAATCTCTGATGCCTACTAGTGCTATCAGCACTGTTCCATCACCATTGATATCTCCTTACTATCCTTCACCCAACCCTTGATTCTCTTGGAAAGGAGGAAATGTTTCATTTTCCTTGTATCATTAAAGTCACTCTGCTGTTCCCTCAGTTTGTAGATTATTTGAGTTCTGGGTGTCCTTTGGAGAAATATTTTGACTTTGTTGGTGATTGCAGAATTGAGTTTTTTGTGAGGTGCTCTTTGGAGGATGGGTGGTGAAAATAACCTTCATGATGAACGAGTTCATCAACACTAGTAGTTCTAACATTCACGACAAGCAATTGTTTTACCTTCACTGCCTTGGGATGGGAACCGTGCTTTCTGCAGTTCTGAAAACTTCTCATGGTTAGGGTTATTAGTAAAAGAGTTCAACTCCAATGTTATGGGAGCAAAATCTAATTTCATGATAGAAGTGCATGGATTGAAATTGTAATTACTTTATTGTTGTTGAAGTCAGTCTAGTATATGTGTGTTGCAAATAGCCACGTAGAACATTATTAGTAATTGTGAATTTTTCAACACTATGGTACTAATCATCTGATGCTAAACCTAGGTGTTAGGATCTGAAAAGGTGTAAGAAAGTATGCAACAAATAGTATATGAAAATTTTTTCACGTAATTATAGTATGCGAAGATTAGGCACACACATGTATAAGTGTTACTTGCTCCCAGGGTATAGACAATTTCGTTGTGACCAAAGAAAATCAGAAATCTACATATACAATATCACCCACTCCAAACGCTTGACACCTAGTTGGATTAGGCAGAAACACAAACCACATACTTATCTTGGTCATAGGGTACCTTGCCCTACAAGCATAATAGGAATCTTAATCACCTTGCTAAGAATGATGGCTAACAATGCTTGCTTCTATAAAGACTTTGCCGATTGCTTCTAGCTCTTGCTTAAGCATGGTGGATGGACAATCAATTGTCTCAATGATCATGGCATTGCGCATTGCCATGATCAAGTGTCAATTGAATCTATACAACTTTACCCACTCACTTTAACCAAATTCATACCACACCTCTATGTATAGATTGGTCTAGACACCACTCATATCTCTTTACAAAGAAACTAGACAATCTACGCAAATGCATGAATGGATCGTAAACAGTTGCATCAATTGGGTCCTACACATTAATTAATGGCATAATTGGTTTTATGAGAAGACCGAGGAAAGGACCTGATTTTGACAAGTTCTATTAACAATCTGAATTGCCAATTTTGAGAGAGGCTTGTCCATGGTGTAGGTAGTATTGTTGTTGTATCCACAATGATCCTAATTCTAGAATATCTTCATAGGATGGTTGTAAGCACCAAGCGTTTTCTATATGGTCTTGTTTACCCACAACATGTAAAAAGTTACGTGTTTTCTAATCTATACATTTCAAAGGCTTGAGTGCAGTGCTCTTTGATTACATCATCAAGATAACATGATCTTTGCATTGCTTTGCACCTCACTTTGTTGGTGAGCTAATCTTTTAAGTCTTCAACGATATAACAATATCTTCATACACATTCTGAATACTTTTATATTTTGATGGTACGAAGTTGGCAAAGTAGTAGAGAAGGGTATGACCTAGCTATCAAAGTTGCCTACAAGATTCATGTTGAGACATGAAGGAAAACTGGATTGGTGTGTGCATTTGCCAACATGTATGACAATGGAGATAAAAGAAAGCTAATTGAGAATCAACATTGTATATCAGTGCAATGCTGCTCTCCAAAGAGCTATTTGTAGGCTAAACAAAAATGTGTCCTCTCTCTCTTGGCTTGGTGGTTTACACCGCAACATCAATTGAGAGTCCAAGTTCACATCTCATAGATCGCAATAGTCTCCCGTGGATGATAAAAAGATATCTATCTCTCCATGTGCGTTAGATACCATTTTCCCTCCAATTTCTTGATCCAACTGCACCACATTGTTCAAGCTTACTCGAGAAAGTAAACATCAGCTGTTCATGTCTAAGGGAGTGAAACCTCTTTTCATCCAGTTTCTTAGCATGACAATATTTAAGACTTATGCATGCTCTGCTCATTCAAGGTATTACAAATCCCCTGCTTGAAGGGCATGGCTCGTAGAGATTAATTGAGAAAAATATATATACAAATGAGGAACACAATGCCGTTTTTCTATTTGTGTAGATGTGCATTATTTCTATGGACAATAACAAATTTTCTGTTTGATTGCGAGGAAATGGACCCAGACCCAAAGACCTTAAACTAGGCTCATATTTTGTTTTTCAAGGTATTACAAATCCCCTGCTTGAAGGGCATGGCTTATAGAGATTAATTGAGAGAAATATATATACAAATTGAGGAACACAATGCCCATCTTTTCTGTGTAGATGTGCATTATTTCTATGGACAATAACAAATATAATGTCTTATTGATCATAGAGACCACGATCAAGCACTTCCTTGACACTTACATCTATGACATTCTTGAGATGTTCTGTATATCTCTCAAATATGCTTTTGCTGATTTGATGTTCAAATTTGGTGGGTTTCTGCCACACAATGCCGAGGTGAACTTTGCACAAGCTTTTTCTAGAAGCAGATGATATGTCCTCAAACTCTTTTTTCACTCTAATCTGCAATCAAAACTCAAAGAATACACACTATTATTTATTGGTTTCATGATTTTTTGATCAATTAGGTTTACGAAAAAGAAATCTTCTTACACAATTAATCAAATGAGTTTCACCATTTATGGCTCCAGAATTTAAACTAACATGAATCCATGTGATGCGAAATGCAATATCTTACTCACTTTCCCATAATTACTGATAGTTTTCCTACATGTTCTCTAAGCCATTGTGTGGCCCAACCCTACGAGAAGTGTACTTTTGAAATCTGTTACCTTTAGTTTATTACATTATCATACATCTTGTTGTGAGCTTCAATTCAAGCCATAGCTTGTCAAAATTGGACCCATATGACCAGGTTATGGCTAAAACAAACTTGACAAAGAAAAAGAAGAAGGGAAGAGAGAGAGACCTGAAAGTTCTCTCCATAGGGAACATCATGTAGAGACCAATCTTCATCTACAGTCAAAGCATGTCCATTTCCTTTTACTTTCACAGTCTTCTGTTGTATGGATGTAACTTTGGTACCAAATAAAGATATCTGGTTACTTAGTTTGAAGTTGACATTCCTCTGTTGAACATCGTTGCTTGTAGATTCCCACGGCATTGAGCAATAAGACAGCCATCCAACTTTTTCTGCTATACTTTCATCAAGGCTCTCCTCAAAAATCTGGAGCATTGAACTCACCTGTCAAGTTTTCATGGATCAGTGTTATTATGATAAAAAACCAAACATACAATAAAGAGCATAGAATTCAAACAATCTTAAGCATACACATGTATATACATTTCATATAATATACAAAAACAACAAATCTTTGATAAGATCAGTGTTTTCACTTACAGAGAAAGGGATTTCTGTAGCATAAACTTCTGTAAGAGTAACTTCCTCTGCACCTACAACCACTTCACTTTCTTCAGCATGTCCATGTGTGCTTACAGACCCTTCATCTCCTTTGTCAATTTCTGCAATCATGGCAATTTGTTCTTCTCGGCTAAGTTTTCTGTTCTTCCATAGAGTACTCATCAACCTGTGCAATTAAAGTTTGACTTATTAGTCCCAATCATCATTCTGTGGAAGGAAGCATAGTAATACCATGCCTATAGAATTCACAGTTCCTCAAAATTTATCATAACATGTATTTGTAGACAATAACATCTTCCAGGTTGGTATATGATGTTGAAAAGAGAGTAATAGTTGACGATAAAGTCACGACAATATCCTTCCACACACATAACTGGCAGCTACTACCATTCAAGGCAATTGCATTAGAATCCCTATGCAGTTCACCATTAACTAGATTTTTGTGAAGGTACTTCTTAAATATATCATTCCTTCTTCCTTTTTCTTTTTCTTTTTTAAGATGCACACATCTTACACTTGCACTCTTAACAATGCATGACCAAAATCTTGAATCCTTACTTGTAGGCAGGTTTGTAAAGAATAAAAGATTGAAACTGAAACATCAAACGGCCCTTAGCATCCACATTCTTTGCTCCATGATGAGCATCCGCTGCTCTGCCTTTCCTAGCAAAGACTAAGATTGTGGGGTTAATGAATGTGCTCATAGAACTCCCAGTAGCTGTTGAATCTGCTATCTCATCTATGTCTTCCCATAAGAGAATAAACTTTGTTTTATGGCCAAAGATATTTGAATTAAATGCCAAAACACGGGGAGAGAGAAACAATCTTCCCTGAAAGTCAGAACCATAAAATAATGTAAATAATGTCGTGATTGAAGAAAAGTAGGAAATAATATAGCAAAGAAAAATGTTGTACACAGAAAGATAACATTATAAAGTAAGTGTAAATATAAATTAAAGTTAAACCAACCAGTTCGCAAAATCGTTGATAACCCAAGCATAAAGTAGTAAATACACAAGAACAAATGTACTCCAAGCAATGAACGAGAAACTATAAACAAATGTACTCCAAGCAATGAACACAGAAAGATATATTGACTTCTTTTAAGAGGCCAAAATGGCCTTTAACACCAAACAAGCGATGTAGTCTTGTCTTGGAGAAGAACAAACCGAAATAAACTGACTAAGATAAAAAGTAAATAGAAATAGAATTAATACATGCCTAAAGAATCTCCTCATCTATACATGTGTGATTCTCAAGTTAGATATAATGTAATTTTTGTCTTCGAAAGATCTCTAGGGGAGATAATAAGAAGTCACGGAAAAACCAGTGGCTATCTAGACTGACAAGCAAGTCAAAGTAATGCCCTCCAAACAATAGAATATGTTCACATGAGGGCGATTGCTTAGGTCAATCATGAATGCAGAGGTCTCTGAAGCAAGAGAATTAGAATTAGAATTAGAATTTTTATCGTCCATAAAGAGGCATATTTTGACCTATGGGACCAGAGTATAATGTGTTCTTGATATATGTCTCCTTCCTAAGAAGGGGTATTCATACGTTGAAGCACAAAGTCTCTATGTGTTAGTAAAGCATACACATATGAGCTCAACCTTCTAGGTGGTGTCTTAAGTATGGCACTTAAGTTATCACTCCCTCTTAGTATGTCAGCATATCTTGAACGAATTGCACTATATGTCGAGCATGTGAAGAGAAAGTGACATTCATCCTCTACGATGCCTTCATTGCATACTTTACATGTCTTCAAATTCGTTACATTTTGATAACATGATGCAACTTCAATACCTAACTTGTGAGATCGAGTGCGAAGTAGTGTAAGGGCTCTACAAGCATTACTACTCATATTGGTAATGAGATAAGGTTGGATACGATCAATATGAGAGAATCTTACTTTTATGATTCTTTTGTAGCTTACATCCAACATTCCAAGCAAGATGTGGTAATCAATGATTTGGCATATTCTTGACTTTTGTAATGTATTTATATACTCTTTGGAGTGCCAATAGTTCTATGGGTTGAACACCCGTTTCCTCCTTAAAAACATCTTTTGAATTTTCTCAATCTCGTTCCATGCATTAAGAGAGATGGTGCCACCCCATACTTCTACTCCATAAAGCAATACTTGAGTTACCATGGCATTGAACAACATTAGTTTTACTTCCCATCCACAAGTATCACTTTGGTTGCATTGGTTCTCCAAAAGGTAATATGATTTTCAACCAGCTTGGAGTCTAGAATCAAAGCATGCACTCCATTTATTTGTGGCGGGTACATCAATACCAAGATATTTAAAGCTTTGAACAAATTGTATATGTTCACCTTTATATGTGAGGATAGGGTAATGATGAGGTTGGATGGTTTGCACTACCATCATTTTTGTTTTCTCCACATTCACTGCCAATCCACTACTATGGCAAAATTCTTCTAATACCCCAAGTAAATGTTGCATACGATCAGCATCATACGAGAAGAGTACCACATCATCTGCATATAGAAGCAATAAGATAACATGTTGCATCAATTTGGGGCCATTCAATCCTTCTTCTCTTGCAACCTTATTCACCACTTCTTCTAATTTATCAATACATAAGCCAAAGAGTGTGGGTGATTGTGGACATCCTTGCTTAACCCCCATGTTACTTAAGAAGAGCTTTGAGAATCCACTATCCATTTTTAGTTGGCATTTAACTTGTTCATATAGGTGTGCAACCGCAACTCGGTACGCTAATGGCATGTCAATGTCTACCATTCTATTCCAAAGCTCACTTCATGGTACGGTATCAAAAGCTTTCTTGAAATCAACAAAACAACAATAAAGTGTTTTTCCTTGTAGTCGACTCTCTTTTATGATTAGTCTTAATGTGACCAAATGATCCATGGTGGAGTGTTTTGGTCTAAATCCAATTTGCCCAAGTGCTCTTTTGGTTGCATCTACAATGGTGGGAGATAATGATCTTTATCCTTTATCCTTCAACAACTTCTCCTTGTGTCTCATGAATTCTAGCAAGAAAACTAGCAGATGCCATTGCCCCTCAAATTCCATTACCTTGCATAGTGGGCCATACCCTTGCTTAAAAAGGCAATAGTATCTCCCTCTTAATATAAAACCATACAATGGCAAATGTCGTGTTCTTCAAATTCCACTCGTTGATGGCACAATTGGCAAGGTTGTTCATCTAGAAATATTTCTGCATATGTACCAGTCAAGATAGGCATGAATCTAGAAGACCAAATATACCTTGCCTTGTGGTTTTGCACATAGATTAAAGATCAATATCTTCCTATTTGGATTGATTGGGAAAGAGGCATCTCCAACTAAGGAAGTAAGAGACCAGATACATGTAGAACCATGCCTCTCATATATTTAGATATTCTTCACATACAAACGTTTTGTAATAATTTATATTATTGATGGGAGGTGAAAACCAATAAAAACATGACTACAAAGAAAAGACCAATAAGTCAAATTAATTGCAGACTACAGACATTCAAAGAAGAGCACATATATAACCTCCATGATACCTTTCACGACAGCAGAAGAAATATGTATATTAACATCTATCAAGAGGTGAAAATGTTGTGAGCTTAGATGAACTGAAATTTCTTCTGTTCAACATGGGCAAATCCAAGATCCAGATCTCCAAAGCAAGACAAGCACCTTTAGTGTTTCGATCAAAATGTAGGTGTCCACATGTGTCGAGGTGCTGACAATAATGGAGGTGATCATGAAATATCAATATTGACGGCAAAGCCCAAAATCTGGCCTGTGCCTAGGAAGTAGCTAAGTCTGTGTTGCAGAGCTTGAGGTATGCGGCACAAATATAGCTAAAAAAGACCTTCCAAACTTCTGAGATAGAAACTGTATTCAGAGATAATACCTGTTCAAGCACCTCCAAAGTAATACTTGTCAAATGAAATTGCTTCTTGGAGGACTTATGGACAATACTCCATCTGCTATGGAGATGTCCACAAACAGACACTTGTTACAACAAGTATCCCAATGCATATGCATATGTATATTGCCTCACTGTGAAGTGAAAACCAGTAAATATATATAGAGTGAGAGGGTCTCGCAGACATATCTACTCATCTAACTTAGTTATATTATTTCTTCATTGGGTAGTTCTCTATGTTATATCAATGTTCTCACTGTAGCCAATTGTATAAAAAACATCAATCAGAATTGGTGTATGGCATAATTCTGTCACTTTGATGTTCACATATCTCTCTCTCTCTCTAATATTGGGGATATAATACTATTAGGGGACATTAATGTACGACCTGTGAAGGAATAAATAACGTGCAAGGCCATTCATGGTAAAATTTCAGCAGGAGAAATTAACTTAAAACAATAAACTCGGGTTTACAGAGAAGTGACAGAATATAGCAAAGTAGCCTTGACTAGTACACGGATAAGCAATATACGATAGCTTGTCACATGGCCAAGATCAGAGGCACAGTCAATTATCTGATGGGTTCTCCATCTCTTAAACCTGAAATAAGAAAGTTCATTATCTCCAGTAGACATTGATTGGCCAGCAGACACAAATATCTATGATTTAAGGTGAAAGACAGATAGCAAAAGGATGTATATGATACGAATATGATTAGGCAAGCTGAATACAAATTCACTTGAGTGCTAGCTGATGAGTGTAATCGCACACTTGATTTGGATCAATTCACCTCCCTAGAGAAAGTCACAAAAGGGCTGCCAAAGTCATTGTATACTGCAGTCACATATGCCTTTTCATACACTACCATCTACAGCGCACCTACATGTGGTTTAGATCCACACAAACATAGTTGGTATGATGATGAATGTCACAATGCAATGAGACACTTGCAATAAAAAGTGACTCTGGGAATTTGCACATACAGATAAGCAAGAGCAACCTTCTAACGCCTTGTGAGGAAAAAGAAGAGACTTTACTTTGCTAAATTTAACCAGAGGTTTAGAGGCTCTTCCCAGGACAAGACTTGAAAGAACGTAGAAAATGTCACAAGAAAACTTTGTTATAAGGGCTGGCATGAATATGTGAAAGGCACTTTTCATATTTCCAGGCACCCAGACTCCATGCAAATTGGCATAAAAATTTAGTCTACATATGGTGAGAAATGCAATTGATTGGCAACAATTTGAAAGACACAAGATCATGATGGATGCCCCTGAAACCTTGGTACAGCTTTTGTATGCATATGCTTAACAGAGCTATGCAAAGTTTACAATCTGGAAAAATATGCAATCAGGAACTATATGAATCAGTAGCTAGCATAATTGGACTAAAACAAGGATGCCCAATGTCACCCATAATCTTCTGTATTTATATAGGTGGGATATCTCATAATGGGTGGCTTCGGGGCATACCTGGTGAACATATCCATATCAATATCACCATATGCCAATAATATGGTGCTGATTTCTGATTCTCCAGAGGGAAGTCCAAGATATCTAGATGGTTTTAAGTCTGTGGTGGTGTTTAACAACACTCAAGCATGGGTGAGCTTTTGAGGCCAATGTATGGATGATCCTACTCTAGAATTAAACCTTATCGATGGGCAAGACGTTTACAGCCAACCAGCATTATTATGGTCATAATAGTTAAACAACACCTTTAAGCACCTATGATGAGGCTCAATCATGTCATGATTCATGTGATAAGCACTCCTAGGTTTATAGGATTATCTTTGACTGTCAGTATTGTTGCTACATGATGTGGTCTATAATATGGCAGGATTTGAAGCAAACAGAAGGCTTTCTACATAGGCCAGTCCACCTCAGCATGCTGAAGAATCCACTCTATCCCTAACAAATTTTATTCGAATTTTGCCCCAAATTCGTCAAATCCGTTATTCAAATGAGAAGGGAATATCAAATTCCTTAAGCCTTCTTAGCATTTGCCCAGAAAACCCTTTCATCTTGAAGAATTAAAATGCAACTGCAAACAAAAAATTGTCTTACCTGGAGCAAGATTGTCCTCTTCAGAGCACAAGAGAAGTCATTCACCAGAAATTCCTCTGCAGGCAGTCTGAAAAGTTTCTGAAAAGAGGAATTCTTCATGAAAGACTGCTTACTAATCTACAAGAGGTTTAAAGGGAAACCTGATCAGATGAATTCATGGTTACAGTAATTTGAAATGGCATACTTTCTCATTTCTGTATATCTACCTTTAGGCCGACTTCTTTCTCTACTTTCTGAAGGTAATCCATTGCATTACTTGCTTCCTTCATATTCATGAGAACAATCTGAAGGTGAATTCTAGCTCCAGTTACAGGACCATATTTACTCTGGAGAGGAGCCCAGAAATCTGCTAAATCTTCTGGTGTTTTCTTGAGAAAATTTATCTCTACATGCCCAAGTGACGCAGCTTCTGTAAATGGACCCTCAAAACTGAACGCTTCAACATTCATAATGGATGGTGCCTCTTCCGTGGCATCAAACTCAAAATTCTCTGCATGCAATAACAAGAAAAGTCATGATGCTGATCAAACACATAGTGAGTGGACATGTTTGCAAAGTGTATGGCCACAAGTGGAACACCTGTCAATAACTTAATATAAATGTAGCACATCCTTTAATTTTGACTAATCATCACATAGCTAAGCACTCGTAATAATTAGCTAATAATCAAATGGTAATTGATGTGAAGGTAATAATGATAGATGTCTACTTTTGATTTTTTCCTTTCGAGAGGTAATATGATTGATCATGAAGCAAGAGAAAAACTTATATGGAAAAAAAATGAAGATCAAATCAACAAGAAGGAACTATGACCAACCTTTCCATCCTGGATTGGAGGTTTGTAGCTTCACTGAGCTTCGCCGTGACTGTCCAGAACATGAGAACACAATATATGGATTTGGAGACCCACCTGCTTCCTTTGATCCCAAAATGTTCTCAGCCTCCAAAAGTGTAACTCGTAGCAACCACCCACTGCCTCTAGCCTTGACACCATGATCAGATCCTGAGGATCTACAATCTCTTTAGTTTCTAAGTGAAAAAACAGTCATAGAAAAATATTGGAAGCGCTCTGAAAATCATGGGAGTTTCAGAATATTTCCCGAACAAAAAAAACATAAACACAAAAAAAAAATTCATATCACCTTTATACATTCGTGCTCTAAGAAACTTCTTCACGACCTCAAAAATGTATTGGATTTGAATCCCCAGGATTGCTGAAGTGATAAACTCGCGCAATGTATCTGGAAAGTCTATTATCCATAACTCAAAGCCACCCTTGATTGATGGCTTGGAAATACCAATGTGCACCAAAACCGTCAAGGTGATCAATAGGGATAGACATATTCTAAGGTCCCAGAAATACTCTATTGCAAGCTGCCAGTCAGTCTTAGGAACCCTTACAGGTATATCATCTTTCTCTGGTGGAGGATCATGTGAACCTTCGGGTACTTTCGCAAACTTCTCTAGAACCTCTGCAAACTGCTTGTAACTTTCCTGTAAGCCCTGGCGTGCACCATTCTCAATAAGTGACTTCATCATCGTGCTGCTCAGAAAATGTAGCTTCCAAGAAACTTGAAGAAATGATGTTTTCTCCCCTGTACTCAGATCAGGACCTGAGAACATACAATACTGAATATCAACTCTAAAAGTGCTCCCATATGGAGCATCTGGGGTGGTTGCAGACACAGTCACAACAAATCCTTTTTCATCTGCTCTAGTATACACCTGTTCTTCTGTTGCCTTCACAGCTTTCAACATCCTTGTAGCTGCCTTAACATAAGAAATAGTTCGTGTTGGTAAGCCATGATCACCCTTTTTCCATGGTACTTCTACAAGTTGAGTACTCTTTTGTAGCTCCACAAGATTACACAAAAACTGTGATCCAGGTCCAAAAAGAATTTTGTTCAAAGATTGCACACTTACGGCATAATGACCATCAAGTACAATGCCTCCTTCAAGAGGAGGTGGCATATCTTCCTTCGACGAGGTCAAAGAATTGCCAACATCATCATCAAAGAATGACGAAATCGAGTTTTCGATCTCACAAGATACTACCTCACCATTATGATCTTTATCAGGAAGTTCCACCAATGGGGGAGTGGTACTGGGAGCTTCACCAGATAATGAGAAAGCCAACATGATTTCACCTATCAATATACTACCGGAATATCAGCTTTTTAACAGGAATAGGAAACATATATATAGATATATATGTATGTATGTATATTATATGTTCTATTGACAAGAAATTTTAATATCTTTTCCATGCGTTGTGGAGATTTTAGCATCTCCAAAAAGAGTACAGTTTCTTTCATGAATCCCTGCAGTGTTTGCCACTATGAGTTTCTCTAGTGCTAAAAGAAATATATTTTTCTTTCTTTCTAGTTTATTTTCCACGTGTTAAAAGATCCTACTGTCTATCCTGTTTCCCTACATGGTTCAGAATCATGAGCTTCCAGAGGCCCTGCAGAAGAAGCTTTCAACATTTTTTCACGCGGGAAAAGAGCCTGCTTCTGCCATGCTTTGTCTACGGACTTCGTTGACATCATGAGCTTCTTTCAACATTTTCCCATGTGGAAACAAGCCCAATTCCTCTCATGCATCCCTACAGTGTTCAACAGTCTGATGCTCTACCTCAAAACAGAAGCTCTCTTTATGTTAGGTCCTAGAGTCAAATCCAAAATGTTGAAACCATAGCGGCCAGAAAAGGCTACTCTTTCATGTGTTAAAACATATCATTTACTAGTTGATAATGACCATGTTTCACATAATACACCATTGCAAGGTATAGATACTTACCTATGTTTATACACATTGCGCATTATCTGAAATCTATAATGACCATATTTACACATATATAATATATTGCATATCTGAAAGCTAATGACAGTGGCCACATGAATAAATATATAGCAAAACCAAAGGTATAGATAATGATCGTGTTTTATATATGTTTACAGCACATCCAAAGTTAAGTAAGTACCAAACCAAAGGTATTGATACTGATCGTGTTTTATATATGTTTACAGCACATCCAAATTAAGTACCAATAATGACCATGTTTCCGCATATAGATATGTATATTGCACAGCAATGACCATACGAAAGATATATATAATGACCTTGTTTATCTGTATCTTACGCATTATCCGAAAAGTTATAAATTATGCTCATGTTTACCTAGAGATTGTGGTGCAGAAGTTATGGATTATGGACATGTTCACCCATGTAAATAGAATGCTACTTATACATTGCAAAGTCTCAGAAAGGTATATAGATTAATTGACCACCATGTTTATATACAAATTGTACATTATCTGAAAGCATCAGATAACGACCCTGATTATACATACTAACATTTATAAATACATACATACATATGCATATGCATATACATACATAAACAAAATCAGTGCATATACTTGTATGTATATATATTGCACGTGATGACCCGAACGTAGAGATAATGACCATTCGTCCATAAAGAAAAGAACTGCGATGAGTGTGAAAAAACATACCAGAAACCACAGTTTTGATCTGTCTCCCTCGCTTTTGGAGGGCATACCAAGAAGAAGGTAAAGCCTGATTCGGCGCATTGTAAATGGCAGAGACAGGGATGATGACGGCGCCCAAGCATAGATCTGAGATTCGGTCCTTGTTCCACAGAGTGATGTGAACCTCTCCTTCGAGGTCTTCTGCAGGAAAGACGAAGTCTTGGTACCAGTAAGGATCTAAAGCTCCCGTGGGTGAGACAGAGCTGGTGTGCTTTGCATTCCCGAGCTTCAGAGTGGCATAGAACTGGAGTTTGCGATCCAATGGTTTGAGGTTCCGAGCTTCGAGGAGCCGGATAAGGAGCTCCATGGCGGGGAAGGAGGGGATGGTGATCTGTTTTAGGGTTTATGGAATGAAGAAAGAAAGTGGATGGATGATGAGGAATCAGGAACGGAGAAGGATGGATGAAGAACAAGAAGAGGAATGGGAAGGAAGGAAGACGCTGGAGAAGAAGAAGAAGAATGGCACGAATGCAGAAGAAGAAGAAGAAGCAGAAGAAGAAAGAAGAGGTCTATGGCTATGGCTATGGGCTTTATATTATGGGCAGTACGAAACAGAGAAAGAAAGTCAGCCCCGCCGCCCCGTGCAGTACATTTATTTACATACATTTTAGGGATTACTCAGTCAAACAAATGTGCTCTTCTCTTTATTTCTGAACCGCTTAAACCGTTAAGCCGGGGTTTCACGGTTCGAACCGAACCGAACCGAACCGTTGCCGAATGTTAGAGACCACATGGACCTCACCATCAACGTAAGCGAAGACGCATCGAACCAGCATCTACAATGTATCACAATATGAGAGAGAGAGAGAGAGATGTGGAAGCACATGCATGCTTTACACGCTACGGTACATATGTTGCACCTAACTACAAAACCAGATACATATTCTTTGAATGGGCTAACCATAATCATCATCATACATGCGAGAGAGAGCATATGCCCTTGACGCTTGTCCATATCGATCAACGCGTGTTCTCTTCTATACGAATGCAACACGAGGGCATCAAGTGAGAGGACTCGTCAATTATGCATGGCTCTCCCTCGATTCTCAAACAAGTATGTATGTGAGTTTTGAGTATCACTTCCCACAATGTGTTATATCTGGGCTACCTCATGCCCTCTACATGTTACTCTTCTAAATGAAAAATATTTAGACATCACTTCTACATGAACCATGCATATTTCACCTCGAGCATCGAGTTATTCTAACGTTGATCACTTATGTCATCAAAATAAAATTTAACTCGATTTATCGAATGTTTTCCACGTTCACATCATGTACTCGTAGCTTTGATTTTTTTTTGTCCGTGTGTGCATTCATTGTTTGCCACACCTATCTCACACTCGTTGCAAACAATATTCATATATATTGTTGAATTCAAATCATATGATATCCCCTTAGTATCTAAAGGTAATACCCAACTTTTTGAATTATCATCCACTTGAAAAATTAAAGCTCAAACATCTAGAATTATATTTCTCATGAAAACGAACTAAAGCAAACTTTATGTTTCTATTCATTAACATTTTGGTTCACATTGAAGACGTACATGTACAATTATATTTTGGTAATATGTCCTCAATCATGATTCAACATGTTGTGATTCAGGATATGCTTGTGAACATCGTGAAGGAGTGTTGCAATTATACAACTCTTTATTGAAAACTTGTGCAACATCTCCACTTGCACATGTTGTTTTATTATCTAGAAAGTTGGATAAGTTTCCATAACACAACTCTCTACAATTTGTCAATTTGAATACACACATACATTTTGTCTTGTTGCTGATGGTAATGAAACAAATGAAAACAAGCTTATCACAATGTGAAAGGATGTGCTTGCTTATGTTTAAAACCACAAGCTCTTAATCACATGAAAATTACGATGAACCACATTTTACCTTTATGAAAACAAATGTGCACTCAAGCATATTAACTTAAAAACATTTATAGGAAATGTAACTTGTATCTAATTATGATCATCTAACATACATGTATTGCTTACGATTTTTCTTGATTATGTGCTTAATATTCATAGCTTCACGGTTCACCAATGCATTTTTTTAAAGGTGCTTATTGTTCAATTTTCATGTGATCATTACCCTCTTTATTTATTGTGAAAATGTTCAACACATTACACATTGATTGGTGTAGCATTAGGGTATATTGTCTTTCTTTAATGATTCTGACTTGGGGATATGTATAATCGAAGTTTTTTTTTTCCCAAAAAAAAACTCCGTCCATTAGTTATAAAATTTTACAAATGAAACAATTATGTACAAATCCCTGAAGGGACGCAATAGTTCCATCTTATGTGGATGCCCACTAATTCAAGAAAGGGAGAGGATGACCATTGTTGGATGAAGGCTATTCGTTGTCTTTCAACTCCCTTGGAGCCACCCTTAAGGCCATTATATTGGCTCTTCAGAGTGGCTACAATTTCACTCCATATCTCTTGCAGTAACCTTGTTGGATGTGCGGTTTGGTTGGAGAAGACTCGCCTACATCGTTGTTTCTATAGGATCCAAAGAGTTATTGGGTTGACCAATTCCAACACCTCTTGAGATTTGTCACTAAGAGGAGTGGCGTGGACATTGCCGCTGGAGGAGAAAAAGACCACTTGTGCTTGTATCACCAAAGTCATCCCCTCCTCCTGATGCTCGTTTCTGCCAAGTGCGGCATGCAATGATAGCCAACATATATTTCCCCACTTTATTGAGCCTTGCAACAAGCGGCCAACCCCCCGCCATATTCGATGAGACATTGGGCAGTCCCACAGAGCGTGTCGTATATGATTCTATTGCATGTGGGCACTCTACACAATTAGGAGAGCTAAGGTTCCCACTATAATCGAAGTTTTAAGATGGTGTGTTGGTGAGGTACTTAACCTTCAATGTCACCCATCATCATCATCATCATCTCTTGGTCTCCCACTTCAACAAAAGTAATGCATAAATTCTACAAATTTCACATAAAGATCTTCAAATTGTTTGTCATATATTTATTGCTTCTCAATTACTTCAATTGCTTTTCACACATGTACTACAACATAGCATGACAAACGTTGATCATGTTCCCAACAAAAAACAAAACCAAAACCATACTAAGGATCAGCCGAACAAACATATGAGATCGTGTGGAGTAATTTTGTCATTGTATGTTTGCTCATAGTATTCCAAAAATAACATTTACTTACACGTGCATAGTTTCATATATCCGAACTTGAGTGTAATAAAAGCAAATTTCCATTCCATCAATGATAACATGGTATGCAAATTTTGTCATTTGGTTTTGCATTTATTTGTAACACATCCACCTCATGTACAATCACATTTACTTGTGAGAAAGAGGATGAAACCCACATTTGGCCCTCGATAGCTTGGAGCCTTTCCATTTGAGCTATTAGTACACAATTTGACCATCAAAGTTTTTTATACTTAAAATCATACCATTTTTTTACTTGTCTTTCAACCCATATTTTGATACCAAGTGTCATTTTCTTCAAATTTCATCTCCTTTCAAAATGTTTACCATGTGGAGACAGATAGAGATGTAATGGCACATCTTTAAAATGTATTTATTTATGCCTTTAGGAGAGAGAGAGAGAGGATTGCAATTAAGATGAAACATTTGATGATATTGATCTTGACTATCACACATTACTAATGACTTTACCACCTTCTAATACAATTGTAAATAAATCATTTACGAAATAAACTATGAATAACATCTTACGATTGTCCAACTCTCTCTCTCTCTCTCTCTCTCTCTCTCTCTCTCTCTCTCTCTCTCTCTCTCTCTCTCTCTCTCACGCGCGCACACACACACACACAAGTGGAAGTGTGGGGTGATGTTATCTCACTCAGTGCATGGAATGACATAGAATAAATCCAAAATTTGTTCGTATGTAGACAATTGAGTGTAAAATCCTAAACATCATATCCTATCATGATATTAGAAACAAGTGATCTTCCCATAGAGGTATTAGCCATCTTAAAATGTCAAAATTGGAATATTACGTTGCAAATATTAACCCCCGATACAAGGTAAAAATACCAAAACATATCCAATTGCATCTCACTACCCCCATGAGCCTTGGCTCTTAAAGAACCTTAATGTTTCTTAGAGCTCGATTATACAAGTTAGGTGTTGAGGTAGCATCATGGCATCATCATCCAAATATGAAGATGTGAAATGACAACCTAGTGAGGATGAGTATCATTTACTTATGCACGCTCATCATATAAGGTAAATTGTGACAAATATGGTGACACGTTAGACAATAATGATAATATAAGTGTACTCAAATTTCCAACAAGAGGGATGGGCACATATGTGTGCATTATTTAATTTAAGAGAATCTTTTTTACAAAAGAGTAATCCCCCTTCTCACGAGGTTTGCGGCCACTCCAACAACGTGATTACTATCTGTTTGCGATTCTAGCAAAAATGGCAAAACACACCAATGGTGACGCAAGGAGGAAACGGCCCGAGGTGGAACTACCAGCCCTCAAGCTAGTTGTTTCTTACTCACCTCCCTTTGTTATAGGCCACAAGATACAACTCGTACTGGTCGGTGATGAAGGGCACTAGTTTATAGCTATAGGTACCTACTTACATTAAGTAGCCAGTTCGAAAGGATATGTACATAGTCTCATATTCTTGAACTCGGTCAAAGGGTAATTCCCCAATTTATGTATAAGCTACCTTGTATAGTCTTTCTATAATAATCTCCCCTAACTAATGGAAAAGTAGCTTCTTTTTGGAATAAATAAATCTCCCTTTTCATGAGGGAGTCACATACAAGATGATATGTTGATTTGATCTCATAGATCAAAATTGGCATCATCATGAACCATAAAACATCTGCTTTATTCTATTCTCTCTCTCACACGCACATGTAGGCACTCTTTAGTAAACAACTTAATAGTACAAAAAACACCTGGTGAGTAAGTACAATCAAATATTGAGGCAATGTTAAAACTTTAAGGTGTAGTAAATTTGACATCATAGGTATGTACCTCCTTTGGAGATACAACGGCCATAAACTTCAATTTTAAGAATCGCCATACAATTTTAGGCAATAAACCATTTCTCACACTCAAACAATGTCGTCAACTTTGATATCTAAGGCACTCAAATTGTACATTATATATTGGAGAACGTAAAGCGTTGGCTCCCTTAGCAAACTAAAATCATGTACTTTCGGTGCAATGTCCCAACAAACGATGGCCGCGTCACCTTTTCTCTCTATTGGTCTTGCACATCCTCTTGATTCGCAAACCCGATCTCAATCGGAAATTCGGTGGCGCTTTCGCCTAACATCAAAATCCCCCAAAACATACATGTAAAGAAATAGACTTAAACCAAGAGTTTATAATGTTAATTTGGAATCATCCATACAAGGTTGCAACAACTTCTTTTTATCAAACAAACACGGGGGTAGTTTGGTGAATAGAAATGCCATCAAAGACCATTCAAAATCAATCTCAACTTCCTTAGTGTGGGAACACACCTTTGGAATACCCAAGTGTGTGAACATCCCACCTCCTTGTATAATATGTTAAGAACATGTCCCTCTTGTAGGAGGAGTCAATAGTTCGGCTAAGCAAGAGCCGACAATCGAAGACGAGGAGTAGCCGACTGGTCGGGTTGAGAGCTGAGAGTCGAAGACAAGGAGGCGTCGACAGTATAGCATGAGATCCAAGTCGAAGACAAAGACAGACTAGTTGGCTAGTCGAAACGCCTAGTCGATCAGTCGGTTGATTAGCGATTGTTATTGTTATTATAATATAATAATTATAACATACATATTTGTAAATAACCCATATTGTGTACGAGTATAAATACACTTAGGGCAAACTTTGAATAGAATAGAGAAAGTGAATAGAACAGTAGATGCAATATAGAGTTTTTGTAGTGTAACAGAGAGTGAGAGAGAGATGCGTGAAAGTGTGAGCAGTGCCATAACTATGTGTGTAACAGTAGACACCAACAACCCTATGTGGTTGGTACACTCCGTATGAGAGTGTTGCAATCTGTTTTATCCTTCTCTTGTATATCCACTGTAACAGTGAAGATCTGTTCTCCCTTGGTTTTTTCCCGCATAAAACCTGCCTACCTATGTATTCTCTATGATTTGTTGTTTTCCAAGTTGTGTATTTCTGCATATCTTTCTCACAGACTTACGATCCCATCCTATTATCATAAACTAAGTGTCGTAGAAGTTAAGTCCTATGACACATATTTAGTAGGTAGTTAAGTCTCCACCTCTTTTCCAAGTGGAGGTTGTAGTGAGAGAACATAGAGAGAAGGTGACTACATAAGCACCTTCTCCTCCTCTTTGTAAATGTTGGTTGTTTATTCTCTTGTTAATACAGTTTTTACTACCTTTCTATATACTCTGTGTTTTTTTTTCACTCACTCACTCTCTCTCTCTCTCACACACACACACACACACATATACACCTTCAGATGCACAAAATCACATCCGATTCTTTACAAAGACAAGGTAAAACCAAACAATTTGGCATGTGGTAGACACTTTAATTACATTTTTGTTTCAACTTGTTCTTCATTCACATTTACATAGCAAATCCAAATTGCTTATGACCGAGTTTCCTTATCTTCAATGATACACATTGTATTAATGTCCAAATCACACACTATCAATTACTAAGTAAACATGTGAGCAAATAAATTGCAAGCCTAAAAATGCTAATTAGAAGAGAATAGTCATGCTAGGATTTAACCTTAATATTTAAGATGGCATCACATGAACAATATTGTAATGAATTTGTTACATCTATACAAGCAATACAACGTGTGTCCTCACACTCAACCCATTTATGAATATGGCATTGTGCTTTGTACATAACGTCATGTTTATACTAAAATATTATATTCCAAACTTCATATCCTTAATCTTGATGTTACAAAGTTTCTAGGCCAATGATGCAAAGAGTTGATAAATGAGTACAATATACACTTCAATACTTGTGTATGTTAAGATATTTTAGGTGTAAATAAAATCTACAAGAGTTTTATTTTTTGGAATGATGGTGGTTTCAAGACTAATGGATACACAAGATTGCCCTTATCTAGAGCCCATCAAAGAACTCCGTTTATGACCAAGGTGCCCAAGAAGCACCCAAAAGTGTGTAAGAATCTCTCCACCTTTGGCCATTTGCTCAATATGCGGAAAAGCATTATCTCCAGAAATTACGATATAAATCACTATGTCTATCCAAATTTGTGCAAGTAACTTCCACATTTCTTGCCCTGACATTCTCTCTGACATCTTAGTAGCTAGTAGAATAGCTTTACCAATACCAAATTCTTCATGGCCTTGCAAAAGGCGACTAACATCCCTAGATTGTGTGAGGTTATGTGTAAACAATTGCTTCAGTTGTTCTTTGGCATCTTTATAGAACCCCCTAGCTATGTCTGGGTCTTCTGGTGTTAATTTAGGTCTCCTTATAAGCAAATGCATACAATACCTTGACAATCCAATGCTAACCATCACATGGACATCTTTGCGAATTGTCTCCCATTCCGGCTCATCCAGTAGGTGAAATTCAAAAGCACTTGTCAAAAGGTGGCAATCTAGAACAATAACCTCCAAGCCTGAATCATCATGAAATAAATCCATGCGTACAGAACCAGTTCTCGAGGAGGAGCTTGTGAGTCCATGTAAAGAATTTGTTCTTGAGAGGGAGCTTATTTTCTTTGAAATATGCATTCGCAATTGCCATAACTCTTGAAATTCTTCAACATCTTCATATCTTTTAAGTATCTTATTTATCAAGTGACTGTGCAACATTTCCATGTCCAATAGACTAGTAATCTTTTGTTGCATCTTTTGAATATCATGCACCCTTATAATGTCCGATTTGAGCATATAATGTCTTTTCACATTATCCAAGCTATCTACGAAAATAGAAAGTTGTTCCAATTTGAAGTTCCAAGGATTTATTCGAGGTTCCCCCACATACCTTAATCCAAACATGATAACTTTTTGATTGAAATGGTGCAACCAAGTGAAACCCAATGAATTATGTGCAACCGATGGCCGAAGTGCATAGTTACACACAAGCCACACCCTAACCCAATTGGACACCATAATTTCCACAAGTTGCATACATTCCACAAGAAGTGCAACAAGCAATAGAAGATTGGTCAAACCAAGTGCGAATGGAATCGTATTCAATGTTGTGTCCATGCACACGAAATGTGTTGTATCGAGAACAATTACACCAATCTCTGCTACAGCTAGAAATATAACATATAAAAGCCTAGTTATAATCCCAATCCCTTGGTATAATGCCACTGCCGATGCTTTGCTAAAGACACCATCAAAAATGAAGCTTAGCTCAAGGTCAATCACCTTTCGGATCTCATCTGGTTGGAGCTCTGACAAGATGCATTTCACCTATCATATAGAATTGCATAAACTCAATTTAGGAGTCGATATAACGACTACTAGAGATAGGACCCAATGCACAAAATATTTGTCTTCACCTTGGGTTTGTGGGTGTACAAGCTCTATTAGGCATTCTACATTTCATTCAATGGAATTTCCTTGATTCAAGTTGATCAAACTAATATATTACATATCCCTTATCCAATATATATGGTAGGTGCCCCTCCCTAGGTGTAGTATTGATCTAAACGGAGAGTCAAATGTTGAATGATCTCTTTTAATGTTAATAAGAATTAACTAGATTCAACTAACCCGGTTTGGATATTGATCTTATCAATCACCTTGGTGTAGTCTTCGTCTTTGGAATGGATGTGCAAATTCGCGAGCCTCCGACGAAAGATCTTAAACAAAGAATAAGCCAAGCAGAGATACTTGATGTTCCTTGCGCCTTCAATACCCATCATCTCGACAAGACCTTGGCAACCTTGGATATCTTTGAAAGTCACCACTCCAACAATGTCTTTAGCCTTAACCTTCGGGTTCCTCGTATACTCTTCGTACCATTCCTTCTCACCTACGATGATAAGGTCATCACTCCCATCATCTAATCCCATGTATTTGTAGATTGGTCGGGATGACGAGAGAACCTCGGCTTGGCTTCCACTTCGAAGAGCAAAGATACGTTCACCATACTTGAATGAGCCAACGATGAATAGCAATGTGCCGACCATCGTGGCAAGTGGGCACCTATCGGATCTACTAACAAGGTACGCGACCACAATAATGTGAAGTATCATTTTCAAGGCATATCGGAGCCAGAGATCATTGTCAGTCGGGGCATATGCATTTATGGCATCAATGCCACCAATGTGGAAGAGCAAGAAAGGGGCATATATGGAGAATATGGCATCATCGCATGGAGGAGAGGATACCATGAGCCCTAGTGCATAGAAAACACATACATCTAGGGTTAGAAAGGCAAGCCATACACCGGCATGGAGGAGAGTGTTAGATGTGTATTTCCGGTAGAAACCTGCGACAACGAGGAAGAATTGGAGTGACATGGTTGTTAACATAAGGATTGTTATGTTCCAATCTACCCAAATGTCCAGGATTGCATAAAATATACTCCTAGATTTAGCAATCCCATTGGGCCTACATATTTGAGTCATTGCTAAGCTAATACCAGCTTGAAAAGACAATGAAGGAAAACACTCTTCTCCAACATATGTATATAGGGTAAGCAAAAGATTGACTCTAGGTTTCAATGCTTGAAAGAAAGAAACAAGTTCTAATCTTGGCTATGTTTCCTGAAGAAAACAGAACAATAACACATCATATGCAACGAAATGTGAGAAAATACAGCATTTACTCAACATACACATAGAGGAAGATGGTTCACTCACAAATGGACCCAAAATCTACAGAGCATGTTAGTAACCTCTAGAAGCCAATTAGGAAAGAGAGAAACCGCTTGTTTAATCTGACCATTATATCGGCTGATGAGCAATGAACTGATGATTTTTTTTTCACTGCTTCTCTGTTTCTGAGAGGCCAATCATTCATTGCATTGCTTGCTTTTTAGCCAATTCTTTCCTTCTTGATGTGGCAAGTAAGATATTATTAATATGCCTTTTGTCCCAAGCCTTGGTTACTTGGACATTTTTATAGGTAAAAAAGCAATCCGATGGACACGCCAGACCTCGCACAATACTGTCCATTGTCAAACTCTTTCGTGCCTCCCTCGAGATCGATAGATCTTGGGAGTGTATAATTGGGAAATCTCTAAGAGACATGCCAATCGTTTGGTCAGGTGCGGGTGCAACTTCATTGGTAATGTTGCACACCGTGCAACAACATCATCTATCTAGTAAATGGCCGGTACGCCAATCTGACAACAAAATGTGAGTCTTTAAAACATTAGACCCCTGACATTCTAAGATATCATTGAACCAATTTATGCCTTTGACACTCTTAGAGACACTTTGTGAGTCACTAACTAACCAAATGAGTGGAATTTAATCAATGGCGGTTTTCTACATAAAACGTAAGGCCATGCTTTCAAACTGTATTATTCTACAATAGTATTGAATAAATTCGTTGAATTTGAACCTAGGTTTGGTGGTATGAAATTTGAATCAGTAAAATATTAGGACATACCATTGATCATTACTCAACATAGACATATCATTTGTGTACATTTTCACATTCCACAAACCCTTCGAAATCAAGCAATGCCTTTGCTAAGTCACACTTCTTTCATTCAGGTGATTGCATCAACGATGGGGCAATAATTTCGTCTAATTGTGACCGGAATAAATCACAAGTAAACTACAACTTAGATTTCAATGATATGGATTAGAACCATTGTTTTCTTTAATTGAGGAGGCACTCTAAATTTCCTCTTGGCACACATCTGTGTCTTGTCAATTCTCCTCATCAAAACTTGTTGTTTCTTCAATGTAATATAAAATGTATGCTTCTTCTATCCAATGGGTCTAGTTTTGTTTGAAGGATTTGATGTTATTTTCCTTTAAGTTACCAAATGGTTTGTCATTTTGCATTTGGATGGTAGTAACATACCAAATGGTTTGCTTGATTGGGTTTTTGAATTTCAAGGTTTAAATATGAATGTCGAGAATCTACTTTGTAAACATTCATACAAATCCATCATAATCATTCCTATATATGTATTATTGTTAGCAATACATTACTCATTAGAAACCTCAATGTGAGATAAAACCCCACGAAAATGACCAAATTTTTAATGGTCAAAAGCGCTTCAAAAAGGGTGAAATGTGTATATATAGATTTTAGAAAAGTAGATATTGTCTCAAAAGGACTTACAAAAACAAAAGCCAACATTAAGACAGTTGCCGAATGGATGCAGTATTCTAGCCTGCCCAAAACCTAAGCAAATGGATAAAATGACATCTTCTTGCAATTGATTACGAAATAATCCAATGGTATTCCCCAAATAGTATTTGGAAACCAGAATCAAAGATTGCCTTTGAGTTGATGGACAAGTCCATGACAAGTGAATCCTTGTTTCAAATATTCCATGGCACCTCAAACAAAGAGAATGAATTATTTCTCCTTTTCTCAAGGCGATCTTCTATTCGAAGTATACAAGTACTGTACATGATAAACATTGCCACAAGGACACCCTTTTATTTATGTGGTAATGTTGATTTCCAAAGTTTAATAAAACTTTACTTCCCATCCTTCATATCTAATAATTTGCCAAAGAGCATTACCATAGCTTTGAATACAAGGAGGTGGAAGAAGTAGTCTATGTGTGTGATGAGCCGTGGATGCATTCATTTGGACACTTATTGTACCTCTATTTAATCTCTCATCACCCTATTCAATGCCTTTATTGGTTCTTATTCTTTAGCGTCCTCGATGAAGCATGAACTATGAAGATATGTTCAAGTGTACAAAACCGTCTCTTGAAACAAATGGGACTTGAATACATATGTTTCTCATTTGATACGGCCTCATCAATGATAGCATGAAGCGAGAAGATATGGTTTAATGAAGTGAACTCTCGAAACTAGTGCGTCCCTTAGGGCTATTGTATAGTCTCTTAAATTCGCCAAAAACTTCAATATATATGTTTCTTATATGCTCTACTAACCTCAATGATAGACCAAAGTGCAACCATATGTTCCCATGTAGCGAAACTTCTCTTGAAACTAATGTGTCCCACATAGCCATTACATGTTCAAGAAAATATGCATATAGTTTTTCCAAAGAATAAGCAACCTGAGAGCGCGATGGTTGGTGGATGCATACCTCTCGTCTTTACTACTTGCACAATGGTGGCAATATTATGGGTCTATGGAAAAACCTCATAGTGACGTGTTGGATGGACATCCTCATATTCACGACTTGACTTTCACGCATGTTGGTCCTTAGATCTTCAACCTTTACGACTCATGGCTTGACTTTCAGTCATGTTGGATCTTCAACCTTTGCGATCAAGGTTTGACTTTTGGTGATGTGGGATCTTCAACCTTTGCAATCAAGGCTTGACTTTCAAGCATATTGGATCTTCAGCCTTCACGATTCAAGGCTCGACTTTCAGACATATTGTATCATCAACCCTTACGATTCGAGACTCGAGTTTCACACACATTGGGTCTTCAACCCTTACGATTGAAGGCTTGATATTAGACACATGTTGGATCTTCAGCCCTTACGATTGAAGGCTTGACATTTACACTTGTTGGTTATTCGGCCCCTACGATTGAAGGCTTGACTTTCACACATCTTTCATCCTAGTTTACTCGATCGAAGTGTGGAAAGTAGTTGAACCCATGATCTTTAGGTGTTCATGCGGTTCTCCGCCAGATGCCTTCCTTCCTTCATATGATGCCTCCCAAAGTATGTATGTAAGTAGGTCCCCCCCCCTCCCCCTCTCTTCTCTCTCTTTTTTCTACTACATCCTCATAACAATTGAAATTTTTGAACACAAAAAGCTCAAAGTAACAAAAGCTCATTTTCCTCCTCATTCTTCATTCTTCTTCTTCCATCTCTCTCTCTCTCTCTCTCTCTGTGTATGTCAAGGCTGTCATAGCAGAAGGAATTCCTGGAAACAACTCACAGAGGATAAAGGAAACAACAGAGAGAGGAGAAAAGAAAACAAAAAACAGAGGAGAAGCAAATTTATAAGGAAAAGGAAGAAAAACAGAGGAGGCCAAAAACAGAGGAGAAGGAACAGAGTAGAGTAGAATCTCTTTGAGGGTAAGGCAAGTTATGTCTGTGTTATTGATGGGGACCCCTCCTAGAAGAAGAGACATTCCTGAGATTTCCTCATCTGTGTCTTCCTCTTCGTCGTCTTCTTCCGATACCAAAACACACAACTCTTGTGAAGAAGAAAGAGGAGAAAGAGAAGGAGAAGGAGAAGGAGTGGCAGAAGGAGAAGAAGTAGCTGATTTGGAACAAGAAGAAATCATCGATGGAAAAGAAGAGTTTGTTGTGAGCCCCATTGTGCCCCTTAGAGATCAGCTAGAGAAAGATAAGGTGAGATTTAGTTCTCTCTTTTCCGTCTCTCTGTCCTCATCTGTGTATGGAACTGTTGATATTATATTTACCCACTAACATTAACTCCGTAATCACAACGAGCCTAATCAAGACCTCTTTCTATGTATGCAATGTATGTAGTCATATGCACATGTGTAACCATATGGTCTGCGTGTCTGAATTGCATACCATAAGTTTATGTATATGTGTATGTCTGTGTGTGTGAATCATGCCATATGTATACATGTAATGCTACATACATACATACATATATATGTGATTGTATGTATATCTGGCGAGGGAGAAGGAATGGTGTATGCAATGTATGTACTCATATGCATATGTGTAAACATATGTCTGCGTGTCTGAATGCACACCAGACGGTTATGTATATGTGTATGTCTGTGTGTGTGAATCATGTCATATGTATACATGTAATGATACATACATGCATATATATGTGCTTGTATGTGTATCTGGAGAGGGAGAAGGAATGGTGCATGTGTAACTGTGTGAGAGGGATTTAGCTAATCAGTCCTCAGTTGAGATGGCCATGTGGTTATTTTGGTTCACTGATGTGGCATGTAGTTTAAGAGAAGCAAAAAATGGTGTTGTCTGAAAGTAAGGATTTGAATCCATGAACTTATGTTGCTAGGCTAATTGCTTATCACTAGAGTAAGAGCAGAGAGAAATTGATGTTTCCAATGCAGGATGATGAAAGCTTACGAAGATGGAAGGAACAACTCTTGGGTAGCATTGTGCTTGATCCAGTAGAAGGTATAACATATATATGTGTGTGCTATTTTTCTAAAATTTACCATGTAAATGAAACAAAGAACAAAGTTTTTTATTTATTGCCATGGAATTTACACTATGCCTATTCCATGTGGTAATTGATCAATCGCTCTACCAGAGGGAGTAGAGCCGGAGGTACGAGTACTCGGTTTAAGCATCTTATCGAATGGGCGGCCAGACATCATTATCCCTCTTCCTCTTCCGCCAAAGTCCAAATCACACCTTTTTACTCTCAAAGAAGGAAGCGCCTACAATATCAAGTTCACATTCACTGTGCGCCGCAATATCGTGTCGGGACTCACGTATATTCATACTGTATGGAAGAATGGATTTAGAGGTATGCTATTTCAAAACAAATTATTCATGTTTGTGCTTCATATTTTGATTATTTGTAAATATTATCTTTGCTATGATCAGACTCATTGGGGATGTTTTATAGATGCAGTTGCACTTAATATGTGAAGACATTGTATAATGATTTTTGTTTTGGACTTTTTTCCAGTTGACAATACGAAGATCATGCTGGGAACATTTGGACCTCAATCTGAACCTTATACGTATGTGATGGAAGAGGAGATAACACCTTCAGGCATTCTTGCTCGAGGAAGTTATACTTCAAGAACCAGGGTAAGAAAACATAGCACCTTAATATCTTCTCTTCTCATCCAATAATACCTTAATAAGTGTTTGTGTCTCGCAGTTAGTTGATGACGATGGGCGGATCCATTTGGAGATTAACCACACGTTTGATATCCGTAAGGATTGGTAGACTATTTGCCCGACCAATTTTGGGCGACTTTGGAATCCAAGTGATAAAAAGACTCATAGTCATCAAAATTTCCACCAGCTTTCATAGTTTTTAAGTGGAGCATTTCTATAAAGATGATGGTGTTGATGTAATCAAGTTATGCAAAAGCCAAGGTTGTTATTAGGTAATATCTCCAAGAGTCTCGTGATTATTTGCATATATGCCCTTGTAGTATTCTCGTAGTCTGATGTTCTGTTGGTTGATCAAAATCTAATGTTACTTCTTATTTATGGATGCTAATGCTTAAAATCTCTTTGCTTTCTTAATTGAATGTCTTAATTTCTCTCTCTCCAGTTTGGTAGGTATATGGTCATGCGTATACAATCCCTTGTATCTTTAACATACGGGAACTTGAAAGAAATTGTTAGATTTTTCAATGTATATCGTGTTGATTGTCACTAAAGGATTTAATTTACAATTATACATGTTCGAATGAAAATGTATGTAAGGAGGAGAGCCTGTACATAATGTGGAATTGAGGTTGCCTACGGGAAGTGAGGAAAGTTTAAACCAATTGTATGAAAAAAGGCAGTCGATTGATAACTCCACATTGACCTTACAACAGCCATCGTGTTAAGGCTAGTTAACGTAAAGCCGTAACTCTTTTGGGGACAAAATACTGTTCTTATGGTTGAGCTGCGAGAACCTCCTCATTGTATTTGTTGTCTTGATTAATATAAAGGAGCCTCTCAGTGATCTAAAGCTAGTTGACATAAAGGTGTAACAATGCGGTGGACGAAAAACTTCCACCCGAGGTTTACTTCTCATCTAGGTATATATAGTTGCCAGAGAATCAAAACCTATTTCCTTTTCGTGCAACCATGCACTTAGCCACATACCATTTGTCTTTCATAGGGACATGCTCTTGGCTGATGCACGATGTATGTGTTCACTTCATATTTTAGATTGTAGAATGATGCAAACATCAAGTGTTTCTTATGTGATACCGAAAACTCATCCTTCAATATTCGCAGATGAACCTTACAAAATTACTTATTTCTTTCAAATGTCCTCTTTATCATGCCATCTGTATTTGACATAGACGCCATATTACGTGCAAAGCACAAACAAGGTGCACGTAGTAGTTTTTTTAATGAATTCATGAATTATAAATTGACAATCAAAATAGTGCGGCTAAAGAAGAAAGAAGAGAGGGCTTAGCTAATCATAATGAAACAAATGAAGCAAACAAACACTTGACAACCCGAAAATACCAAAATTTTAAAATACTCCATCATGAAATTCAGGCTTTACAATAACTTTTCAAAATGCAGCTTAGTTAGGGGATGGTAAAAAGGTTTGTGGCAAAAAATAGTTGGAGACGTAGGACATCGGGTTATGATTTGATGTCTTATCAATTAACTTCCTTACATTGGCACGAAATCATGTTGTTTTACAAATATCCATAAAGTCATTATCACACCAACAATGTTTAGAAATATGAAACCCAAAGCTCGACGTACAATTTTATATATCCCATTATCAATAAACTCAAATGCAAACAGTATATCGCCCAAAGTAACAAAATTACCTTGCCATCTGATATTTTTATGGTGTCCTTTCACCTTTAATATCAAAGTTACGACTAGACAATACAACTATTACAATAGTATCAGTCATTGTTTATTTTTGAAGGTTGTGATGCCCCGGGTTTTATCCTTGTTGGGATAGTTATTTTTTTAGAATTATGTGAATGAAAGTTTACCTTGGAACTTGTCCTTTGACACAAGAAGGGGATCCTCAATATTAACGATATCAATCAATCAATCAATATATGTATTGTTTGATGTTATGTGTATACCATACACACAAACATTTATTTCAAAACGCATTTAACATAAAATGAGGAAACTTATGTCTAATGCATTGATTCATAACCTTGTATGTTTTTACTTACAACATTTGTGGTCTTTAAGAAACAATCATGTGAAGCTATTTGCATGTTTTGAGTTATGTAACGAGAATCTTCATAAGAAAAAGTATTAATGAAAAGTATTGATATCTTAGCGGAGGTAGTACTTTCAGTGCTCGATAACTATGTTATAGGTTATTTTCTACTAACATGTAACAAAATTAAAGCGTAGTTGTTTTTTGATGAAATCTGAGCACTTAATCTCACATCAAAAGAAATGGAAGTCATTCTTTCAAGGAGGGTGAATATTTTGTCGCCTTACAAAAAAGAAAAGTGAACTTGAGTCTTGAAGATGAGCATATACATCAATTCTATTAGACCTATCAATGCTTTTTTTAGTAGAAGAACATAATGAAGTCACGGATTTAGGGTGATATGTTGGTGTACAAACACATTTTATATGATCATTAAAAGACATTAAAGGATAAGGCATGCGGCGTAGCAAAGTCCTTCAAGCATTCAAATCAATTCAAAATTTCCCATTCCCAAGGTGTTGGAAATTAGCTTTTGAAAAAGTTGTATATTAATGTTTCATTTTCCACTAATAATAAAAGTGAACAATGTCAATCAAGATTCAAGCATGTTTACTTGGTTTAGATCCTCATACATCTCCAAAATCCTTGATAGAGTAAGTTTTGGGAGTTGATAACTTCACCATCTTCACTTTAAGGTAGAAGAGGGGGTGGGGTGGGTGTAAATGCTGAGATAGGTTTGACAAATTGAAATTGCAAAACTTACGGAAAAAAGCTTTGCCACTTTGTTGGTTTGTTGTAAAAGGTGAAATAGTTAATGGAGACTTTAGGTAATACATATGATGAACTTTTCGAAACTGTACTTTCAAGATAAAAACAAGGCGACACATGCGTGTGCCCCCTGAAGAATCGAGATGAATAAGAGAGAGAGAGAGAGAGAGAGAGAGAGAGAGAGAGAGAGAGAGAGAGAGAGTCGAGAAGGAAAGAGACACTAATAAAAGATAGACGCCATCAATCTTTGTCTTTCAATGATTTTTGAGAGAAAATGTTTAATGAACAAGATTGGGATCATTATAGAGTCAAGGAAGAAAGGGAAATGTACACATCATTAAATATCGGGGAAATGGTTGTATGGATGTTGGAAACAAGAGAGAAAAAAGGAAAGAAAATGTATTTTTTTTCCCCCCCTTAAGAAGGTTTGCAACTTCATGGACGTTCGGTAGTATCTCTCTTTGGATTATCTCTTGTGTTTTGCTTTGCGGGAAATGAGAGGATTCAAATAAAAATGACGAGAATGTTCATTAATAGTGAGGTTATAAGTGACATCAATTTAAGACATAACTATTTGCTTATGGTTAGGACCTGTCAAGTTTGACCCAAATATAATGATGCTTTTAATTTTGAGTTTTTGATTTCGCCTATAATAGTATAGATATATGTTGCTACGTTTTCATTATAAAAAATGTGTAAGAAGAGTTTGTTTTTATTTGCAAGAGTCAAAATTTGAACTATGGATGCCCATCCTACAAAAGCCAACCTTACTTGTTTAGCACGGTTACTAAACGTGATCAAGTTATGATGCACACATTTATTCCATATTCATAGGTGTTTCAAACATAAAACAAACATGTATGAGCTGAAGACAAGTAGATTTTTTATTATATTTACAATCACGTTCTAATTAACTAATTAATAAATAATAATATTTAGTTGTATGTATGATTACTATTATAAAAAGGGGGTGTGAATTTGTGTGGGTGTGTGCACACGTGTGTGTGAATGATTCAATCCAGTCATCTAGGTATGGAGGGACGATTCGATGAGTCATGGGGGTATCTACCTTGACGTCAACACTATGCTTGTTAAATATTGTCATATTCTATGATCAAAAAATTTGAGTTGAATTTCTCAATTGAACTTTTTTGGCCACATAGTCAATCATTGGTGGAAGAAGAACTACAACACCTCGAGGCATTGAACTTTGGATCAGCCTAGTTATCTACACTACTAGATGGGGGTATTGCTTGTCATTCAATACTAGAAATGTAGGTTCACGAGACATGGAGAGTCGAGACATTACATTATGCATGCAATGAAAATAAATGGACATCGGAAGTTTTTACTCTTGTATTGTAGCAAAACTCGGGTGTTTTTCCTTATTCCAACCTATTCCAAAAGCATTTCTTTTTTCACATGTGTGCATTTTGAAGTATATTGCAATTTGCACCCATTAACTCTTGAAAGAAAACAACATAACTTCCTCAGAAATGAGCTTTGATAAACACTCTCTATGCACCTCTCAAGCACTTTTAAACGAATTGGTTTATCATAAGGTGTCAATGGTCATCATAAATCCCAGTTACTTTCTTGAATCTAAAAGGTATTTTTATCTATCATGCTTTCCTTACAAGGTCATTTGAGGTTACAATTCAGATTTGTTTATCTTTTATTATTTATATATCTTTTCAGATTTTCTAACTATTTTCCAAGAAATTATACAAAGTATACCCAAAGCTTTTGTCAAATCTGAATATTGTACATCAAAACATCCCAAAGGTTAGTAAGTTCAAAATGTCAAAACTCATCTCTCATGACAAAAACCACTTCCAAATATATCGTGCTTCTTAGTTTAAGAGCAAAGTTAAAACAAATCGTAAGGTTCATTGTTTCCATTCTTATGACATACTATAATTCCATTTCAATGTGATGTCATCCAAGTGCAAGAAGTAGAAGCATGCATGGATGGTATCTTGTCTCTTAACTTGGAAGTAGAAGCATGCATGGATTTTCTTAAAGGCGATCAAGTGTACGATATACTTTGTTGGGTGCCAAATAACATGGCGATTGGCTTTGATGGTCATGTAGTTGATTTGTGTTTGTGGTTCACCATCCTGTTTGGCCCATTTGTTACATAGCACAAGCATTCCATCTACGATAACCAAGCACATCATGACCAAGTATTCTCCATATTTTTTCAAGCACACACATATGCTTGGGTGCATTATCTATGAGCCATGAACATTACATGGACATAATAAACATAAAAATAGGAACATTCTCAATGATTACCTCTTCAATGCCTTCTCAATGCATAACAGAAGCCACATACGAGAAATGGATCTTTCCAAAAATACCGATTTAGAGAGTTAAAAAAATACATTTTTAAAAATATTGGGAAGCCCATACTTGATAAATGATTGACCAGGGACATACCTGTCACCATAATTATGTGTAGAAAACATATAAATAAATGAAAAAGTTGCATTATAGAGGTTGGGGACGCGATTGTACAATGTAAACCTTGTTCCCCACAATACAACCTTCAACGTCTTGAGGACAACCTAACTTCTGTTCCAAGAAGAACCCGATCGTTGCCAATTGCTGTCCAAGCTTCTCTCTGAATGTAGAGTTAGTGGACAGCTCCATTTTACTATAATCAATGGTATGTCTCTTCACATTCCCATTGGCAACACCCCCTTCATCGACAATCATCTCCTCGCTAAAGTTAGCAAAGCTGCAAGTTTTCACACTACCGTTGAATTTGTCGACAGCTAAGCGCCATGCAGTGCCACGCGTACCAGAGGCGAGCGTCTCACCCAATCCCGATGCAATCTCCGCTGATACTATCTTCTCATTTCGATCGACTGGACTAACTGTGTGTAAAACAAAGGAAAGCTGCGGAGACAGGAGCTCTTGTATGAGAATAGCCATAGACGCATCTTCCTGAGCTATTTTGGCGAATCTTCTGCTAAGGATAGCTCTCCTTGTATACAGTGAAGCCCACACTTGTGCCACTGCCTTGCTAAAACCATCCACATCTGACGCTTTCACATTAGGTATGGATTCGTATAGCCCTGCTCCTGACATTCCAGCCAGATCTTCTACGTTTGCACTCGAGCGGACAATTAGACGAGCATCAAGAGGCATGCTTTCACATATATCCTTGACCAATGACAGTGGAAGCCTTTGTGATGCCACCACGTCATGAAGCTGTCTACACACATTGTCAAGCTCACCATCTTTAACTCCTGCAGACTCAGCTTTAGCCAGTAACTCATTGAACTTTAGGTTGTCTCCACTTGTCTGGAGAGCTGCTTCCATTGCGCCGAATGGTATCACTTTGCCTGCTGGAACATGAAATGCTGCAGGAACACCTTGTTCATTATATGCTGCAATAGAATTCTTAATTTAATGTTTCTAGATTCATGTCAATGAATATTGTTATTCAGAACTTTTAAATGTAAGAGAACAGGACTTTCCTTAATAGGACACTCGAAAAGTTAAAGACAAGGGATTCTCCTTAATAGACATACATGCACATGAGATATAGAGGAGGGTCTACATCCTCTATATCATGGAAGGAACATCTCTTGAACCATGTGAGTATACTATTTTTCTGAGACTAATAATCGAAACTTCTATTGGAAAACAGTAGGTAAAAAGGTATAGTTGCTACCATGTTTTGCTTGAAGAGAAAGCTGAGCTAGCTGACCACATGAATATGCCTTTGCACCACAAGTTAGGATTTCAGCATAGGAAAGATCTAGAACAGATCCATTAAAAGCTGGTACAACCTGAGGATGACACAAACTCATCAACGATGAGAGAGATGAAGCATATTTTATGAAGACTCAGAGTTTACCAAAATTTCACTACCTTTCTTTGTTGTACAGGTTTTATTGCAGTTACTACATCCTCACTAGTTTTCTCATGTGCTCTACTCACTCCTACATTACCACCATCGTCTCCCCTTGGCTCTTGTGAGGAAACAACAACGGAATCTGTACTAACTTCAAGCCTGGCCACAAATGTCAGCGTTTATTATGCAGCTACATATTGATCAGGAATACAGCAACATATATGCTCTCTTATACAACGGATTTACATACATCATAATAGGAACTGTACCTGATGTTTTTACCAATTAGACTTCGAAGGTTCGCTATCTTATCTTCGTCCTCACATGTTACAAAAACTACCTTTTCCTGTGAAAAAGTTATATTTAAAGCCACAAAACATGGTAAAACTGTATATACATACATAATTGAATAATTCACATGAAAAATTAGCCATCATTCAAGTTGATTACATATAGGGAAGGTATCACCAGGAAGAGGATTAAGCAAATCGTCTTCATGAGAATTCAATGGAGGGAGGAGCAAAACATATGAAAAGTACGAAAATAATTTAAGTTTATTCCACATAGACACCACATTCATTTTTCAACAATATACCTGTCTTGCACGTACACCTAAATGCGAGAGATGGGGAAGCTCCTGTAGAAGAATGACTCCTTGAACATTCTCCCCGGAAGCTTTGACCTGCAAATAAAATTTTCTTTACTTTTGTCCCATTTGTGAAAGAAATGCAAAGAGGGTGCAAGAAAATTATGTTAAGCTTCCTAGATAACATAATTTACCTCTTCATCACCATCGGCCTCTTTAACAAGCAAAATGATTGGTCCAGATAGAGAAGATAGGGATTCGGGAATGATTCTGTCCACCTGAATGAGCACCGTAAGGAAGAATAGCAATCAAAACCCATATGTATTATCAACATGTGCATATTCATTATTCTTTATTCACGCTGGTGTAAAATTGGTCTCCAAGATTGATATCCTCAATTGGAGGCTGCATACTGATCCTCAATTTCATCATAAACATGAAGATTTACGTTTTAGGAGGGACAGGGAAGGTTATTCCTGATTCCATGATGTCTTGGTGTTTATTTTGAGTAAACCCTGGATAATTGAGGATGCTTAATGTTCATTCAAGTAGATTCCCAAACAAAGATTCGAATCTTTAAACTCTTGATGAGATGCTAGGATTGAAATTCCATCAAAATGCAAAATACTTTGACACTTACTACCAAATGCTAATGGAAGGATAATACAAACCTCAATCAAAGTTCCGACAGCTTCACCTGATACTAGAGGATCCCAGCCCTCTTCACCTGCAACTGTTCTTGCTGCTTTTAATAGGAGACTGCAGAGTTTTGAAAGCTGAAATACTACACTGGATAAAATAATGCCCAAGATATAGAGGATTATTAGATAATAACCTGGTTAAGCAAATATCATGCTCTAAAGTGATTCAAAGATGCAATAATCAACTACTTCAGTCAGACATGAAAATGAGTTATTTTAAGCATGTTGAATTCAAATCTGTTGGAACATAACAATTATCACTAATGCTGTTTGCTAGGAAAAGTGAATATAATCAAATAGCTAATAGATCACCTCAATACAGAAACTGGGGGTCTTTGGAAAATGGGGAAAAATGCAAGATTCAGAATAATGCTGTTTATCTAATAAAAATATAACTGGACATCTTGGGTATTGAACTCAAGAAGTTTGCATCCAACCCATCAGAAATTTCATCAAGACATGAAAAACGAAAATGCATCGAGGAGAAAAACTTCTACCTTGCACGGATTTCCGCTTCAGTGTAGCATCTAATTGTATTTTCTGGGATACCAAGTGCCGTCCCAAGTTTCTATCACAAAAGATGAAATTAAGATTACAGTTTAGCCACCTCAGTGACACAAAATGGTCTTTATAAAAGAGAAACCTCCTTGTATCGTTTTTAGTGGCCAAGAGTGCATTGCAATGTTTGGACATAAGCAACAACAAAACTACTAGAGTTTCCAAATCTCATTAACCTCTGTGTTAACTTTGCGTCTCAAATGTTTTCTTCATATAGAAAGATATCGTCCATCAACATGACTGAGTAGATAGGATTTTTGTGTATTGGCTGTAATCACAAAAACTACACAGCCCTACATGTCATCGATCTCATTTTCCTGGACATAATATGGACAATTTAAATTTACTGAGATGAAACCATGCACTTCATCAGAGTAAATTTAAAACATCCATATTAGGTACTGGAAATTTTTTGGCGACTATAGTTCTGTTTGCACAAGATTTGTAAAGACTGACCTCAACATTCTTTGGGTAAATCTGCAATAATAAATCAGAAAATGTTTCAGAAAGTCTTCTCGCTCTTTCAATGGTTGCTTTAACTCTAAGGGCCCATATTCTAATACCATCTTCATTTCCTGTCATTGCCAAAAAAGATACAATAAACAATCAAGTTAGTGCTGATATGCATATACTGCTTTCATTGACATTGTAAAGTTTTTAAAACTAGAGCATGCCTTCTTTTTCAAAAATCCCAGCTGACTGCCAAGCTATGATCTCATTTTCAATTGCCATACATTCTTCCCGCTTAAATCCAGAAAGTCCTAACTGGCGAATACCAAGGACAATAGCTCCAAAAGGATGGTTCCACGACTCCACTTTCTTTAAGCGAGCTTTCTGTGCTAGCATAGCTGAGCCACCCATTTCGTCGAGGGTGTTGGAAAACCTATAGAAATGAATGTGAACACCAAACATTATCACAAGATGCATGTGGTCACTGGTCCTCACAGACCTATTGGTACTCTCTGAAAGACTCCAGTCCAATATGGCCAGGAATGTTTTAACATATTCCAAGTTCTTAAATCATGACATAGAGAATATCGCATTTCATTCCTAATCTAAACTTTAATCTCTCTTTAAAATCTTTTATTTTAACCGATTTGGTCTAGCGTATTGATAAATATATAGAAATAAATATGACCAAACAAGTGGTCCTTGATCATCACAGACCTATCAGTGCTCTCTGAAAGCTCCCAACCTGATATGGCAGGCATGTCTTTAAAAATTTCAAGTTCATGAAACACGAAATACAGAATATTGTGTTTCAGTTCTAATCTAAAAATAAACTCACTAAAATCTTTTGTATCAACTATCCTGATAAACCAGAAAGACTGCACCATGAACTAAACCCATGAAAAAGGTCAAATGAAATCCAATGTATTGGGTACAGTGGTTTTGTTTAGATTGTCATATTCAATCTTGATTGCACACAGAGTATGTGAAACAACAATGCAAATAGTATATGCAAGTTTAACTGGTAAGTTAGGAATTGCTATCTTTTGTATTGTTAACATGGTTGGATAGACCATGGTTTGGATTCTAATGAACACATTTTTTATCTTTGATGGTGGTTAAATAGATTGTGTTAGTAGGTTCTATATACAACCTTCAAACTTCAGACATTTGATATGTCAAATGAAAGAAAGAAAGATATAGTAATGTCTTATAAGAGGCCAAAATGGCCTATGTGTTTGAACAAGGCATTATACCTTAAAATGCTGTTTTGCCTTTGACCAAACAAACCAATAAATGTTAATAGAAACTAGTAGCGCTGCCTAAGTAGATGGACTGAAATGTTTGCCTCCAACATGAGGTGACCCAATGTGATGTATGTGTAGTCCTATGCATGAGGTATGAAAATATTAACCACACACAAGTTTTTGAAAATGATAATCATAAAAATCAATAGCTTTTCTAAGGATTTCTATACAAATTTCACCCATAAACAATGTAAATCAACTACCAATCACGTTTCTAGTAAAGAATACCTTCAAAGTACTGTTTGATTAACAAAATAAGAAATATCTACCATGAGGTATGCTTTGGACTTGAAGCTGTATTCGGAAAGATGCTTTCCTATTCCTCAGGAAACCAAAGGCCAGTTTCCTTGAGTTCCAAATTGCCTAAAATCATTGATTTTTATGCACGAAAGAATAATCTAAATAATTCCTTGAGAACTTCAAACCATACACAAGGATGCTTTACAAGAATCAAGAATATGAGTCAAAATTAACTCAGATTTATAGGTTTTGGAAATGCAAAGGGCCTCCTATTCCATGAGTTCCAAATTAGCTAAAATATAATTTTCAGCAAGAGAGCTCAAGTACTTTCAACCACAGACATGGATACTTTCAAGAACCAAGAATACCTGCTCAAGAGCACAAAGAGGTACTCCTCTAAGCCAATCTCACAGAGCCTCCACTAAACATCAACAACCAAGCAGGTAAGAAATTTGAGAATTATTCAGATAAATGCAATAGTGCATATTTATATTTATATATATAAGAAACAAAATGGCATTCTTTGAGATTATATATATGATATAAAAAGTCATATGACATTGTGAAAATGTTTGCAGGAATATACCTTTTGGCGCATTGCAATAGCTTCATCAGAAGCATCATTTCGAAGCCCATTCTCAAGTCCCTTTACCAAACCAGCTCGTAGACCAGTTAAGGCATGCATAGTTCCAATAAGGGCATCAGTTCCAGTGGGGTTTCCAATCTCATCTAGTCTCTGTTGCAAAGAAAAAGAAGTTTCTCCCTCTCTTCCCCTCTGTTCCTTATTATAGGTTTTGTATAAACGGTACCAGAAGTGTATCAGAATTACTAACTGGTCCAAAATGGTTCAACTACTAGAAAGCAAAACTTAGAAAGAAAGTTGATTAAAAAGAGATATTGAGGGGAGAGGGAGTTAGCACATACGCTAACAAATATCAGCCTTCTAAGTAGGAAGAAGACTAAGAAGTAGTCTAGCTGTGATTAAGAGCTGAGTGGGTTGTGTACACCGTCCTGATTATTGGACAAAGATTAGTTGAGGTTCTTAATTCCCTTTTGGTGTCTGTAAAATGATCAATCAACCCCTATAAATGACCCCAATCCCCTCAATAGCTTAGGTAGGTCAAAAGATGCTATTTTTGGTTGCCCCATAGCATTGTTCGGCTACAAAAATGAGCACTTTTGGTCCAGGTAGGTCTCGAAACCATGGCTCTCATGTTATCAGTAGGAAGCTTCAACCGATGGAGCTAGCATGAGATGTCTTTGTTTACAATTCCGTTCTCTATTTCTATGAAATGATCCTCTTCATCCACCCCTTTTAACTTGACAAGGAACCCTCCTCAGCCTGAGTGCCGAACATGACATGACATTCGCCCCTGCCAAACTTGCACGTCCTCTGGTATGTGGCAATATCTGGAGAAGATTGAGTGCTTCTACTAATTTTAGTTTTTGAACTACAAGCATTGCTTTATTTTCTTGTTGTTCTTATTTTATTAATGATCTTTATTCATACTTTGTCCCTTCATATACCCCTGCATTTAATTTGGTCCATCACACCCAGTCTATTCATAAAATCCAGGCAGACCACCTAGTCGACCAAGCCTTGTTAGTCCTCCTTTGTTTAGTGGATGTATCAATATCTCTACTCCGACAACCCTTCAAATTGGAAGGTTGTAACTTCTACCCTTTAACAAGAAGCAATTGGTCTTGGGTCAAGTATCTTTAGGGACATCCCTTTTACTTTTTTCCCAAACCACTTCAATTTATCCTCCTCTTTTGGTTTCCCGATTTATTTATGACCTGAACTCCAAGTGATTTTAGTAACATTATATGGACCACCCCAAGTCGACAAAGCCCAAATTCCTGATCCGCCTGATTCCTCTTCCATAAATGAGAAGTATGACGCTCTGAGAACTTCACTTCACTGAGAAGTATGACGCTCTGAGAACTTCTACCATGTCGGTGTTTCTCTGACCTAGTTCATCAGAATTTATCTTCTTTACTTCACGATCCTTCTCATGTTGTGTTTGTCCTCATTTAGGTCTTTCTTTTCAATTTTTGTGCCACTGACCACTTTTCTAGTTGAGGCATTTGATAGCTTGGGCACAAAGCTTGAAGTATCAGCGAGATATTTTGACGGTGCTCATGTTGGGCAATCATAACTTGTTGGATTTTATATTCTCACGTCGGCCAATATTGAAATTTTGACCCAAATCTTTGCCTCATCTATCTTAAAGACTGTTGGTTGTATTGCATGGTCCTGACTTATGACTCCTGACCATTGGCTTATGCCCCCTGACCATTGCCTTCTATTCTCATGGTGGTTGCATGCCAATTTCACTTCATTCCATTTTACCTGAGGCTAGCAGGGCCTTCATCATCCTCTAAAAGAATTCCCAGTTCCATTCCGTCCTTCCGATTCACTGCATTTAGAAACAGTAGGACCTTGTCCCGCCCAGAAAACTCCAGATAAGCATGAAGTCCTTTCTTCACTTCCCAACATCCTTCACCACAGTCACTTTTTTTCTGGCCCACCATCCATTTGACAAAACTGTGTTGTGCCATCCTCGTATCATCAGGGGCAAACCCAATGAGCAAACCCCAATTAAACTCCACCCAAGTAGGGGGATGGTGTACAGTTCCACAATTTACACATGCATATACTTTGCACTCACTATTCACTATTGTAAACTATTTCAACAATCACATTAACACAATCTCTCTTCGTCTATGACCCATCTGGTTCTATTGATTTTCACACATGTACAAATACAATGTCATGTGACATGCACACACATAAAGAGTCCTAGATAGTTCAAATTTGGAAAGCTTGTACTGAATAATACCATCTTCTACAAGTATTTAAGTTTACATAAGAAAGTCTTTTGTTTTAAATATAGTGACTCGTATTGCCAGAATGACTTGGAACATAAGATCATAATCAATGAATGCACATAAAAGCTAGAGATTTTCTTTGCCTCCGGGTCTCCTTTCTGTTACATTATTAGGTGATTATAAACTTCGAGGAACTTCGATATGTTCACTGTTGTGTTAGCAAGCAATGTCCACAATTTTATGAATTATGTTTCCTAAGCCATCTCAAAAGTCAATAAAACTGGAACAGATACATAGTTGCCCTTAGGAGGAAAATCCTATAAAAAGAATAATAAAGGTATAGAATGGATCCATCCATCTGAAGTCACATATGACACAAACAAAATGTGATTGCATGCATCCTACTCCTTAGAAGCATATGTAGCTTCAGAAGATTGTACGTTGTCGGAGAGTTTGTGATTGGTATCTTGAACCACCAGCGTTATGAACAAGGAGAACTCTTAAAAGAAAGGGAGATAGATGAGCAAATACAAGAGATGGAATAGTGTAGGATCAAGGAAGCAGATTCCTTGAGAGTTGAAAAACCTTTACCAACAAGCTAGCTCGATTGATTGATTGATTGATTATTATATGAATATATTTTGACGCCTAGTTACTTCGTTTCCTTTTCCTAAAACAGGTATTCAAATAAGATTGTATGTGACGTATGAGAACATGTCTGTGAGAGTGCATATGCTGCATGCAATGTGCAATTGCCACTTGGCACTTGGTACACATGTGTTAATGTTTAATGCACACTCAACATCTTCAACCACACTTCTACTCTGTAAATCATTTACTACTTCATTCTTATCATTAATCACTATAGTGGCACCACTAGTTGACGCATACACATCTCCTTTACTTCTTCTAATCTCGGGATTTTGACTACACTTCAGGCCATCATAACCCCTTCCTGTAGAGGCCCGTTCTAGAAATCTTGGAGAAAGTCTTCAGATTCCTGCATTGGATGGTCGAGAAGGTGCTCTTTATTTCGCACATGGTTGGGTCAGATAGTAAGGAACTGAAATGATTTTCTTCCATCTTGCTTTTGATCATACGAATGCTGATCTGTTGTCTTATCACATTTGTCTCCATTCTTACTGGAGTGACGGCTCCTAGAATGACTAGGTAGAAAGATTTCTCTTGAACAAAGAAATTTTGATATATTGAAACATGCCCTACAGTTACTTTAATGTTGGAGCATGCTCTATATAGATCTTTAATTACACCTTTTGCCGCCAGGACTTTCCATCCATGGTTTTTCTCAATATGCTACTTCCCACGATTGTAAAAGTCAGACACATTATATTAATTTTGCAATCGTGGTGGATCAATGCGAGACATGATTCCATGACTTCCCCAACCTTGATCGAGGCCTCCTGCTCGAGCCCAATGTAGTGGCTTTTGTCTTTTTCTATATTGATATCTTTATCTGCACCCCTTACTCCAGCTAGTAATGCGCTTCCTTATCTGCATATTCTTGGAATTTATTTGCATTAAATCCCCCAGCTCCATTTGCTACTTGTCTTTTTCTTCAGATCACATCAATTATAACCTCGTCTTTTTCTTCAGATCACATCAATTATAACCTCATGAAATTCTTTCTTCATAATTCCTAACAATTCCTTGATAGTAAGCTCTACCTTAATATCAAGGATTTTACCTAACAATTCCTTGATAGTAAGCTCTACCTTAATATCAAGGATTCTAGTTTCTAAAATCTGTCTGTATGTCGACAGCAGTCTCTATGTCCGAAGCTAGCTTGAAAGATGGTGTTGCTTTTCGCGTTGACTTTTATTTCGCAACGACTTCCTTTGTTTCTCTTCTTTTTTGCTCTATAATTTCTGGTCTTTGATAAGGACCAACTTCATCCATTCTTTTTCTCTTCTCTTTTACTTGAAGATCATGGCTGTTCACCCCAATAAATTTTTGCTAACCTCATTAAAGTCTCTACTGGGCCATTCCACCCAATACTACTTCAGATCTCATTGCCAGAATTCCTTAAAGTCCTAAGGTCAGACCTTTCCTTTACTTGTATCAATCACCTTATTCTAGAAACCAGAACCAATATTAGGATCGCCTATCTTCAACCCAGACACTGCCGAGTAGTAAATTGCTTGTAACCTTTTGCCTCTGGTATTCTCCATTAACTTCTTCATTCCGCCTTTTCCAAAGTTGAATCAGAGGGGTTGTCAAGTTTCTAATAGATGAATCTATTACCCATCTTGATAGAAAATCAGATTTCCATCAAGATCTTCTTGATGACTCATGTAATGCTTGTGATGCTCGTGCTATCACACCATATGCATCAGCAGGTGAAGTTTTCATTGACTTAGAGCATTCAACTTTCTCCAACTTGACAACCCTCAATTGCAGATCTTTCATGCCTTTGATTAGCTTGTCACTTGGAGATTCTAATTCTTTTTCTTTTTGTTTCAGTCAACTCCTGTGTTGGACGATCTCTTGCAATAATTTTCTTTGATTTTTGCACATCGTCCTCCATCTGCAATCCCCTTCTTCAGAGTATATGAAAAGCCTCTGGGACCAGTTGGAGACAAGCTCAGTTGTGCTTATTTGATCTTCCATAAGAGCGCATTGTCCTCCATCTGCAATCCCCTTCTTCAAAGTATATGACAAGCCTCTCGGCCCAGTTGGAGACAAGCTCAGTTGTGCGCTAGATCTTTTCTAAATTATTTGTCCACTGTCAGCACTCTACTCAATTGAGCAGACCATGTGTCGCCCAATTGCACCTTTATTGGCCATTTCATACTTATATACCCCTGGAAATCTCATGATGTCTTCACCATGAATTCGGCAATCTTCTGCATAACGGATTGTACGAGCTGCACTTTGTTTTTATATAATTCAACTCATCATGGTCATCATGAAGTTGACCAAGTTCACATTGAAGCCCCTCTAAACCATTTCTACAATCGGATACTCTCCCTCACTAACGCTTCACGTCAGGTTCACTAAATTTTGTCATAGATTTCATGATTGGTGTGTAGAACCACCAGGGTTACGAACGAGGAGAGTTTGTAAAAGAAAGGGAGAGAGATGAGTATAGACGAGAGATGGACATAGTGCAGGATTAAAGAAGCAGAATTGAAAGGATGTTCTATTTAAATTGGGAATGCAAGATTTTATTTACCAAAGTTACAACATGCCACCCTAAGGATGACACTTTATATCTGTCAAGCTCCAACTCAGAACCCTTGACTTTGATCTTGAGAATTGAAAAACCTTCGCTGACCAGCTATAGCTTGCTTGATCGATTATTAGATGATTGTATTTTTATTGATGCTTAGATGCTTCGGTTCTTTCTCCTTAAATAGATGTTCAAATAAGAGTGCATGTGATGCATACGATGTGTGATTGCCACTTGGCGCACATGTGTTAACGTGTGATGCATGACAACCATGTTTACTCATCTGAATCAGCCTGTATGCAATACTGCATAAGACATAATTACAATGGTGTGAATATAGACTCCTAGAAATACTTGTCCTGATGGATCACACTTAGTGGTTGACATGGGAGGTTATCAATTCGAACCTCACAAATGACACTTGCAAACTATTTGAATTTGTTTTCATATCATGAAGCAACTGCTTCGTGACAATGTCCTCCTTTGATTCCACATTATGAATTCACTTGTAATTATTTGGGCATCACAAGCCAATAAAGCAACCAAAATATTCCTCCCAAAACCCACTCTATGGAACTCCCTAATATCTATGGGGGCATGAAGGACCATCAATGTGCAAAATGGCCCATCTGGCCTAGCCTCTTACAAATGTTGTCATGCTTGTCAATCTTGGAAAGTGAGCGACACTTCAGGCAGGGAATCCAACTATCTATAAGTACTAAGGCCCCTTATGTCCTTCAGCTAGTAAAAGACCCACTTCTATTTTCTCCAATAGAATGTATAGTCCAATTCTAGGAAAAGAATTTCTGAAGACATCTCAGAATAAAGCTTGACTATCATTCAACTCCACAATATAATATATAATGCTAGTCCCTTCAAATTACACTCCTCGATTTAAACACATTGTGATCAATCAATAATAAAGAAACAAAAATGCCTTCTATGGTTTAGAAAATTTTCCAGCACAGAAATATAATATATAATGCCAGTTCCTTCAAATACACACTCCCTGATTTAAACACATTATGATCCATCAATAATAAAGAAACAAAAATGCCTTCTATGGTTTAGAAAATTTTCCAGCACAGAAATATAATATATAATGCCAGTTCCTTCAAATACACACTCCCTGATTTAAACACATTATGATCCATCAATAATAAAGAAAAAAAATACCTTTTTATTGTTTAAAAAATTTTCCAGCATAGAAATAACTTGATCATCCAAAGAAGGCCGAATTGAGTCCAATTGTTCAGTTAAGCTACAAATGCCATTACTCGATAATGATTAGATAAAAGTACAAAAAGTATCTATTAAATTACAAAGCTTATAATAAAAGCATATATTTACAGTCCATCTTAGTGAGAGTGGATTTTTTTAATCGATTGATGCATATTGACGCTATAGCATCCCCAGTTTCGTCACCAGTTTCCAAGAGTAGGTATAGGTTCATATTTCAACAGTCAAGTAAACTAACATTACATGCACGAATCACCACATTCAGTTTCTATGACTTGTACTGAAAATGATGGGAAAACTCATCCTCGAAGAAGTCTAGGACTAAGTAAGATCAAGGTCTACCATGAATATATACATCTACAAGTATATATAGTATGGAAGATTGTCAAATTTAGCAAACAATCATGGAAAGATTGTCAATCTATTTAATTTATCTGAATGAACTATTATCTATTTAACTTCTTATTATTATGTAGATTCAACATCTAAGTTTCCATCAAAATATACTATACAGTTAGGCTTAAGTATGTATTAAAAATAATAAAACTTGAGGAAGAAAAGAATAGAGAACAATTATCATTATGAACAATTTATTGGGTATTGCAAAAACATTTTGAGTGAAAATTATGAGGGAATGGAAGTGATTGGCCTGTTATGACCACTCTCATGTCCAAAGCTTAGAATGTACCATATGCATTCCATTATCCATACACCCTCCTTCCAACTCAGGAATACATCATGCAGTTTTCCATATCCATGAGAATGGAGGAAACGCATGAATGATAGGACAAGTGCATATAAGGTATTCGTGTATTTTATCCAAGAGAAAATGATCATATTAAATCAACCATATGGATATGAAAGATGCTAACCTGCCAGCATTAAAAAAGTCTTTCAGCTCTCTAAAGAAAGTTTTGAACTCCTCGACAAAAGCTGCATTGTATTCTCCAGGCTTCTTTGTTATTCTTCCTAACATGAGCTCAGTTGCCACAAGATCCTCAGGACCAGCATTTCGATGCAGCTTATTTTGTATAGTATGCTTGATTTCTTGCTAAAAATTGATCAAACAAAAGGCACTCTCAATTAATAAATATCACATGATATATGAATAAATGGAAAGAATTGATCAGGTGATTTCAGACCTTCAAATCATGTGGAATATCATTCCTATGCGCAATGTCTCTAATTCGAGTTAATGGAACAGAGGCAGTGAACTCAGCTTTGAAAGATGGCAAGGATGGGTGAATCTTTCTAATCACAATGAGTTCCTGTGAGATAGAAATTTTAATCACAATAAGTTCCTCGCACTTGAAGATTGACACAAACTTGCAAAATCAGGTACTCATAACAGTTTGTTTTTGCATCAAATGCTCAAATTCAATCAAGCAACACTTCAAATTCTATCTCAAAGAAATTGAAAGTTATGAGTACATTAATGGATATATGTGGTGTATTGATGTAGTAGCCATTTAGTCACTTTATTTTTCATATTATTAATGCCCAAGGCGGTTATAATTCCCCCTCATGGACATTCAGATGATTGTGCTATCTTCACAGAAAGAAAGATACATTAAAATCTTCCCTTACGGGGCCAAACCAGCCTATGTAGCCATCCAGGAGATAACTTCTGAAAATGTTGTCTCATCTTGCACAAGACCATACCAAAATAAAAACAAATATATTAGCAAAACTTCCTAAGCTACCCTTGTTAACCCTCAAGAATTTGGCTAAGTACACAAACACCACAACATTCCATGCTTCTGAAAAAATCTAGAAATTCCCATTGTGGCAATACAAGGATTAGAAGTTACACACTTGAGGTAAGAGATCATTCTCAACAGCCATCCTTTCAAGCTCCCGAAATATACGCCTAGAAATTTCTGCATGTCGATTGGGCCTATGATGACCCCCATCTTCAAAGCACTGTATTTGGCCTGTATTTATCCACTGTAAAACATAAGATGAAAATGTGAGCCTGGCACCAACCTGGAAAGGCCCATAAATGAGTAGCTATAAATACTACCTTCAAATATATTGACATGTCAATGAGGGTGTTTAACCGGTTTTCTTTGATCAAGTCACCTGTTATCAAATTAATAACCACTTCCAGCTGCACACAAATTTATAAATTTTCATAATGATGAAAATAATAGTCTGATGAATTAAGTTTTCTTTTCTCAAAAGCATTATGTGAGTGAGTCTCTTCGTCCAAATATATCCATAAACCTACCTTCCGCCACCAATTACTTGCACTTTTATCTCCATCTACAAGGTAAAGGGCTGATCCTTCCAAGCCAGACACATCCCATTTACCTCTCTGCTCTCTGTTGTGCTCATTAGAACGCATAAATGAAATGTTCCTTCCTTGCCATTCTTGCACAAAGGTACTTGAAGTCTGAAAATCATCAGCCCCACTCTTTGCAGGTTCATCAGTTATAGAGATGCCTCCATTTGTTGATGATACTGCATTAAGTGGCATTTCTCTACTTTCAACAGATTTTTCCAGTCCTTGCATCGCATTTGCACTATCATTTTCATTCTCGCTTGTTCCAACTACTATTGTACCACCTTTGGTATCATTCCATTTAGAATGAAGTTCAAACGTGCTTCCCTTTGGTAGTTCTAGAGCTCTGTTAGGACCATCTTCCCAGATCAAGTCTTCATTTTCAAGAACAATAACAAATTTGAACTCTATTTTCTCATCGGTATCAATTTCTAAATCAACGAACCATCCTGACTCAGACCATTCCATTGGTATTGTCTTTTTCCAGGTGCCCATGGATGGGGATGAGCCAAGCAATGCATGTTGCTGACCAAACTCCACTTGATGATCCAATCTCAACTTTACCTTCACTTTAGTTGAATTGCAACGAATATTTAGAGTTGAATCCCTATATCCGAAAGGTAGTAATCATTTGAATATAATCCATAGAACTAAGAAACATGGATTACATCAGGATCAAATTCTCACACACATACAGAAAATCCTTTCAATATAATTTTATGATGTCAGGAATGGTCAACAATTTGCTTATGAACCAACTCATCCTTGTCAAGCAAGATTTTTATATGCAATGGAAAAATATGAAATCTTCAAATTTTAGATTCGGAAACAAGAAATTAGGAAAATATATCACGAATTGTAATGTGGCTGCACTAATACATAAGCCTTCAAATGGGGAATAATGAGATGAAATCATAAATCAAAATTGCAATTACTAGCTTTATTTCTATGCTATCATCATGACTTTTCCTAATAGGATTCTTGAAATAAGAAATAAAAAACATCCAGAGGTGCTTGATTTGCAAAGGATTATGAAGTGGAGTGATACTTTTGAGTAATACTTTCAAATATTTGAATGCTACTCAACTCCACAACCTTTGAGAGATACTAATGGAAAACCTCACAGTGAGTTGAAAACCACAAAGAATATTTACAGCATCTCAGGTTAGAATTAGAAATAAGAAAATAATAGAGCATAAATATGCCCACCAAGATCATGAGAAACATAGCAAACATAAAGGGATCGTTGAGGGAAAATCTAAATAAACGATAAAGCAGCAACATTTGCATTCCATACTATTTTTAAACTGCAGATTTCAAGAAGTCAATTCGTTTTCTGCGCCAAGAAATGGATATGTATTATTTAAGATGTCAAGGACCCTCCCAATGTGCGGCATACATAAATGCTCAAGCTTCAGAAAACGCCTTTTTTATTGCAGATTTTTTGCCAAAATTCACTCTTGCCAAGCACACAATGATAAGAAAATAAAAAAAATCTCAGGATTATGATATTGCAGCACGAATTTCTATATAAATCCCAAATGTACAAGTCTTTCATAACAAGCCCAAAAAAAACAAAGTACTAGTTAGAAATAACATAAACATTGATTATATGAAGAGAACTTGGTACACCTTGGCATTATAATTGCTAAGCATAGACTACATTTAGCATATCAAAATTTTCAAAAAAACATGCAAAAAAGAGCAAACATCAAGCTTTTATGGTGTCGCAGTGCCATATACTTTCAAGTTACATGAAATTATATACCAAAATTTGAAAATTTAGAAAAATGTTCATTATATTTTGATCTACATTATCCTTCCCAAGATGAATTAATGAAATGGGACAACACATTCACGAAATAGCAAAATCTGAGAAGATTATTAGGAAGAATTATATATTAAAATTGTAGATTCAACACAATGTTTACACGGTTACTATTTACATTATAATCCTGAGAAGATTTGAGAAACAGATACATGTTACTTGCCTCATTGGACAGGGTTACACCTTTTAAGAGAATACCATCACTCGTGCAAATACTACTGGTGGAACAAATCATACATGATAATGCCCCAAAAAATGCATGCATTATTATTATTCATGTTCAAACATTAGTGTTGACAATTCCATTGTTTATCAATGCTTTGCACACCCATTTATCAACGAGTCTTGTGAGAAGTGGGGACATTCAGAGAAAATTAATCAGTCAATGGTTTGCAAAAGTATGAATTGATTTCGAGCCATTAGATCAATGCTTTGGACACATCTAATCAAGATTTCCTGTGAGAAATAGAAATTATTGCACAATCAATCCACAGCCTTAATCCATAGTTTGAATGCTAATAAATCAGGATTGCTTGTGGGGAATGGAAACGGCTAAAATCTTAGTCAATGAAAATTTTGCACACCCATCAATCAAGATCTTCTTATGAGAAATTGGAAAAAACTTGGAACGTGAAATCATAACCATTGATCAATCATTCTTGCAAATATAGTAACTAGTTCATACACATGAGTCAAGATTTTCTCGTGAATTTGAATAATTAATTACATTCCTTTAACCAAACACTGTGAAACCCCAAGGCTTCTTGTGAGATTTGATGAACAATATCCGAACACATCCATTGATCAAGATTTCGTGAGAAATCAAATGAAAATTATTCAATCATCAATCAAGAAATATTCTGCACCCATAAAACAATGTTTTGCACTCATGTAATCAAGATTCTCCTAAGGTTCCATGGAAAACATTTGATCAAGATCAATGCAAAGTCTATCATAATCAATGTTTTTCATAGGTTTTCTATGAGATCCAATCATTCATCAATTTAACGCACAATAATCAACCAATGTATTTCACACCCATCAACACTAACAATAAACAAATTCTTTGCAAATTCATTAATCGAGATTTTCTTGTGAAGATTCAGACCAACGTAATTCATACCCCTCAATATCAGGATTTTTATGAGATTCATTCATCCATCAGTTTAAAATCCAATAGTCAACCATTTTTGCACATCCATTTATCAAGATTTTCTTGTGAGGTTCAATCAGGTTTGAAGCCCAATAACCAACCAATGTATTTCAACCCATCAATATCAAGATTGTTTTTCGACATTCAGCCATCAATCAATGTAAAACCCAACAATCGAACGATATTTTATAGTGAAATACAATGGAAAATGTATTGAATCATCAACAAGACAATGTCAATGCCTACAAAATGGATGCATCGATTACCTTATACATTTTCGCCTCAGGTGTGACAATTTTACAGATTTGGGTAATTTCTGTACCCTGAGATGTCCTTGTTGTAATCCTGAGAAAGCTCTAAGGGGGAGACCTCCACACTGATGACCTATTCCAGAAGAAGAAGAAGAAGAAGAAGAAGAAAGAATCGTCGTGACGGGTAGCTCTGCAGCAGACCTAGTAGTGCTGATCAGAGAAGAAGAGCTCTGATGAGCCATTGTCAAGCACCCGAGAAGCAAAAGAGGAACACAAAAAATCTCTCTCTCACTCACACACACATGTCACACACTCACACTCACACTAACACTCAGCACTAGAGAAGAACTGTGAAAAGAGAGGAAAACAAAAATGCAAAAGAATCAAGGGTCAAGGATAATAATAGATGGAAGAAAACAAAAAACAAAAAAGAGATGTGTAGATTCTTATGTATGTATTATCTTCGCTCGAGCAAAGTGAAGCATTTTCGCGCTCTATCCAAAAAAATTGGATTCCGGTAGCATCGTGATTCAGATTGGTCAAGGACAATAGTGTGTGTAGGGATAAGTTGGATTGAACATATATACATATATATATGGAAACCAAACATCATGTTGTAATTGAATGTGCAACCACTTGCACTAAAGCATGATGCTAAACCGGCCTCGCAAACTTGTGGGCACACATATCCATGATCAATGGGTCTCCTCATTAGTTCCCCAACGCTTTGCCTCACATCACACAGGTGGCGTGCTGAGTTATATGGAAGGAGTGATGGTTTGCATTCCAAATGGTGTGATTTTCTCATTTGGTGAAGAAGATGGTTTTGTGGTTTGGTACATGTTACATACGCAATATAGTGTGTGAAGTGTGAGCTTCCCAATCTCTTCTTAAGTTGTGATAATTTGAAGTTGGCCAAAAGACCTCGTCCCATGAGGAATGTATGGATGCATCATGAATCAAGCGTAGTGCATCCCATACTCTCTCAAGTATTCTTGCATATCTTGTATCCATTCATAATTCAATATTTTTGTCGTTTGTGTGTATTTGAATTTCGTTACTTGCTTTCAATTCAATTATAGGTTTTGTTTTCTATCTTAAGCATGCACACCTCAACCCTTTCTTTGCCCCGATCTCAACGTGAAAGACCCTATCTGAAGAAGTAAAACCACATGTGATGTTTGTATCTCTAACTTGATGAAAGCTCATAAGAAAACAAACATGAATACTTTTAACCTATTTCCAAGTGAGCTTAGCGATGCTATCACCCCCCATAGAGAACTAGAGTCAACAAAATATCAAGTATATTATTTTCTAAGAACTTGACATTTGCTTTATTCTCCATTGGATATGTTCTCAAGCCCACTTTCACACTTCCTAACGATGAGTTGCAATTTTTTCCCATCAATGGTTTGGGGGGAAACATGAAGGATGTACTCTTTCAAATGGCTTATTATTGTACACAATGCATTTTTGAGAGTCTTCAAAAGTATTGCCCTTGCTTTGGGGATATTGACATTCAACTTACTACTCATGCAATAGTTTTTTTGTACATTTACAAGCTTTTGCATATATTCTTACGTATTTTCCATTGTAGAATTGACCATAATTGTCCCACAATTGTTTATACATTATTCATGTCTCCCCTTTATGTAAAAGCTTTACCAAATTTGTGCTTCAAGTGTTACGCAAGGTATCCCACAATCCATGTCTAAGCATATCACAAATCCAAGCATGTTTATATTTTTCTCAAGTCAATACTTGAAGATCGGTCACCTTGCAAGTGGTGAAAATGCATAAGTTCTACTATCCACCCTTGATAGTAAAGAATGAAGACATATCCAAGAGAACCATAACTCATGTTTTTTTATGTTTGATTTCTTGAAATGTTATTGGAATGCATACTAAGTTCATAATAAGACTTCAGTTCCCATCTCTCTCAATACATTCTCATCTAGGTTTACCCAGAATTTACTAGATGCTTCTAATCAGGTTTGGAGCAGTTGGAGACGAATAGAGGAAACTAATTTTTATTTGGGGAGAGACCAAACGTTTATTCTATGATGTTGCATTGCTGCATTCAATGAAGACTTATACTAATTTGTGACAATATTCCCTATCGAAGTACTTTATTCTACTACATTAAATATGTCATCTAAATGTTCGTTACCATAACTATCTTTCCCAACTAATTCATCCTATATTTTATCTGTACTCTACAATTAATCTGATTCACTCAGTAGAGTAACTTCATCACAAAATAAAATGTTTCAATCACATAATTTGTTTTAATCATTATTCCAACTAATCCAATGTTCAATCACTGTATAAATGCCAATCAAATTCAACTAATTAAAGAGTATTGAATTGATTATGAAAAAAAGTAACCACAGGAAACAAAGAATATATATAGATAACCAATGGGGTTATTTACAATTATGAAATTCAATAAAGTTATTAATGCCATAAAGTTATCGTAAATAAATAGAAACGAAAATGCGGGTACACTTTGACATGCTACTTATACTAACACCCATATGACTGATTTATGTCCTAAAGTGAATCAATTGTTCATATTCTCACTCTTTTCTGTTAACACTATCATTCCCAAGTATGGAAAACATTCATTTGCTGAACATACATACAACACCCGCGCCCCCCCTCCCAAAAAAAAAAATGAAGAAAGAGAACTATTTTCATGATACAGCGGAAAGCGGTTGAAAATCTTCACTACCATCGTCCTTAAGCTTCGGATTTCCCTTACCAAACTCTTCATCAGCATTTATTTTCACACCAAAAAACTTTTTTGAAAGTGCCTTTGCAAATGACACTACATTTTCCTTTAGTCCTGGTAAGGCATCCTGCTGAGGAAGACAACAAAAAAAAGGTTAAGCACTGTTTTAAGTCAAACTCATACTGGGATGATCTCTGTCAAAGGTACATTTCCATTAGCAACATATCTCGTCTAGAAAAGATGTGTTGACTAGATATTAACATATGAAACCAGAAGATATATTAGCATGTGTACATATTATTGTCTGCCTAGAAAGAGCATAATTTTCATACGAGACAAAATCAAAGAGTTACAATTGTTAAAATATGTATATTGCGAGTTGCGACAAATGAGTATTTCAAAAACAGAAAACAGTTTCTTGGATTTGACACAACAATGCTATAGTTACTTAAAACATCTGTTTCAGGCATTCATTTTCTTCTTTTTGAAATTGCAAATGGCAAAGCTTAGGACCCTAGATACCTTCATTATACTCCTTTTTGCACTTTTTTGTGCCAAGTGTGTGGGGCTCCTGAACATGTTCGTTGATCCTTTGCAGGGGGGCTAGCAGGGCTATTGGTACAAGATAATGGACAAGATTGCATCTAATATGCTCATCCCACTTTCTCATGAACCACAGTTCAATCAAACCTAGCCACCTCAGAAGTGCTGTGTATATGATAAGTGATGCTCTCTACAAGATAATAGCCCAGGCTGCAACTGATAGACACACCTTTCTTTCTCATGAACCCTAATGGAATGATCACGCGTATCCCTTAAGAATCTCAAAACTGACCAATGCGAGTATGTTTTAATCATAAAGTTTGCAACATTTATAGAAATGAATTCAGTTACACACTATCCAAAAAGTGATAATGGGAAGACTTGGAATAGGATGATCTCTTACAGAAACACACAAATTTATATTGACAAACAATGTCTTACAGACTATATCAATGTATATATACAAACAAGTTATCAGGCTCCAGGTTTTTTAAGTTTATAAATACCCATCAATAAAACCCCGGGAAAAAATTTAAATATAATCATCTATGACGATATATAATCAAATACACAAATTTCAAAGCTAAAAAGCAGCTTTAAGAGGACAAACTAAAGAAAACCTGGACAATTCTAAATGAGAACTAACTGCCAAACAAAGAGCTTACCTCTGGAATTATCTGATCTTTCCTTGCAAAGAGCTCTGATGGCCAAACTTTGACCAGCATAGACAGATATTTATTCAGTTTTACCTTATCCTACACCAAGATAACAATACATATGGTCAGTTACCAAAAAGTTGCCCTACTGTAATTACCAAAAAACCGCTAACCTGACAATGTGCAGCAACAAGATCTGCGCCAACCAGAGGTTTTCCTTCTAACACATGTGCCTGAGAAATATTTTTATCCAAAAAATAGATCAGGAAATATCAAAACTATATCAGAAGGTTCTTTTAAACAATAAGAAAATATCCAAACTCAGATCCCACAGCTCAGAATTCCACCCTCTACTTAACACCTCCCTGCACCTTCTGTGATAGTTATTATGGGGGAAAAACTTTGAAATACCCAAGTTCTCTTCTTTTTTTGAGGTTGATTACGGCCATCTGGATAAATAACGAAAACTGTGTTCTATAGTTTCGTACAACTCTAAACTAGAAGTGTTTGCTATGTGACATTAATAGGTTAAGATGCAGAACTATGTGACCAAGTCCCAGTAGAGAAGAATGGCCAACTTAAGCATCAAAACATTTCGAGTAACAAACAGTATCACTTTAACAAAAAAGGCTTTCTTAAAATTGCTTTATTTTATCTACATAAAGCTCAATATAATGTTCATATATTTAACTTATACCTTTGCAACAGCAAAAACACTTGCAACTGTATGCTTCATGCCTGCTTCCTCTCTCCATTTTTGTGCTTTGAAAATGTTCTCCACAGAGCCTAAAAATATACAAAACATAAGTACATAATAATTAGTGGTGAAATCCTCTAAAGGCAATAGCAATCTTTGGGCTTCATCATTACAAACATATCCATGATATTTCAAAAAAATGTAAAATTTTCATCAGTCTACAGAGGCAACTTCACTTGTCTATTAATTTTCAAGAACTTGTTCTCAGAATCTAACAAATCCACACTTATCATACAAGACAGCAAGAACCACATGTAATGTTTCTTCATATGGTCATTGACATAAAATCAATCATCAGTTTTAAATTATATGAAATGAGGTCATTCCATTGCTGTGGTGTTTGTGTATTCTAAATTCAAATTAACCTTACTCCTTCAGAGGTTGGAAGTGCCCATGCATTAACAATGAAAGGTAATATAACTTTGTATTTCTTGAATTCGAGTACGCCAGAAATTTGACTTCGTCAGTAGATTAGTCAGCTAGAATATAATAATCATCACATGATGAGATTACACACTGAAGGAGCTAAAATACTCTAGAAACTATATCAGAGCTTTTTCCAGTTCCACTCTTTTCTGTTGAAATCCATACGAAATCATTGCCATAAGTATTTTTTCTTATATCGTGAATGACACAAAGATATGACAATCCAGAGAGAAAAAGTTAAGAGCAAACCAAAGCTAGCTGCTGTGGAAATCAAAATGTCGAACACAGAAGAGCTAAGCTTAATGCCATTCTCCAGGAATTCTTGTGCCAAATCAAACATCAATTGTAGATCTTCCTTCTCTTTGCAGATCCTACAAGTTGAAGTGGAATTTTCTAAGACAGTTAAACTTCTTTATACTTCAGAATTTCTATACTGCATAGCAGGAATATATTAAATAAACACTAAAAAATATTGCTCAAATAGCATGGACCTTCTGGTTTAGACGTCTCTACACTCTAGACTTCATTTTGCCACAAAAGTAAAATATACATTATTCTATGATAGAGGAAGCATCTTAGTACAGGTCTACATTCTTTACTTGCAAGAGGCAACACCTTATCATAATATCTGCTGTTTGTGTTGTTGGTATCAGGGAATTTTTTAGCATTGTCCTGTAAGCCTTCTTCATGAGGTCTATATCTCGAATTTCTTTTGCATGGCCCTGAGTAACCATCACCAAAGTAGGGAATTGTCTTCAGCTTTGTATATGAAAATTCAGTGTGGCATATTGTGAACTTGTTGTAAAGATATGATGAGCAAAAACATCACAAGAAAGAGCTTAAGAGGATAAAATATCTACCAAAAATTTGTGTGCATTTTCAAGTGTTGGAGAAAGTCCATAGACATTGTGTTCCCAAAGACACTTTAAACCTGCGAAAACCCAAAAAAGTGATTATCAACTTGGTATTCAGATATCATGTGAGAAAAAAAGATCTTCAAATGCAGAAAAATGAATTGAAGAGAGCACAATATCAAAACACATACAATTTAAGATGTGATATTTGTGGATAATATCTACCTAAATCATATGACTTTGTTCGCAAACTTGCCAAAACGGCCAATGAAGATATGTTGTCATTAAAATTTTGTTTAACCCGATTCTTCGAAGATCTCTGCAGAACAAATAAGGCAGCAAATGACTCCCAGAAATTTATAGCCTAGTTAGATGAGGATTACGACTTACATAAACACGATAATCCTGAAGCACTCTAAAGGCCATTCCTGTATCTTGAGGAGATTTGCATTGCTCTAAAATATTTCTTAGTAAAGATACTGGTACTGTTCTCTTCCCCTCCACTTCAGCTCTAAACTTTCCATGAAGTTCCTTGATCTCTTCACTACAATCTGCGGTGTAAGATATATAAAAGCACTCATTATAAAAGAAAATCCTCATCGAGCTTCTTGATTTTCCCAATATAATTTGAAGCATAAATATAATGCATAGAAACAAAGCAGTGATTGTTCTTGAATTTCTCGAGTACAATCTGAGGCATAGAATGCCTAAAAATATTTCTTGAGAACTTTCTTAATTACAATCTGAGCACATAATATATTATATAGAAAAACAGCAATGAAAAGAGCTGTAAACTTTCATGAAGCTCCTTCATTTCTTGATTATAATTTGAAGTTTTCTAATACACAAATGCAATTTTAATTGTAGTTTCTTCATCAACATGACATATAATCATTATACGTAAAAAACAAGTGATCATATAAGCTGTAATCTTTACATATAATTTCTTGATTTCTTCTTGACTATGACTACAAGCAAATAATCAATAAATAAAACCATGCTCTTTCTTCAAGAACATAGATATTCCTATGTATGCAGGCACCTATGAACGCACTGGCAGTAAACTCCAAAGCGTACAAGCATATAGATGGAATCAATATGCCATCCGCAACCAAGCAATACTTGGATTGATTTGTCAAATTTGTTTTTTGGATGTCATGACTTTGCCATTGCTTGGTAGAATTTTTTGCAATAATAAATTGATCAACTCCAACAAGCTATGCTAGAGCAATGGCACAACATACAAAAGCTATCCTGGAGGAAAAAATTTCAGCATGAAGTGCACCCATTACCATGCTTGAGTTGGTGAAACAAGAGCTATATATATATATATATATATATATATAATTCTATATTTATTTTTTACTAGATACTAAGTTCACACAGTGCAGCAAACTTTACAGAAATTAGAAAGTACCTTGTTCCTCAGAAGTTGCTGGAGCATTTGCATAGTGGCGCACTGAAGTCAGGTTTTCAGCACCCAATAGCTGGCCAGAATAAAGCATAAACATCAATCTAACTCCGCACAATAAATGGAATGTAAATGAATAAATTTAAAATGAATTTAACTAACAATCCCACTATGTATACAAAAATGGCTTCCTTCTATACAACATCATGAACCAATTTACGAAAACAACATTGGCAGGCCTCAAAAATCATTCCCATAAACCTTGTAATTCAGTACCCTTATCAAGAATATCATTTACTAGGTCAAAAGATAAAAGGCTTATTGACGACGAACACAAGGGACCATAAATTAGCAAAACAAAACTGCCAATGAACTAGTACCATCAAAAAGGCATGATGGACAAACGTGGCACTTTAGGACTCCTGAACCAATCATTTACCACCTGTACCTTATCTCCAACTGCGTCACAAATACATATAATTCAAGGTCTGATAGTTCAGGATGAACCTGAGCAACAGGGAGAGTCCATCTTCAAGAAACACACGTTCTCATTATCTGAATTGGGTGCACATATTCTCATCATCTATATTAAGTGCACCTTATGGAAGAGAAAACACATGCTGACTTGGCATCATTACTCAAATTATAAATAAAGAAACAAGCTAATGGCATAAATCATAAAACTGGTGAACATAATTCAAGACTTCCATTGCAATTCTGGAAGCTGAAAAACAGTTATTCTGTCCAATATACTGAAACCAAATTGAGCAATAAAGCTTTGGAGGATATTCTGTCTTCTGAAGTAAGCAAATGCAGTCGGATCAAACTAAAATTGGATCAAGCTTAAAATATACTATTGGATCAAACTAAAATCTAGCCATGTATATTATACACTACTATTCCTCCATACCACCGTTTTGTCTACACCAAACAGCCATACCAACTGATCTGGCTCTCCCTTCCCCCCAACCTGGATGTCTTTCGTAATGAGGGAATCCACTTCTGGGCATGTGGATACAATAATAATAGCTAAAATCCGTCCATGCATTGCTAAATGTGCCTCTGAGTCTTCCCCGTGTCCATTCATTCCATAAATTCACCTTTCCACATACACAAAAGGTTCCTCTCTATCGTACAATTTATCCATTAATTAACTTCATCAATGCATACGAAAGAAAATCGTCCCTACTGCGGGTGAGCATAGATCACGTGATTAATGATCTCAGTAACAAACAATAGCAGCGGGTAAACAAAGAAAAGGAAAATTCGAACGACGGAAACAAAGGAAAAAAAGAGGGATCAGGGAGCGGAGCAGAGGTCGCTGTACCTTGTGCATAGATCCATCGACTAGACGAGAAGTAGAGGCTGTGAGAAGATTCCGAGCGAGAACATTCGATTTGGCGATCGCCATGGCCATAGATGGAGAGACAGACAGACAGACAGACAGACAGAGGTTTAGTCTTGTCGGAGACAGAGATCAGCAAAACCCTAAAAAAGTGCAGAGTGAAAGCAGCTTCTGTATGGATGGATGGATGGGCATGACGTGGCATCCACGACCAACAAAAGGTTCCATGGAACACGGCCGCCAACCGAAGAAGAAGACGAAGATCTGGCTGGCCTTTTGCATTGTGCCAATCATATGTCGGTCGGTGTGAACCCGCCCTTGCCCAAGCAAATCAACGGTTTAGTGTCCATCGAAGATTTCTCAAGTCATCACTGGAGTGTGTCGAGACAATTGAATACTACTAGGTCATGAGATGGTGATATTATTGTCTCTCCACCTTTCAAATTAACAATGTTTACGCTTTCGGAAATTCACTTACCATAGTCTAAAACTTTCTAAGGCAATGTCAAAAGCCTTTTGGGATACTTTTTAGCATGGGTGATGATGGAATATCTCATTCTGTCATAGCATTGTGGGGTAAACATGAACATTGACTTCATTATATACTCATTTTAATCATTATTATCGATTACATAGATAGATACTTAACCATATTATCTATGAGAAAACGCCTCCAATTTAGGAACTATGTTTAAAACTTGTGCCACACTACATGCAAAGTAGACCATGACTAAGAGATATAGGACAAAGAGTTGTTGATTCTTCAACTTGTGTATGCATGCTATTCTAGGTGTAACGGTTAACATCCAAAATATAGTCTCCAAGACTTACCAAAAATCAAACCTAGACCACTTCTATTTTTCTTAATCCTGAGTACTAAGCAAGCATACAACAACCAAATGATCATAAATTACAACCATTGACTTGAGAAAAAAAATGTAAAAGATTATGATCATCAATTTTAGCAAGCTCACCCATGAAGGAAAATCAACAACCATACTCTTTGAATGCCAAGTTGTTGTCATTCAAATGCCTCAATCTTCCATTCAAAAGACATCCCAATAATTATCTATTATATTGCATTGCCTTTACCAGGAGGTGCTGTTAGGTTATTATCATTAATCAATAGCGTAATGAACACCTATATTTGAAAGCACTTTAGAAATGCCCCTAACTTAAATTACTATCAATCGTATCACCCACAAATTGATGGCCCCTCATACCGATATACAACGTTTTCAAGTGCAACAAGGATACATATGGACAAACTTCTCTCTGGAGCATGTTAAAGGCAAGAACAATAAATATTGCAGAGGTGGTCTTGATCATGGACATTGCAATTTCACATGTTTTTTACCACCTGTCTCAAAGGATAGTCACACTTAAAACTGGCTTAATATTCCAATAATGTATATATAATACTATTGCGACCATAAAGGGGCCACAAGACAAAGACAAGAAAAGAAATAGGTCTTGATGAATACTATTTTGGCACCAAAAACACAAGAAAAAGGCACCACAAAGTATCATTGACAGTATAACTTTGCCTAAAACATCAGATTTTGGACACTCCAAACAAGTAAACTTTAAAAAAGGTAAAATGACAGAATGTATTTGCTTGTCAATGTCTCTGTTCACATCACTACAAAAAGACTTCTCGCCATAAAAAATACTTGGCATCCTCATTTTATATCACAGATGCTTATCCTTCTGCAATGGCTACGGCATATTGTCAAGCCATGTCATAAGATTGAAAACAAGAGATTTCAATGTAAAAAGGATTTGCAGAAGCTAGATGCACATCTAGAAATTCCTCACTTTCAGAGACAACAGGTAACATCCCACCACCCAACAATAAATAAATGATAAAGAAGCAACATTAATGAAAAAGACCTTAGCGTCACATTAGTATGAGAACTTAAAAATGTAAAAAGGGAACTCAACTTTCTCCTATAAATCAGTACAAAATTGCAAGAATTCCTAATGACAGAAAACTCATACAACCTATTTATTCCTCTTCTTCATCATCACCACCAGATGCCTTCTTGGATGCTGCCTTAAGGTTCCGTCTCTTCACACGTCCAGGTCGACCACCACCGAAGGGGCTTGACAGAGCGAAATCAATGTGCTTCTGTGAATCAACTCTGACCAAGAATGAGGCGACATTCACAACTTGTTTTCCAACCCTGGGAAACCATGATTCACAACCACATCACTGGATGAGCAAGTATAGAACTCACTAAAACCTAGGAGTACATAGAGACCCATAAACTGCGAGCAAATAGAACACCAATAACCACGCAGCCTAAACTAGAAGTCAATAGGGCAACAAAAACTACATGGATCATTTTTTGTGTTTGTGAATACAGGACATCAATAAAGAAACAAGGTACAACACACATCGTTTATCAGCATTCATTAGCAACCAGACATAAAAATGTCCTAGAATAGATGGATATGATGTCACAGCATACTAGAGTAATCTGTTTCTGATAAGTCGAAATAGAGAGCTTGTTTATGCCAATCCCCAAAAACAAAAGTAGTGTTTGTTTCTCCTCAAATCCAACCTGCCTTAGACTATGGCATATGTGCCTCATAATTTAAAACTGAGTACATACAACACCAAAACCGAAGGAGGGAGTAAGTAAATCATTCATCACTAGAAACAAATTATGGTTTACATCAGAACACAGAACAATACGAAATCAGTATTTTTATAGGTTAGTGAAACATATATTATTGAATTATGATAACGAAGGAGAAAATAGAACACTGATAACTAAGAGTAAATAGAAATGGAGAAATAAGGAGTACAGATTTAAAGAAAACTAAAGAGTAAATAGAGAGCCAAAAAACGAGCAGCAATCTGAGAGAATAACACTCACCTTATCAACAATTAGGACTCGAAGAGAGAAAGTGTTAGCAATCACCTGATATGTCGTTGTTTGATGAGAACTCGCGCATGATGAATAGATTTAGCCATGCCCGACTTAAAGACTAAGGTCTGGAGACGGCGCTCCAGGAAATTCTCCACAGTCAAAGCCAAGACATAATCGAGTTTGTTCTGGCTCTCTTCAAGAAGACCATATCGAAACATCCGCCGGAGGAGAGCTTCCCCTTCAAAGATACGCCTTGAATTCTTCTCATCAAGTGTAAGAAGCATCCTTGCATTGTTCCGGATTCGGCTGAGTGCATATTGAACCCTCCAGAGCTCACGCTTGTTGCGAAGCCCATACTCTCCAACGAGCTTTAGCTCGGCATCCAGCCTTTCCTTCTCATATGGCCTTCGTGGCTTCTTGAATGTCTTCCCATCTGCAAGGAACCAGCTTCTAGGTTCTTAAATAGCAAAGAAAGACCCAAAATAGCAACAGACAAAGAACCAACATTTGTGATTTCCACTTTAGATCGATGTCATTTATAACTAATTGGCATGAGATTGAGAACAATAAATTGGAGATACAATAACATCAGTTCTTTAGCAAAGCAAGAAAATATAAGGTCCCCATGAATAACTAACATCAGAATCACGTGAAACAATGACATTTCAGCTTAACTGTAGACTAATAACAAGGGAACTCTAGAAGAGTGATGCAAAGCACTACACAAAAAATGCAAAAGAAATATGAAACATTTAAACCAATTTATATGAAGCCACATATACCAAGGATGCAAATAGCAACAGACATGGTCCTATACCAGTACAAGAACATTATGACTACGTTTTTATGGAGTCAAAATTTCAGCTCAAACTTCTGTCAATTATAAGGGAATAAGATGATGTATGAGAACTACTGCTCGAGACTACATAACAGATTTACGAACCGAACTAGATCCTTGTGACTGTTAGAATGGAGTTTGCTTCCGCTCAGACAATATGTCATCTATGAGGGAGCCACATACATTAAAAGAATCATAAATGAAACTGCACAAAATCAATCCTTCAGCTCAAACCTACACCATTTACCAGGAAACCAGCTGAAGGACAAGATTTATAATCGAAAAATGTGCAACAAAATCAATCATTTCTTCAAAGATCTTTCTATTTCAGTTATAACATATGACTATTTACAAGGCAATCAGAGATGAAAACTGCAGCAGAGTCCTGAAGAATTACTCCTAAAGCCGTCAAATCTTCACAATTCTGTTTACATAAAATCCCCTTCAGCTTCAAACAGATGAGAATCAGGGTTAAGAGTGTGCCAAAATCAGTCCGTTAACCATACATAAGATATTCATGAATCAAACAGTGAATCTGCATCAGTCTCATTTCGACTAAAATATATATGTTATTTACAGGATATTTAGCTGAATATTGAGTGAGTGAATAAGAGATGAAAATCCAACAAGAAAGTATTTCAAGCAGTGTAAGACCTCCGCCACGATATTGAATAATGAGAGAATCAGAGAAGAGAAAGTGATGTAACAAAATTCCAAACTTTGAAGCAGGAAAACAATGCCAGCATGTATGGAGCGTAACGGTACTAATCACCAAATGCAGAGAGAATAAGAAAATAATATTCAAAGCAAATAAGCTGAATAAGAAAAAACTATGGTCTTGATGAAGATGAATTGCAATGAAACCTGAAGAGTCAAATCGAGAAACCTTGAACAGAAAAAGAGAGATCTTGATGAAGAAAACTCCAATGGATTTTGGTGAAAGAAACCAGAGAGAGATGCGAAACAAACAAGCTTTAGCAAAAGAAAACGAAGATCTAGACGAAGATGAGTTGCAATGCATTCTGATGAAAGAAATCGAAATACAGACATGGATAGAGATACAATACAATTAAGCTTGAGTATGGAAAATAAAGGAAATTGATGAGGATTAATACAACGTATTCTTGAATAATGAACCCACGGAAGACTTACAGTTGCGGTAGAAGCTCACGTGCACCATAGCTGCCTGTCAATCGGCTCTCCTTCTGCGGCTTCACCTGTTGGACACAGAGAGGTAGGAAGGGGATTGTCCGCCTGTGAGGAGAGTTTCGAAACCCTAATTTTTTTGTATCAGAGTTTGGTTTCACACTTGTTCCCACCTTTGGGCGTCTTTGGTTGGACACATGTACATACATGTTGATGATGTGAATGATGAATCATGAAACCATTTGCTCGTATCGTGGTGTCCTGACCTGACCTGACCTACCCCACGCTCACCGAAGACCGGCATTACATTGCACTTCGATCGATCATATGTATCCTTCTTCCACGTTGGCCAAACAAATATCGTAATCCTCTCTCAGTGCTTGTGCATGCTCTTTCTATGAGTGATCGAATAGATATCGATGTATCCTTTCCAACACTGCTCGAACCCTAGGCATCCCCATTCCATAAATTTTCATCTGCAAATGATGGCGGGTTCAAATGTTTTATAATGCTTCTTTGGGCAACAGTCTATCTACTACTTTGCATGTGCACTTATGGTATTACATCTCTAGTACTAGTGCTTGAGAGAAAGTGGACAAATTGCTTGTCCTAGTTGGGAGGCTTCTAGTATCAACAAAGCATAATACAAGACTAAGCCTATCTAGTGGGAATGTCCTCGAAGTTCATGAGAAACATGAAGATTCACTAGTAAATCAAGATGCTTGTTCTGAAGCATATTTCGAAAGTAGCCACAAGAATTAGCATTGACTTCCATGCATTTTGTCTACTAATTAATTATATTAAGTTGTATGAGCCAATTACACGTGTCCATCTACATCTTGTGTCATGCATACCTAATAGACATGCACATGCATTGTGAGTACCTTCACTTTTTATCTTGATTATGGAAGCAATTTGGATATATAATTCAAATTGTGGTCTCTCATAACAAGGTGATAAGATAAAATACAGGGACAAAGGGAGATCGATCATTGGCTTCCAAGGTTGCACAGAAATGAAAGAGCGCCTAGGATAAAAAGAAAGACCTCTTTCGGACAAAGCCCACGAGTGTTGAGAAACATTCTTAACTAATCAGTCTAAAGACAATTAAGGGATGATTGATGTCCAATAGTGATCATGAAAATATTCTGAACTAATCGGCTGAGGTTAAACTTCCATGCATGAAACAACGGGTTTTTGTTACAAGAACAGAGCGACACACCAAAATATACCCCTACCTACCTCGTGAGGCATCTAAGGATACAACCCAATTTGTATTAGAGGGGTATGTTGGAAATTGTTGAAATTGGAGGGGCTACTTTGGTAAATATCCAAAAGTTTATGCAGGGGTACTTTGATAATCGTTTTCTGGTAAAAATACAAAACTCCCTTACAAAGGAACAGAGGAATCAGAGAAAATCAGTAGTACTAGCAGTAGAAGAAGAATCAAGACACCAGACCAAGATTGCTTTGGAAAGAGAAGGAATGGGGGAGGAAAGATACCATCCAAGAGCAGAAAGGAAAGAAAAACAGTGGACCTGGAAAACATGTGCATCGCTCGAGGAATCTCAGGGCCTTTTCGCACCGAGAGCTCTTGGAATTCTCTTATTCTATGCTTTGCTCGATCCAAAGAGCCTCAAAAAGCTCTCCTTACTTATGGGGAAATGCGAAAAAATCACCCCTCTATGCGTACGTATGTAGCCACTTTTGTGGCTTTGATGAAAGCTTGTGGAGAGCTAAAAGATGTCGATCGAGGGCATAGTTTGCATGTTGATGTTGTTAACAATGGTCTCCTTGAGGAATCAAATTCGTTTCTTGGTAACACTTTAGTTCATATGTATTCAAAATGTGGCTTGTTTGCAAAAGCACAAGAAGTGTTCGAAACACTTCCTGTGAGGGATGTGGTCTCTTGGACTGCTTTAATAACTGGTATAGATGCTATGTATACTGAAGATGCAATGAAATTCTTTGAATATATGCAATTGGAAGGTGTATCTCCAAATGTTGCCACTTTTATTTGCGTTTTGAAAGTGTGTAGCTCCACCAAAGCGATAGAAAAAGGGCGAGAAATACACATTGATATTGAGAAGAAAGGATATCTTGAAGGAGAGGTCTTCATCGGTAATGCATTAGTGGATATGTATGCTAAATGTGGCTCATTCACAAATGCTGTGAATTTGTTCGAGAAGCTTCCAATTAGAGACAAAGTTTCTTGGACGTCTTTGATCATGGGATATACCAGACAAAGGTATGGAGAGAAAGCCCTGCAGTATTTTGAACAGATGCAAGCAGAAGGGATTTGTCTGGATTCAGTTGCCTATCTTTGCAGTTTGAAAGCTTGTGGTTATAGCACCAGAGTGGAAAGCATAAGAAGCAAATTGCATTCGTTAATTGCATTTAATGGGTTGCTTGAGAAAGACCTTACTGTGGGAAACACACTCATTGACATATATGCTGAGAGTGGATGGCTTGTGGAAGCTCGAGAAGTATTTCGCAGGATTCCAGCTCGAGATTTGATCTCATGGAATGCATTAATTTCTGGATATGGTCAAAAGGAGATTGTTGAGGAAACACACTATTGCTTCCATCAGATGCAGCAAGAGGGAATTCTTCCTGATATCATCACGTTTACATGCTGTCTAAAAGCTTGTCGATGTGCTAGGACCATGGGTAAAGCTATAGAAATTCATGCCAGAGTTGGACCCTTGGAACAAGGGGATGTTATTGGCAATGCTTTAGTAGATATGTATGCAAAATGTGGGTTCTTCACAAAAGCTCAAGAAGTTTTTGATAACCTTCTCATTAGAAATGTGGTTTCTTGGACAGTACTGGCTTTAGGCTACACTAATCATGGGCATGCTAAGGAAGCACTGAACCTCTATAGGCAAATGCAGCCTGAAGGAGTGTGTCCAAATTCAATTACGTATGTTTGTTGCTTGAAAGCATGTGGTATTCTACAAGATTCGATCATGGGTGGAGAAATATATTCGGAAATGAACAGGAAAGGGTCATCAGATAATGACCTTGCTCTCGGAAATGCACTCATCAATATGTATGCCAAGTGTGGCTTGTTTTCAGAAGCTCTGCACTTCCACGAAAAACTTTGTGTTAGAGATATAGGTTCATGGAATGCGCTATTCACAGGTTATGCTTTGCACAAGAAGGCAAGAGAAGCTGTTGACTGTCTTAAATGTATGCAACTCGAAGGCCTTTCTCCTGATTCTACCACTCTTACTTCCATCTTGAAAGCATGTGGTAGTGCTGAAGCTATGAATGAAGGGAGAAATATACATGATGAGATAACAAAGAAAGGGTTGTTCCGAGGGGACCTTGTCATTGGCAATGCATTGATAGACATGTGTGCGAAATGTGGCTTGCTTCAGAAAGCCCAAGAAGTATTCAATGAACTTTCTATAAAAGATGTCGTCTCATGGACTACATTAATTTCAGGTTATGCTAAGGCAGAACATGCCGAGGAAGCGTTGAGTTGTTATGAACGTATGCAAATTGATGGTGTTTTTCCAGATGCCATCACATTTGCTTGTATATTAAAAGCTTGTGGCAACATTGGAGCCATTCATAAGGGTATTGCAACACACTCCGAGATAGCAAGATATGGGTTGTTGGAGAAAGATCTTGTTCTTGGTAATTCATTGATTGAGATGTATGTAAAATGTTTTCGCATTGGAAAAGCGCAAGAAGTGTTTGACATGCTTCCTCTTCAAACCACTTTATCATGGACCGTACTTATTGGGGGATATGTTGAGCGAGGAGAAACTGAATACGTCTTCTATATGCTCGAGAAGATGAGAGAAGAAGGTAAAATTCCTGATGAAGCTACATTTGTTACGATTTTAAGCGCATGCAATCATGGAGGAGGTCAAGTGGATAATGGCGAGTTATACTTTAAGGCCATGATAGAAATCTATGACATTGATCCAACACTCGAACACTATAGTTGTATGGTGGACCTTATATGTCGAGCTGGCCTTTTGGAAAGGGCTATCACTATCATTGAGGAAATGTCAGTTTCTCCTGATCCTATCTTATGGTACATTCTAATGGATGCTTGTCAAAAGTGTGGTAATGTGGACCTTGGCAGAAAAGCTTTTGAGCATGCTTTGTGTTTGGACAAGAAAGATCCTTCTATCTATGCTTGCATGTGTAACATCTATGCAGATGCTTAGTGGTGTAGAGGTGGGTAAACGGGCTTTTGGAAATGGACTACATTACATGGTACATCATGTATCACTTGTTTGTTCCAATACATGCAACGTTTACTCATACATAAACAAGTAATATTTACTCAATATTGATACTACAAGAACATTATCACCCATGAACGATTAAGAACTATTATTAAGGTTGGAACCTTGTACTTGGAACATACTAGCACCTATCTTTAGGCCCCTTGTACTTGGAACCTACTAGCAATTTCTTTCATGTATAACAGCTCATTTCATTTCAACTCAAGAGATTGTCTCATGGATCACATTGGCATCTTAGTAAACCTTAAGGCCTCTCTTTTTTCTCGCCATGTTCTTGGCAATCCTCTTTAATTTATAGAGGGTTCATTCAAATCCTCTTGTGGTCTCAAGAGCATGACTGCAGTATGCATCAAATCATGTTTTTCGCCAACAAAACATCTACAATGACTATTGTACTATACTTCTTAAAAGAACATCAATGTAATCTTACTGTTTTTGAGAAGCAGCTAAAAACACTTCTGACAAAGAAAGTTTGATCTAATGTAGGAAGCATGTAGCTTGTGCCGCCAACCTAACACAAGCATTGGGGGTAGACTTGAATCTGCACACTATACGTTGAAATTCTCAAATGTCAACATGATCATTACTTCTGCATCTTTTGAAGTTTTAAACCCAACATTTCCATCATTAAAAGCGATGTATTCAATTTAGGGCAAGCAACCTATGTACAGCAGTACTAATTTTACAAGAACTCACCCCATGTACAAGAATTGTACTCACAGAGAGAGGCAAGGAGTGGTTGGGGGAGAGATTTGTGAGAAGGGGTAAAGAGATGAGTTGGAAAATGCAACTGCTCCTCAAATGGATGGTCATCAAAAATAGGGTTGGAAAAAAGTAAGCATTTGGAGGTATGACTAAGAATACATGGTAGTGAAAGACTGCATTCGACTCCTACCTTAGGCACTGAATACATGTGGTAAAAGAGTGCATTTGACTCCTACCTTAGGCACCATACATATGTCCATGACTATGATCTTGTTGGGCTTGATATGATTGCAATGATATCAAGCATTCGACTCCTACCTTAGGCACTGAATACATGTGGTAAAAGAGTGCATTTGACTCCTACCTTAGGCACCATACATATGTCCATGACTATGATCTTGTTGGGCTTGATATGATTGCAATGATGGCCGAACCTCTGGAGTGATGGCTGATGGTCGATGTAAATGTGGTCTGAGCCCATGATGCCCATGCATAAAAGCTTGTGGATCGTTCCATTGCACAGGATAGGATGGTTGTGGAAAACGTAGAGGATATGCATGAGGTGGCAACGATGGGTGCCCATACATCTGTCCATGTGGCATTGGGATAGGATAAGAATACATTTCAGGTTGGTATGCTCGTTGCTCTGGATGTGTTTGAATGCTTGCTACCATATCTTGGTTTTGTATATGTAAGGGTGCCACAGTGTGCATATATCCATACCCAAGGTTTTGTTGTGACATGCCATTATCAACCGATGGTATATCTGGTCGCCCATTCTGAGGATACATAACTTGCCCATTATCTTGAACCCGATAAGGTGATTGTTCTATGCGAGCTCCATCTCCTTGTGATAGATATGGGTGCGTATGACCGTGACCATAGTATGCATGTTTTGCAATTAGAGAGTCATGGAGTGCGTTAGGTTCCTGTGTCATAGCTTCATTTGCAGCATCTCCATGACAACCCTCTTCATGTGTAATATCGTGATCTGATTCTTCATTTGCATCTTCTTGCTCTTCTAAGATCTTATCCGCACTTCGGTATATTGTATCATCATCGTCCGGTTCATATGCTTCCTCTGCCTCGTTATTCTCCTCCTCTTCTTCTTCCTCATACTCTTGCTCAGAGACAGGCCCGTGGGGATAATAACCTTCATCATCTTGCACTTCATAAGTTTGCTCGGTGACTGAATGATTTGTCTCAGGTTGTGGTTCATGTGCATGATAACCATGATAAGCTTGTTGATCTGATACTTCTAATGCGTTTGGAGCAGTAGCATGGACCTCGTTTTCCACATCTAAGGATACATGATAATCATGACTAACATAATAAGCACCACCATTGGCCTCAGCTACATATGGTGCATTGCCTCCTCCGTTACCATCTGCTTTCTCATTGCCTTGCAATTTTTGCAACCTCATCTTTTCTCTGTATTCTGCTAAGCACCTTTCCTTCTCTACATTACCAAGAGCATTATAGTACTGCAAAAAAACAAGAACCAAAAACTTAGTGACTTCATACTAGTATAGTATGCCTATGTAACATACATGTAAAATTGTATTGAGCCACTTCCACTGTCTTTTAGATGGGACAGATTCTACAGACTTTCTAGATAGTGTGGAAATATCACATCGTATCAAATTATTTCCAATCTATACCAGGATATTTGGGTTTTTGCACTAGGGAAATCTCAACATGCTTGCTATAATTTCACATGATATCGAGGAGCATACATAAGGCCAGTCCTATTTGAATGTTTCTAATAATTTCTTTGGTTATCGTATTTGGTGACCCAGGTAGAGGTTACCCACCAGTAATATCAAGTATTACTAGAACAAAAAAAGTAATGAGCATAAGAATACTTACAGATTTCTCATTCTCGGGAAGCTTGTTCCACATATCGATAACCTTCTTGCCAAGTCCCTTACTATCTGGGTAAAGCTCTTTTAACCGTGCTCGTTGTTCTTTGAAATAAATGTTATATCCTGTCCGAGTCCTTTTGGGACCATTCAGATCCTTCCTTCGAACATATTCTTTTCTTTTCTTCCCATATAGCTGTATCTCTAAACCTGTTGGAGACTCTCCGGTTCCCAAGCCATCAAGCAAGCTAGGAACACTTGCAAATTGCTGGACCTTATTGCGAGGAGCGAAGTGATATAAAAAACCACTTAGTTTTTCGGTACCGACCACTACTGACACAAAGTAACCTTCATCAAATTTCCCATTAATAGCTCCAGTGGAAACTGTGCCAACAGATGAGGCAGGATCAACTGCAAAAAGAACAAAGACATTGCACATTAAAGCAGAGTACGGAAATATTATTATTACAAAGTAGACATTACGGTGCCATAGTACAGACTATGCTTTAACGGTGAGATTACAGGTTCAAATCCAAAAAGATGGACCTAAAGTGATTGTTCATTGTAAAAAGTATTCGCAATGTAGGTTTGATTATCATATACAATTGAGCACTTTATCCTGTAAAACATAATGCGTTTAGAAATTCATTTACAAAACTTGACCAGTGGAAAAGGATAATAGCACTGCCTAAGTAAAAGGAACATTAAAAAGAAAAAAGCAATTTTCATTTTCTTCATCCAAGATATGGCACATAGAAAGAATATTCACCTCCAAAAACTTCAATTGGATCTAGCTTCCGTTTTTTCTTCTTCAACAAGGACCTCATCTCAGACGGCACCTCATAAGGAGACCCCGGCTCTGGATGCTGGTCCAGGGGAATAGGTGCAGCCAATGGACCTACCCCACAAACCATTGAATTGGACACACGTGTTAAAGAAGCAATCACAAATAAAAACACTTTTCGCATGTCATATTACATTTTTGTACATCATACCAGGAGGAGATAGAAGTTGTCCTTCAAATCTGAAGAAATAGACTTGCTCAAAATGAAACAACATATTCGCATAATGTTTGCGGAGAACATAATATCGGTTGGGTAGGGAGCGTGGAATTTCCAAAGCATCACAAAGGTCTTTCCAGCTAGCCAATCTAATGACCTATACAAGGCCAACCAAAATAATAAGCATCAGCAATGATTTAATTCGTCCAAAACCAATTTCAACTTACATAATATGGGTAAGTACATAGTACATGTATTCGTGTATTATCTATCTATACATGCATTTATAATTTCTCCATAAATACATATATCTATGTATGAAAATATATATGTATATACAAACATACGGTACATATCACATTCATTTTGTAGAAATTGAATGTCACTCAAGACCAAAATGCATATGCTCTCCTTTGATTACCTGTGCAAGACCACCACGTGCAGTAACTTCACAATAGAAGTGATGCAAATTGATCTCTTTTCCCCCTACCTTTGGTACCCTGAAATGTAAAAAATTAAAAATTCTTCCTTGTTATATAAGCCAAAAAACACCACAGCATACACGTACAGTTCATATGAAAAAGGGATGATGCATTAGAAAAAAAAATACCACTTGCAAGAACCAAGCCTACAGAAGAAACAGCTGTTTCGCCAAGAATTAAGATTACAAAAACATCCTCATTATCTAGCATTAATGCAGAAGATTCGAGGAACTGGTTCATACAAACTAAAGCTACGAGAAGAATTCATTTCGTCATTTCCAACCACAATGCAGCAAAATGCAAAGAAACGAAGTGTTGCAAGAATGTTTGATAGCTACACATTCACTTACTTTAGGGTCATCCCAAGGGCAGCGAGGAAGTCCTCCAAGGTTTCAATGAACAGTTTTGGATCGCTTATCACTTCATCATGTGAAGCCGATGGCGGAGGGTAGAATTGCGGGTGTCCTTCAGGTCCACAACCTGAGACTGGAACGATCATCTCTAGGCACTTACCCTCGTCCACATCAACATCTGTATCCGCCTCGTGCGATATATCATCATCTCGATCATGAGGATCAATAAGCCCAATGTCAGACGCATTTCTGTGATTCTGTAACTTTGGTGCACCAGACTCATTTCCATAATTTTGTAAGTTTGCCGGCCTTGTATATGCATCACCGTTTGATTGCCGAACAATTCCACCTTTGTGAGCTTCTTGAGCATTTGAGATCTGGCTATAGGTGGCTACCATATTGGCATGCTCAGCCATGGCCACCACACTTACTTTCCTTTTCTTCCTTTCTTTTAAACGGAAACAAAAGTATTTGCAGACTTTTGAAGGAATTTGGCGAAGAAGTTTTCTGAAACTGTTTTCTACAGAAATCAAACGAAGAAAAGGAAGTGCTTTGAAATTCTCACAAAAGAGCAGAGAAAGAACATTGATATTTTAACACGATTTGGAAGAAGAAGAAGAAGAAGAAGAAGAAGAAGAAAGACCCAAGAGCGGAAAAAGCGCAGGAAACGAAACCCACTTCTCGAAAATGGGCGAAAAAAACAAAAGGAAAACCCAAAACTTAGGGTTCCTACAGAGATGGGTAAAAAAGAGAGAAACACCCCCGAAACAAAAAGAAAGAAAGAAAGAAAGAAAGGCCCAAAGAAGAAGAAATTTCAAAACTGCACGGAAAACCCTAACCCTAATTCCTCACAGCTATGTACTATATACTCTCCCAAACTCTGTCAGTTTTTTTGGCCAAATCTTTAGTTATTATCTCCCATCTCTCCTCCATCATTTCTCTCTGCCTGCCTCTCTCTGTAGCTTTTCTTTTCTGGTTAAGCTAATTAGAGTATGTACCAACAACAAACCAAAGGCTCTTCTTAGAGCATGGGTTCAAATCCTCTTGAATGCATACATACATACATACATACTTACTTACTTACTTATTTTCACACACCTATCCTGATTCCTACCCCACATTATTTTTTATTCCTTCCTCTGCTAACTATGTCTCTCGGACATGCCTCATGTGTCAGTATATCACACACGGCCTCGTGCTTGCACCCATCTCTAATCCAACTATGTCTCTCACCTTTCGGATCTCTGGGCCCCACCCCACCATGTGTCAGTATATCGGACACGGCCTCATGGTTGCACCCATCTCTAATCTAACTATGTCTCTCTCCTTTTGCCTCTCTAGGGCCCCGCCCCACCCTGCCCCCCGTTTGATAGATCACAAACACAAGAGTCGGTATATATATATTTATATATAACAAACAAACCTCGTTGCTCACCACAACACTTCCACCATTTGGAATGGAAGATGAGATTTGTCATCCTACACCCCCGACTCCTCTCCAAACTGATGCAGAGAACAAGGTGCGGCAAGCAAGATTAATTTCATTGGTTCTACACACCAACATATTCAGGTCAATAACACTAATGGACCCTCTCTCCCCTAGAGATGCTCTGTTAAGTTTTCATTTTACAAGCTCCTTGCTGCGAGAATTTCGTAAAGATACCAGGGTCTATAGATAGTTATTTATCTCGTCGTACTACAGAGAAATAGGCCAACTTAAAGTTTTCTCCCACCGTTTGAAATTTGAAGTTAGACAAACCATACACATACCTAAAGCCAAAAAAACTTTGCAATGTTATGTAAAGTAGAGAAGAGGTTGAGCGCAAGGATGACTTCATCTCCTATTGTCCAACTTGCAAAGACATTGAGGGTAAGTATGCCTCTTTGTGGGTTTCACTGTCATTTGACATATTAGAAAGAAGATTGACTTGTAAGCCTTTGGTTAAAGCTTGTTGGAGTTTCAAGAGAGATCAACCCTTATATTATCAAATAGGATGCAACGATAATCCCGCATCTTCGTCTTCTTAAATATGCCTCGTCTACATTGACAACATTTGAGGAGTCATCGTAGAGAGAATAGAGGAAGGTTGATGACAGCAAGAGATTCAGGATATTGAGATAGAAGGCACGTGGGCAATATGAGCACTCAATCATGGAGATCCTTTTTTTTACTCAACCAATCCATTCGAGGATACCCCCAAGCACAAAATGAACTTGGTCATAGCCTCACTTCACTACACAAACCAATATATCACCAATCATTCCGCACACATTCATTATGCACTTCATGCTCGCATACCATCACATACATCATTCCCTCCCATGCAATAAGATCATTATCACGAAATTTTAGAAAACCTAAAGCGTCTACTTTTGCTTCAACATGGATAAGGCTAAATTTACCCATATTTGTAATCATGATTTTATCTCATAGGTTGATGTTGCTCTCCCCACATTTGGTGATGTGCTTTTCCTTATTCTACTTAAGTTGGAAATTATAGTGTTAGTAATCATGATTTATCTCATAGGATGATTTCAACCCTAGTTGGAATATAGGTTCATCTTTTCCCTCATAGAAGCACATGCATGTATTAAAAGAACATGACAATGCAAACAACCTTTATTGTATCTAATATACAAGTGATGAACTTATGGCGAAGTAGATACTCTATGGTGTTGTAAGACAATCTAAAATAAAGACAATTTTTATGACGATGTGTGTAGCGAGCAATCATCGAAACTATGTATTAAATCAATTATTCTTTTAGCCTAAGAACCTATTGTTATACACTAGGGAGACCGTCAAACAAGAACACAATTCCCGTACTCCAATTATACCATAGAGAAAATTACTTAAGGTAGTCAAACACTACCACATACAACAATGACAGTAAAGCTTTGGCTCCTTGAATAAAACCCAGTTAACAATGCCCAAATTTGTGACACAATCACTAAAATGGCTTTGGCAACTAGGCATATACGGAATCTATACGTGGCATTCTCCTCAATAATCTATAACATGTCAGCATTTCAAGGGCACCAACAACAACGACCCTACATCTCTCTCATTATGGTTTTGTATTTTTCTTTATTTCACTCAAACAAAGAAGTTCATTCTTGTTTTCTTGTTTGCTACTTTAGATTGGTATTTTCCCACTCTAATTCCTCCATAGTTTTGTGGTTCTTGAGCAAAAACGTAAAAAATTGTACAACATTAAAGATTTCGAGACACATGATGATCAATTCTAAATTTCCCTAGTAGTAGTTTAATTAAGTACACCTTTTTTTGTGCATCATTAGATTATGTGTCTCAACAAAACCAAAAAGTGTGTCTCTAGGTTCATTTCCAAGGGGGTGAAAGGTGGAACCTAACACCTTATAGAGGCCACTTGGCAACCTTGCATTAGAACTTGTACCCAATTGGCCGATACGAGCATCAAGAGGAGGGGATGACTTTGGTGATAAAAGCACAAGAGGTTTCTTTCTTCACCAACGACAATGTCCGCTCAACTCCTCTTAATGACAAATCTCAAGCTGTGTTGGATTTGGTCAACCCAATAACTCTTTGGATTCTATGGGAACAACGGTGTAGATGGGTCTTCTCCAACCAAACCGCGCATCCAACAAGGTTACTGCAAGAGATATGGAGTGAGATTGTAGCCACTCTAAAGAGCCAATATTATGGCGTCAAGGGCAGCTCTGATGGAGTTGAAAGACAACGAATAGCCTTCATCAACAATGGTCGTCCTCTCCCTTTCTTGAGTCAGTGGGCATCCACATAAGATGGAACTATCGCGTCCCTACAGGGATTTGTACATAATCGTCCCATTTGTAAAATTTTATAACTAATGGAAGGAGATTTTTTTTGGAAAAAAAAGAGTGTGTCCCTAGGTTCATTTCCAAGGGGGTGAAAGGTGGAACCTAGCACCTTAGAGAGGCCACTTGGCAACCTTGCATTAGAACTTGTACAAGGCTAGATAACCTTTATATTTAGTCTATTGGTTGCCATTTACTGTCTTCACCCCAATTACAACCTGTTTTAAATAGTGTAGGACCTAATAATCTAATATAAGATGGAGTACTTTACCCATTTTATTGGCTTCTTGGATTTAAGCATGAAATGAAATATGTTGTGTCATTGTTTCCTCCTTTTAAACAAAAAAGTTTTGTTCTTGTCTTCTTTAATCAAAGCAACTTGATCAATAATGATGACTATTGCATTCCAAATTTGGATTCTAGTTCGTGTTATAGATATACGCATTTATGTAAAGTATTGAATGGACCGAAAGATGTATGATTTCAAATTCCATGACATAGGGAAATAATTTATTACTGGCTATATGCTTTGACGTGGTTGTAAATAGAGCATGGCAGGTGCAATGACAACCAAACATAAGTAGTTGTCAAATGTAGGTTATTTAACTTTAGTAAACCCTAGGTTAAGGTAAATGCAACTTACATCATCTTTCATTCATTAATCAAGTGGAACCTTCATGGATATTAAAACCAAAATCTTATTTTTGGAAAAAAAATAAAACCAAAATCTTAATAATGAAAGTTGTCTCTAGCATTCATATGCCATAAATTGCTTAGGGAGACTTGAAGCCATGGGCCATAACCATATGAAATATTCTAACAAGATTAACCATTATAAAATTCCGGCTGTAAGATTATAAATATTTAATTCTTGTTGCATTCACATGACACTTTAGATAGTCAAGTGGTGATCATGCACTAGGACTAGGTGGCGAGCTACACAAAAATAGGTATAATAAATAAGAAAGTTCCAATGTCATCAAACCAATTCGAGTCAAACTACCAAGGCCCAAATGATCCAATATCGAATAAAAAAAGGAAATAAAACATAACATGTATGAGAAGAATAAAAGTACTATGGTGGGAACACCTTGACCGAAAATTGGTGTTGAAGCGAGATGATTTAACTAGATTGGAAATTTTCTATATATACTAACCTTAGTTCTATGTATTCTCACCATCTAACGCTATTGAACACACCCCACTTGACTAATATCATGTTTGACATTCAACTTCCATGCAAGATTTTTCAATAACTATTATGTGAAAATGGTACATATAGAATGTTATAATAAGTATTATACGTAAATTGCATGTTGGTCAAAGTCTACGACATGCAGTAAGGAGGTCAGGGGTTAAGTGCGTGAAGGATGTATGATTATGTAAGCTCACCATCAATGTACATGAATTGAGTATAGTAAAAAGGCAATGAAGTCACGGATTTAGTAAAAATTCAATGAGAATCTCATTGTGTTTCTACATTTCAACATTTATCATGAACAATCACAAAAAAATACAATCAATAACGATGGACCTAGTTTTTGAAAATCGTGGACCCCTTGTTGTGTAATGAGTATGATGTGCAAACACATAAGGAGTCACCCCTAGTTGTTTTTTGTAGTAGTTCCAAAACAAAAAAGTGCATGGAAGGAAATAAATTTATATCAACTTCATACCCTTTACCCATGAATGTAGGAAAGTGGGACAAAATGTTGTGGTGTATAGGTTGTGAAGGAGTTCAATTTGTTGTTCAGATTTGGCAATCTATGGTTATATGCTTGATTGCTGAAATACATACACAAAGTCACATAAATAAACTGTCTAGGGTGTGATGATAAATCTGACTAGCTATTTGTGAGAGAATCATAACGAGAAAAGTCCATAATGACATAATTGTAATGTTATATGATTCATGAGTTAGTTTTTAACGGGAGTAAGCATGTGAACATGAAATCTCATTTGTTGAATGTACATCTTATCCAAATCAACTTGGAAAGCAATCACCATTAAATGACTTCACTATGTCTCTAAATGGGTTCATGCAATATTGTTCAAAATAGGAATCGACAACGGTTCAGTTTCGGCTTAACTGGTTTGGGCTTGTCCAAACCAAACCAATTAAGCCCTAATTAATTTGGGAGTTTCCAAACTTGAATTGAACCTATTCCTAAACCACTTTAGCCAAGCCGATTAAGCCTTAACTAGTTTGGCCCAAATCAGTTTGGTTTGGTTTGAGCCATTCCAAACTGAGATCAAATTGATTACAAAAGCTCAAACCTAAACCGAATCGAACCACAAAACTGTTTTTAAATGGTTTAACAGTTCAATTTAGGCTTGAGCTGAGCCGTTGCCGATTCCTAGTTCCACACTCATATTTGTGATGGCTTGTTATGTTAAAAATTCTTATAATAAGATTATTTTGTTACAAGCCATCACAAATATGAGTGTGGAACTAGGAATCGGCAACGGCTCAGCTCAAGCCTAAATTGAACTGTTAAAGGCGACAATTATTGGAATATAATGAAATGTGTTGCATTAGTTTGTAGATTTTGGCATCGATGACATTAAATGGCTAATCCTCATTATCAAAATTGTTTTTTCAACATTGCGAACTTGAATTGTTATTTTAAAAATAACCCATTTTGACACTTTCAATGATATTTAAATATAAAAAGTTCCATTTCAATAAAATATTATAAGCCGCATGTGAAGTATTTATGTATGAATAATTTCATTGATGTTGAATTTATAAATTCTTAAACTATCAAAAGCGTTTCAATACCCATTGCTTTCTATAAGATCAAAATTTCCAACATATCCTAAAAAGAAACACAAAAATTATCATCCACGCCTTTCGAAGTGTGAAATGTGCCCTAGGGCCATATATGTATCATATACTCATACATATATAGGAGAAATATTGTTAAGGCCACTATAGGCTATGAATGTCTATGCTTAGAAAATCTGGGGACAAGCATGGGTAGGAAATCATATTTAGCTCATCCGACATATACCAATTGACAAGGGTGAGCCAAAATAGAAATATTCTTACGCAACTCCAATATAGCAGAGGGGGGATATATCTTGTGTTTGCGAGTACTCCATTCCAGGAGGATTCTTTGCAAAAGAATTAGAGAGGGAGAGGGAGAGAGGATCGTGCACCATACAAGGCTTCAATCGTGACATGGGGCCATCGACTAGGAACAAAAAACAAATGCAATTTTGTAAAGGGATTCATATATTTGCAATTTGTTATGCGTTTAGGTTAACCATCTTTAGGTATGAAAATTGGATGTTTTTAAAGATGCATAATGTATATTTTAAATACTTGACAAACAAGTAGTAGAATATGAAAGTATCATGGGAAGAAGGCTTGGTCAAATTAGCACTCAAAAAGAAATTGTGTGATTTTGTCTAGAATTGGCAATTGATATTTGCGATGCCAATGATATATAAACTCATTGCAAAGGTAACCTTGAATCATATCAAACATACTTTGTTGATGATATGCAATATGGGTTCATTCTGTAAAGGTAATATATAGATAATATTGTGAATTCGTAAATTAGAATGGAGTATGCTAAATACACAAAACAAGATGTTCCACAATGTAGATCGACTTTGAAAGGGTTGTGGATGTCAAGATATCAAGCTCAACTACACACCCTGGGTGAACACACTTGTTGGAAAATGTGTGTAATTTAAAGTTTACCTTTGTAGTAAAAAAGGATATATATATCCTTAGTTTTGAATTGAGTTGATATTATATGATATCCCCCTCGTCCTACAATTATAACATATTAGTTTAGGATACTATAAAAGTACACATCGATTCTTCAAAAAGTGAAACAAAATCTAACTTGTTGGAATATTGTAACATGGACCCCCCATCTTAGGTTGAGAATAAGTGGATCGATATTCATGGCTTACATTTAGTATTACCAATTTATGATGATTGGCCCAAACAAACTATACAAAAGATTAATACAAAAATGATATGATTCAATCCTGTAGAGGCATATGACTCCTATCACAAAGAGAAACTATGCACACAATATAAAATAATCATGTTTTATAGTTGCATAATATTGATTAGAATAACAATGTGTTGCCAAAATTTGGTCGACAAACATTGACTTGGGTAATGATACAAACATTTATGTTTGTCAATTTAAAATCCAAGTTATTTGGCTCATGGGATATAGTGTTTTGGAAGCTTTGTTGACGTATGAAAGTATGCCAACTTAGTTCCAAGAGTCTACAATATTGGAAGGAAGATTGTGAAGAAACCTAGAATTCAAGAACTCTTTGTGTTTGACGGCTTACATCGAAGTGCTATATCCCCATTAACAATCAGCAACGGTTCGGTTCAGTTCGGTTTGAGAGTGTCAAACCTGAACTGGTTTGAAGCCAAACTGTATAAATTTTTTGAAACTTGAACCGAACCACAAAACCATTTGAACCGAAATCGTTTAAACCAAATCGTTAAACTGTTAAAACCGCAGTTTTGTGATTCGGTTTCGGTTTTCAACTTAAGTCAAAATTCAAAATTTAAACTTTAAATTTTTTTCATTATTTTAAATTTTAAAATTTCAAAATTTTAAAGTTTTTCCTAAAATGTGAGAATTAGGCTTAAATAATAAAAATGAAAAGATTGTTAAAAAAAAAAACAAATTAAAAAAAAAGAAGAAGAAGTAAAAAACCATTAAATTGTTTAAACCGCAATTTCTAACCGTTAACCGAACCGAACCAACTGTTCAACCCCAAACCAAACTGAGCCGTTTAAGAACACTTAAAAACACTTGAACCTGAACCAAACCGAGCTGAGCCTTTTAAACCGTTAAGCTGTTAGACCGCGATTTCGAGGTTTGGTTTGGTTCAAGCTGAACCGTTACCGACTCTTAATCCCCATGATCATTAGTTTCGGAAGAACTTAGAAATGTTTTTTTCCAAGCCAAGAAAGGGTTGAAATCAATTCAACTTGTGTAAATGATCAAGGTCACTAATTAGGCTTCAATGATATAGAATCCTTGACCTATATGGAATAAATCAACATAGTTGGTTCTCAAATTAGTATGTGTGCCCCCTCCTTTACATAGATACGACTAGATGCTAAAATGAGCCGATATTGTTAATTTCAATGCATAAGATTCAACCACATTGACTATATAGGTTGCTACAACCCTCTTCGTGGTTCCAAGAAAATACAAATGCTTTGTGGCACTTATAAAAATCACAACCTTAGTTGAATAACAAACTTATGAATATATATAACACTGGCTTTCCAATTATGCAAAGAGGATTCCTATGGTGATGATTAAAGACGATGTGTTGTCGCATTGTGCATGATGTAGTGAAGAATTGCTATGGACTTATGCAAGGTTTGAGAAAGACTTTCGCTAGTTTGACATAATTTGTGTGATTGATATCGCTAATTTCAATGCATAAGATTCAACCACATTTAGCGCATAGGTTACTACAACCTTCTTCATGGTTCCAAGAAAATACAAAAGCTTCGTGGCACTTACAATAATCACAACCTTGGTTGAAAAATAAACTTATGAATATATAGCACTTTGGTTTTCCAATAATGCAAAGAGGATTCTATGGTGATGGTTAAAGATAACTTGTGTCACATCATGCATGATGTAGTGAAGAATTGCTATGGACTTGCTCAAAGGTTTGAGAAAAACTATTGCTAATTTGACATAATTTGTGTGACCTATCAAGCAAATCATATTTCCTCCAACTTATATGATTTTGGCCACTTTGACCCTATAAATGACCTACAATACTTAGGTCTTTTGATTGAAACCAATTGTAGGAAGTTGGCACATTGGTGCTTGGTGAGGAAACTTGGAAAGAGAGACTAGAGTTGTTTGCGCAAGACACTTTTTTAACCACCAACCAAATAATGTTATAATGCTAAGTTTCTTACAAGATGTAATAGCATTCACAAGTAAAAAACAAGGGTTGGAGCATGTGAACAATGTACTTGTAATCACATAACAAGGCTTTATGTATTGTAAGATAATTTATTAGTGACACTGCCTTACTAAACCTACCTCTATAGACCATAATTATGAATCTACCCCCTAGTGACATGCTAGCTTGCATGACCAAACTGAATGCTTTTGTAAAGTGTTGACATGTGTGATCAATCTAAATGCTTTTTATACAAGAATGTAGAGTGAGTGTGACTCAAAGGTTAGTAGAAGTTATTTCAAACTAAAAACATGAGGTAACATTGGACTATAGTTTACATTGTAAGGCCATAAATCATGATTCATAACCTTTCCCACAAGACTTGTACATTTGATCTATAATTGTAAATGTCCAAAATGTGTAGACATTTAATGTTTAAAATAAAAAGTTTGACACAATGTTTTCACTTTATGCTTTAGAAAACAAAAGGTACTTTTCCATGATTTGTCCATTGTTGCCATAAAATCTCATGTCACATCAAAAGATATAGGAATAATAGTACCTCTCTTAAATAATCTCTTATTATTGGCAATAATTCTTCCTTATTTGAAATATATAACATTCTTTTGTTATCATGCATTGTGCATATATTTTACCAACTATAGAAGAATGGATTTATAAACATCATTTGCATAAAAAACCATTGGGGTTGTTGTAGCCCGCACAAGTGTATCATGTTATGAAGTTGTCCTATTGCCAACTTAGGGCTAAGCGCAATGATCAGTGGGAAGGCTAGCGAATTAATAATGTTTATATAGAATTTGAGTAGAGATTGAGTTATGGATCTTAAATGAAAGGACCAATAGACTATTAGTTCTATATTGCACATGGTAATTCAAGTGGAAGGATGTATTATTCCAATGCATGTGTTACACTTGGATGATGCAAATAAAAACAACTCATCATAACTATAAAACTCATGTATTTTATTGCTAGAAAGGATTTGTTTGTTTATGGTATTAAAGATGCCAAACATGCATGAGGAGATTGAATATATATAATATCCAAGTATATATGGCAAATGTAAATTCATTGTTTGAAACACCTTATGGTAGCAATTTGTTGGAGGCAATTTACACGATATTGTTTCTAGTCATGGTTCAAGCTCTTCCTCTGGATCTCCATTTCAATGTTGAGACTATGATGCTTTTTAGGTTTGTCATGGCATGATCTTTCAATGTGATTTCTTGTATGTTTCGAATGATGTTTCTCAACTTCAAGTTATGCAACCTTGTCATGATTTCCCTCTCCATGACCACTTTGGAACTACCGAGACTTTGGGACTCATTGATCAATATTATTATTGACCATGTGTCCACTACGCTATCAATATTCTTTATCGTCATGTGACATTAGTTTTCATGAAAAATCTCTTAAGCAACATACACATGGATTTTGAAGAGCATTTTAGTGGATTTCATTGTGACTCAAGCTCCCATCTACCTAGGGCTATGATGTCATTGACCATTTCTCCAAGAGTGTGCATTTCATTCCTTATGGCATCACCATCTCTAGTGAGCTCCAATTGTTGTTTTGTTTCAAGTAGTTTGACTCCATGACTTAGATACCATTTGTTAGTGCTTGCAATCTTGATTTGTTTCTAGTTTCTAGAAGTTTCTTCAAATGTGTGGAATGTTCTGCAACTCTTATGTGTGGAATGTTTGTTATTTTCTAGACATCACCTAGACACCAACATGCACGTTTAATGGACTAGTCAAACTCTCAAGCAATATTTTGCAATATTTTATGAATTACTAAACACCAAACTTTGTTGATTTTATCACTCATAGTACATGCAGGTTTATATATGGACATCACCTAGAGACCTATGTGCAAGGCTGCAAGCAAAACGTACTATTTAGACTCTATGTAGCTTCTATGTCCACAACAACAAAACACATCTATGAATCCATAGAGTTCTTCCTCCACATTGATATTGTTGGGCCAAAGGATCCGAACAGACGTTTACTCTATTGGTAGTGAACTGGGCTAGAGTGATTGTCGATCACTCTTGAGCCTCTAGCTTTATAAGCTTAGCTTGGCAGTATTTGCACTCACTCTCTATCTTAATAGAACTTAGTGGTTAAACAATATACACCACTTTTATTATTGAAAGAGTGTACGATACACATACAAGAGTTGTGTGAGTAGGGTGTGGCTAACAAGATTGAAGCTTAATCACTCTTAAGATCAAATGAAAGATTGAGAATAAAGAGTAAGAGCTCCAATACAACTAAGTGTAAATAAGAAAATCCAAGAAGGAATAAGTGATACAAAAGTCACTAAAGGGTGACTTAAATATAGTTGTTTACAATGAGGTTGGGTTCCTTTCTCATTAGGGTGGCCATTTGGCCACAAGCTTTTAAGTGAGATTTACTCTATCCCCCCCCCCTTTCCTAGAGTCTTCTTGAGCTTTATGTACATTGTTGTTGTTGGTGGATTGGGAAGACGATTCCATGTGGGGCCTATAGGTAATATTAGCAATGGTCTTGATAAAGCTATAAATGTCCATCACTACTATCTAGAGAAATCTAACCCGTGTACTTCAGTTCCATGCTTGAGTCTTGACATCATGTTGCCAATGTTACAGGTGGATGTTGTGATGACCATATGACTACCATACTTTTCCTTAGAAACTTCATCCTCACATTGATGAAAAAGGTAGTTGCACGATGCAAGACTTGCTCCCTATAGTTGCAAAACACATATTTACCTAGTGAGAAACTAATACTTCTTTTAAGTATCCATCAGACATTTCACCTTTAGTGTTATGGTTTGAAGATACAATGAAGACTCTTAGTAACATTGTAACCGGATTTATGATGCGGCAAATCTCTGTCTCTTAGATGTACTACTCAAGATATGGGTGAACTTGCTAGCAGTAATCCATGACCAGACTGTCAGTATGATAATATGCATGGTTCCCCAAAGACTCTGAATATTTAAGAGATGGAAGAAGCTTCTTCACTTATGGAAAAAGTTGCCCTTCTTACAGTGTCAACTAAAGGGCCACAAAGGTCTTCCATGGACCCTTTCTTGAATATTAGTACATCATGGTAGTGTACATCAACAAATTCCAACACCTTCTACAAAGTCTTATATTTGGTCTTAGGATTATTGAACATCATCGTACATAAAAAGTTGTAAGCTTCTGGGCAGTCAAGTTCTAGTTGTAGCCTTTGGGCGGGTTTTCTTAATACTATTGAAGAAAATCTTTAACAAAAAACTAAATGGCTCTTAGTAACATTAGGTTAATAGAGAGGGAGAGAGCCAAACATTCTAATGAGGTACAAAGGTAACATATATAAACCTCGATACAATACATAATTGTAATTTAGTTAAATAAGGTAGATTGATAAAAATGAAAGACATAAATGTTTCCCCGAAGGGGCCAACATGATTCATATCTAGGAGTGTTGTACTTTCAAGGATCACTAACCTGTCCCAAGGGGTCGCCTTCCTCACAATGAGATAATTAAGGGATTGGGGGATGTCACTCCCAATTAAGACTATGCCATACCTCAATACATAAAAGTATGTACCCCTCCAAACAATGCACTCATGGAAGCCTCAAAGACTTTTGAAGTTAAACTAAAATTAATACTTACCTTAATTACTAGATAAGTAACATATAAGGTTTGTCAATTAAATATATAATTACTAAGCAAGAAAACATGTATACCTCAATTAATTAGTGTAATGCGTAATCATGGTATTATTCATTTTGTTTCCCAAAGAAAGATACTACATCAATATTAAAAAACTCCATAAGGCTATACATGCAAGATATGTATACCAAAAAGCCCCTTTTTTTAAAATTCTAATTGTCGGCTTAAATAAATACTTTGGTGTAGAGTAATCGGCGTTATTCATTTTGATTGGGATCAAGGTGAACAAATGTATCTATACATCTTCATGAGAGCTGCGTGTAAGCAAAGTACTCCATGTAGGCAAAATATATTCCAAAAATATGCAAGCATGCCCCAGAAAGTTTTTGGAACTTTCCAGAGATTTCTAGAATGAGAAAACTACTCTTAATGCACATGTGTTTTATTATAACTACATGTTGTGTTGAGATGCATTGGCTATGAGGATATCATTGATTAAATCATGAAATACATCACAAGTTTGACCACAATTCAAGCCTTGCTTCTTGATATCCAAACTGAATCATACAATCACGATAGCTCATGGCTCACATGCAAGGGGTTGAATAAGATGATGGGAAATTTGGATTTTCCATCCCCAATACTTTAATGCAGTTCATCATTTTGACAAACTTAATTCAGAGCTTGATAAGTTTGGCCACAATTCTTGCCTTTTTTATGTCCAATTTGAATCTTAGATCATCGCTCACATGCAAACATTTAAATAAGATGTCGGGCCCTTGTGATCCCAAGCCTTTAATGCAATATCATTTGGCCACATTGGACATGTGGACGTCAATGATTATCATGGGCAACGCTAGATCAAATGAAACATATGATCTTTGACACTATTTTTGCTAGCATAATTGGTAATTTGTTTCGCAGATTGATTACATGAATTAATCTTATAGAGCACAAAAGTTTAACCTCAATTATCCTAACACGATGAGTTGAATGGTTAAAATATAATTTGCCCATTGTATTAGGGTACATATTTTGTTTATGCAACTAACAATACATTGGATGCCATAGCACAAGGGGAAATCATTGACTTAATACATCATACATTCATGTTTTGTCATCCTCACCAATTTTATTTATTTAATTATTATTTATAAGGTCACAAACTTTTTATTTATGACATTGAACATGAAAATTGTCACGACACAGTGACATCAAATACATAGTTCGTGAGGATTGAACCTACAACCTCACATACATAAAATGTCATGTGCAACTATTTTAACATGAGCATGTATTCATCCTCACCAATTTTATTTATTTAATTATTATTTATAAGGTCACAAACTTTTTATTTATGACATTGAACATGAAAATTGGCACGACACAGTGACATCAAATACATAGTTCGTGAGGATTGAACCTACAACCTCACATAAATAAAATGTCATGTGCAACCATTTTGACATGAGCATGTATTTGTACATAACAATTTAGTATTGTAATATTCTAGCATATAGTACATTTCAGAATCAGAATATTCTAGTTGTTAGTATATTCTAGAAATATTGTACGGTATATTCTAGAGATATTTCTCGAGTATATTCTAGAGATATTCAATCTTGAAACTTGTATAAATACTTGTAACCTTCTTGGTCCCTTTCAGGGGATTCAACACCAGTTATTGACACATCAATCTAGTATTCTTGTTCCATTCCATCTTGTCTCGTTCTTCATCTCTGTCTTCATGCTTTTATGTCGTTCCTAGCTTCTTAAGTTCCACCCTCTTAGACCCATCATCTGTGTTCCGTCCCAGTCCGCACTTGGTGTGTTTGTGACAAAAATTTTATGAGATGATGTAGTGGTAATGCTTGTGATATATAATTCTAAGGTTGTGTGTTGAAGTCTTACATGATGGTTTTGATGTTAGGTAGGCACACTCATAGTTTGTCTTTGATCATGGACATTAATAGATGAGAATGTCCCAAAAATATGGCCTTGCAAATAAGTTTTTTTTTCCAAAAAAAACTCCTTCCATTAGTTATAAAATTTAATAGATGACAATGTTATATACAAATCCTAGTAGGGAGATGATAGCTCCATCTTATGTGGAGGCCCATTGACTCAAGAAAGGGAGAGCATGACCATTGTTGGATGAAGGCCAATCGTTGTCTTTAAACTCCATCAGATCCACCCATGAGGCCATTGTATTGGCTCTTTAGAGTGGCGATAACTTCACTCTATATCTCCTAATAACAATATTGCTTAATGCACGGTTTGATTGGAGAAGACCCATTTACACCGTTGTTTCTAGAGAATCCAAAGAGTTATTGGACTCACCAATTCCAACACAACTTGAGCTTTGACATTAATAGGAGTTGAGTGGATATTGTTGATGGTGGAAAATACGATCTCTTGTGCTTTTATCACCAATGTCATCCCCTGCTCTTGATGTTCATACTTGTCAACTTGAGTTTGCCATGATAACCAACATACATTCCCCCACTTGATTGTGCATTGCACCTGTCATAATTGCAATAGGTGGCCAACCCCCTGCCATATTCGATGGGTCTCTGGTAGTCCCACATAGTGTGTCAAATTAACCCAGTTGCATTTGGGCACGCTACACAATTAGGAGAGCTAAGGATCCCCGACTGCCCAGCTCCAACCGGTAGTGACCTATGTATTAATAACAATTGGAACGTGGTAATTCGCCTAGCGTGTTGTTGTTTCCATATTTTCTGCCAAAACTTGGTAATAATGGTATGGGGAGGATGATATATGTGCTATGTCTTTGTAGTTGCCCGCTTTCGGGCGGTTTGAGTGGCTAGAATGTGGTGGCTCAATCTAGCAGTGAGTTGGAAGAAAGGGATGGCTTTGCTTCCTAGACCCGCATAAGGATCGTGCCACATCCATTGCAACAAAGAGTCCTAGCTGACCTTATGTAACCATGTGTTTTCATAAGTATATACATGTCATTCTAGTTGTACTTTGATCGGATTGAGATCTACAATCCATTTACGACATGTATATGCGAGTACTTGAATTGCCATGTTTTATGTTGGTATCTCATTGTCTCACAATTCATGGCCTTAGATCCTATCTGTGTTTCCCTACCTCTTGGGATCAAAGTGTCCTCCTCCTCGTGGCCTATCCACTTCTCCATTGCCATCCTTTTATTAGCAACTTTCCTAAGCAATAGAGCGTTCATAATTTCAGATCTCATAGTCTGTCTGCCCTTGATTCCGTGGAGTATGTTGGTTTGATCTTGTATTTCGCAATGACATAAGCCGTCTCCAACATTCTATACTCTTTCCTAGACCTTCTACTGTAATGCTTCCCCAGGACATCCCTGTACTTGATCCAATTAGTTGACCGTATGCAAATAACTTTTTTGTCAACATAAACTAGCGGGCGCAAACAATATGGTTAAACAAAATTTACTTCCAACGCTAGTACATGATTCAACACAAAATCCATCGCTAAAGGCATGGACCTACAACTGTACCGCTGCAAAGCACAAACATTTGCACTACAAAAGTATAGCCTTATCCATCATTTACGTTGCAACCTCAAAGATGTAAAGTATAAACATTGCTACTACAATCGTATAAGTTTGTAAATAATTTAAGCTTTAGGTCCAAACAAGAAAATTATGGATAATCATTTGCAGAGGCATCTTATATTATTTATAAAGACAATGTTTTCGCATTGTGCCCAAGCATAATGAACCAGAATGCCGATTTTCTTATTTAACACTACAATTGAACCATCAAACATGATCCATTTCATTAGCTACTACTGATCAAAGAGCTTAATTGTAATAATAATGCAATTACGATGTTATTCATCAATTCAACACATACATCATAAATTTTTTAACTATGTACACACACATTTGCAATGCAGGGTGACATGCATAAGGCAATATTATTGTTGTACACATAGTTATTAATGAAGCTCACAAAACATATTGGTAATGGCAAGTCATGTTTTATGCATGGGTGCAGAAAAATTGGGAGAGACTTGAGTATAATTTCAATATCTTAATTTATCGATAACATCAATGCATGCCAATATTAGATTTGTACAAGTATTATTTGTGTTTGGTGAAATGAGTTATTCATGAAGATATGTCTATATATTGATTGCTACCCGCAAATAAGAAGAAGTTATGTACTAGGAATGAATGGTTTATGAAGAGATATGTCTATATATTGATTGCTACCTACAAAGAAGAAGTTATATATAATAGGAATGAAAGGTTTATCATCCAAGGGTTTCATAAGTAACAAAATTAGTTCAATGTAGACTCATCTATGCTATGCTTATAAATTGGGATCATTGTATCCATGTACATATCTACGTTCTTACTAAAAGGAGACCAAGGATTATATTAATGAGTGTTTACACCAAAACATCATAGTACTCTTCCTATAAAACATTTAAATTACGCGATGCAAAAGAGTCCATGAAGAGACAAAGAAGATGTTTTTTCTTTTGCATATGATACAAACAATTGTTCTTACCTACTATTTTGAATATGCTGACTTATTTGATGCATTTCAAGATTATGAGCTACTCATAAAACACAAAGAATATGGTTTCTTTTAGTTTGTACCAAAACATGTCTACTTTTTGTTTTTCAATATAAATTTGGTATGTTTCAAGATTGTGTTATGATGTTCATATATGTTTGGTTTGGTAAGTTTGACGATATTAAAGTTGCATTGCATCAAATGGGCCTTTGATTCTCTTTGGAATTGTCCTCACTCTCTCTTGTATGTGTGCATGATAATACATGTCAGTATGGAATAAAGATAATACATTTAATATAGCGAGTAAATATAAGATGCTTAGTGGACTCAACAAGGACATGGAAAGTTGTCAATAACTTCGTACTAGAAATTTGTATTGGTTTGTGTTATGAATATGTGTAATTCTTAAAAGGAGTGTTATTTGGCATATACATTATACTAGTTCTTTGGCCATTATATTTATATATATTGGAGAGAATCTAAAGCGATTATAATTTTGGTAGCTTGTCCTGGAGTCTGGAAAATGAGAAGGCATGCCCAAGAGTAACCCCAAGAAGTAAAATAGAAGTTAACATGGCAACAACAACAGGAGACGAAGGGGTGGTGGTGGTGTTTTGGGGATTTGTTGCATTATTTGTGATGCTAACATGGCAAAGCATGGTTAGGAAGGCATCACACATTGATCCATGGCCTACAGAGTTGGCAATGCCATTACCAATGCACAAGTGGCCAAAAGCCGAGAAATTGCAATTGGAACGTGTCGGTGAAGGTGAACTCCCATATCCTGAGGACTTGGCACCAACCTCAAAATCTGGTAGTGCATTGTTTGCAGCTTGTTCAGACGGATGGATCAAGCAAGTGTCCTTATCATCTGGCATCGTCGTAAACTGGACTAAGATCCCTAGTAATGGCCGCCCATTAGGACTTGCATTGGGCCTTCATGGAGAAGTCCTTGCATGTGAGCCTTCCCTTGTATGTTTCCTTCTTCTTTATTTCATACACAGTTTCATTGCTTCCTTGCGACAAGTTTTTACATATGGCCTCTAATAACTAAGCACCAATGAAGTGGAAGTGTAATTCAATGGATGACTCCTCATCATAGGATATCAACATTTTAATGCCTCCATCAATCCCTCATTATCTCTCATATTACACCTTCAAACATTAGAAACTTGTTCATCAGGAATGAATAAAACTCTCAAGTACATAAGTAACTTGATGGTTCAAGGAAGAAAGTATGAACAAGATATACAAGCTACTTCTCACTCTGTTGTGCTCTATTGTTTTGAAGCTCCTTCTTTGTTGGTTTGAATAGATTGTTGGATTAAGGTTAAGGAACTTAAAAGAACTTGTAGTATGCATGCATACGTTCATATGCATATGTATAAACTCAAATATAAATTGAATTACTTATGCAGGGACTCCTTAATATCACGAAGGGAAAGGTGTCTGTCTTAACCGACAATGCTTGTGGAATAAAATTCAAGTAAGGGAAAGTAATGAATGTAGATTTTAGATCTGATAACACAATCATATTCATTATCTCGTCTTCATCAACAAAAATGAGTTCTTTTTCACATGTGTACACATATTTTAAACCCTCAAGCACCCAATCCTACATTATTTCCAATGAACAAATATATTTGTTAGTTCAGCACGGGGTCCTAGGTTTTTTCTTTTTGTTCTATAGTTGTATATGTGAGATAGATAAATAGATAGTTTATTTGAGTGAGATTCATTAGGTGAATGCTTTTGTTTTCTCTTTTTTTCTACTGTGATTTTTTCTTGGTTAGATGGTAATTGTGGCATATTTTCCCTTAATGGCTTATCTTTACATTTTTGGGGGTCTTGGCATATGATATGCATGAATGCAATGGTTATCTTTTTTAAAACCTTTTCTTTTTCCCTTTCATGGAAACAACTTTTCAAAAACAAGGAAAGACAAAAACGCTCACTTGAGGAAGCTCACTAATATTTTGGGTCTTGTGTGTATGTTCATGTAAATTCCTGAATTTCATTAATAGAGTGCTCGACTTAATATAGATCAAAAGTATCTCTTACTTGATTTATTAGAATTGCATACTTTTTCGCAAATAAATGCTTTACTTTGTTGTCTCTTTAACTCCACATAATTCATAGGTTCACAGATGGTGTGGATGTCTCCCAAGACGATGGTATAATATACTTCACAGATGCTAGCACAAAATTTGGATATGGGCAATCAGATTTAGATGTGCTAGAGGGTCGGCCAAATGGTCGACTTCTTATGTATGAGCCATCAACAAAAGTAACAAGTGTGTTAGCTTCAAATTTGTTCTTTCCAAACGGCGTTGCAATCTCCTTGGACAAAAATTTCTTAGTATTCTGCGAAACTTCAAAGTACGATGTGTTTTTATCGTCTATTAATACATGGGTTGGCATATGCATACATGACCAGTATTTCATTGAAGTCATAGAACATACATAATTTCAAAAATTATACACACATATGCTCATAAGCACTTATTCACATTGTTGTTTCATTAACTTGTAGGGTACGTTGTCAAAGGTTATGGTTACGAGGCGATCGGAAGGGAGAAATGGAAGTTTTCATTGACAATCTTCCAGGCTATCCTGACAACATACACTCCACACAAAGAGGGACATTTTGGATTGGGCTAGTTGCAGTATGGAATTTTTTGAAGTATTTTGATTTCTTAAAATATTTGCTAGGACATATCTGTATTTATATATAAAGCATAAATATCTTGTGTGATCAAATTAGAGCATACAAAGTGTGACATTTAAACTAATGAACATTGGTGGGACAATTTCATGACCTATCCATAAACAAATTTCCATCTAATCATACCATGATTGTAGTCACAAATACTGAATGATCTAAATTTGTATAGAAACTAGGGCATGAACCAAGTGGCAACATTTCCATGTAGGAAGAATAGAGACACATGTGAAAAAGTTTATTTACATTATCATAAATCTCAAAAATCACATTTGATTGAGATAAATTGTTGTTGTTTTCACAAAGCCATTCACTTTAGATTTACCAAGATTAGAAATATATACACATATAAAACAAGACGCTACATCTAAAGCACAATGTTAACTTGTATATAGGAAAGTTTAAGAACACATTTAGTAAGCAACAACAATGCATGAAGTGGGCCAAGAGATAATAAACATATATGGATCTTCTCTTTTGTAGGGCCGAAGTTTATGGCAAGAGACATTGTTCAGTTTCTCCTTCGTCAAGCACTTCTATGCTAGTCCAAAAAGGCAACACGAGTTGAATGTGGCTCTTCGGAAGATGGCTAAGGTGCTCGAAGTTAGTAATGACGGTAAACCTCTTAGGTATTTTGAAGACTCGATTGGAGAATCCATTGGATATGTCACCACTGGCCTTGAGATTGGGGATTATCTCTATCTTGGAGGGCTTGCATCCACATATATAGGAAAGTTGAAGCTAGTCTAGTAATAAATGTTTATTCTTAACCAGCAACACATGAATCATGTATTGAGGATCTTAGATTTATTCTTAATGATAATTCCAAGATCTTCTAAGCTAGATTTTATATGTAAACTTCATTGTCACTCAATTTCATCTCCTTGCCCTTCTATAAATGGAGCCGATGTTTAAAAATAATTCCTTTCGCCAATAAATTTCATTTAAGTTTTACATCCATGAAGCATGTGATAAGCTTTCGTAGTATCTATTGATAGTACTCTACAAGCTTTATGTTCATTGACTATCAATCTATCAACTCGATGCCAATGTTTCCTTTCATGTTTTCTCAACTAGCGCTTAGAATCATTATTAGATCAACACTCTAATGGTTTTATATGGTTGTCGAAGGATAGCAAATTTGTTTTATTGGTCCAATGATGAGTTTGGTATGTGGGAGAGAACTTAGAACTTACAGGAAGAAAGCTAGACTTGTTAAATTATACCAAGTTGACAAACATATACATCTTACACATTGGTAAAAAAAACATGAAAAACTAAAGATACCACTCACAAGTGGAAGAGGCCAAATTGATTATATAAAAAGATAATGAAAAGAATACAATAATGGTGATTGCATTCTCAAGTTTGGGTTCCATTGTACACTATGTCCGGCTTCAAATCTTTGATCCAACATAGTACCCCTTCCACGTTGAGGGAGCCTAGCAGTCAAGTACAAAAAGCATGTATGCCCATTGATAGAGACTGATTCAAATCTTATGCTATCAACACCGGTGGAAAGAAGCTGGCACATGTTTAAAGTGTGTCTCCCCCGATACCCCGCTTAAAAGCATAATTGCACCATTGTACAATATGTCTGGCTTCAAATCTTTGATCCAACATAGTACCCCTTCCATGTTGAGGGAGCCTAGCAGTCAAGTACAAAAAGCATGTATGCCCATTGATAGAGACCGATTCAAATCTTATGCTATCAACACCGGTGGAAAGAAGCTGGCACATGTTTAAAGTGTGTCTCCCTCGATACCCCGCTTAAAAGCATAATTGCACCATTGTACAATATGTCTGGCTTCAAATCTTTGATCCAACATAGTACCCCTTCCATGTTGAGGGAGCCTAGCAGTCAAGTACAAAAAGCATGTATGCCCATTGATAGAGACCGATTCAAATCTTATGCTATCAACACCGGTGGAAAGAAGCTGGCACATGTTTAAAGTGTGTCTCCCCCGATACCCTGCTTAAAAGCATAATCTACCACCCTTTGTAGGGTTTGTAGAGAGAATAGGCTTTTTCCACCATTTCATCGTGATACTGTTTCATGCAAGTTCATTACCCGATCCATGTTACAATGTCAAATGCGACATTTGTTATTAGTTCAAGAACTTAGAAGGAAAATGCTCATCACTTCAGGCAATTCTCATCCATCCAAAACTCTCTGACTATCAATGTGGCATCATGGTCCAGAGTGTCAATTCTCGGTTCCAAAGTTTTATCTCTTCTATTTATTTATTCCCTCTACTCATGATGTGTGCTTGAAATCTTTTCCACAAAGTTGGAAATGCATTGCATTGCATTCATCTGATTGTGTATACTATGATTTAACAGAATTCCTGCATTGTCAACTCTATATATCAACCCTCATTTCCCCTCTGACACCATTTAACTAGTCCTGCACGCATTTCCAGCGTCTCCCATTTGTCATCTTCTTATAGCACAAAAGCCTGATGATGGATGGTATAAGGTTCAAGGGAATGTAGAGCTTGATATGAAAGTTGCATATTCCATCTCATGCCACATCCAGATTGATAAATTGTATTAATATCAGCAGCCAAGTAGGACCGAGAACATCTTGTTTTTTCGTCCTTATTGTGCATCATGAAGCCAAATACAAATCTTTAGAAGGCAATAGTTAGTTCTATTCACTAAACAAGTTGCCCACTAGGGGCAAAAATCCTTCATCCGACATTTCCGAACTGATAACTTGTACCTTTGCATATATATCATTTATACGTGAAGAGTAATCCCAATCCTCCTTCCAAGATGAAGCATATTTCAATCTCATGGTTTCCACATTGTGTGCATCCTCTTGCATGCCAGCTGCCGCAAAAATGTCAGTCATGAGCACATAGGCTGTTGCACAACTATTATCCAACTGTATAACTTGATCAAAGCACGACCTCCCAAGTTCCAAGTTTCTCCATTTCCGACATGCACCCAACAGGGCAAGCCACACTAAACCACATTCACATTCTGGAGATGGCATAACCTTAATGACCGACATGGCCTTGTCAAAATGCCCTGCATATCCAAAACCAGCCACCATACAAGTATGATGCTCCAAATTTGGAGTGACCCCGTATCTTCTTGACATGCTAACGAAAAGTGTTTGGGCTTCTTCAAGTAACCCGGCATGACTGCATGCCACCAGAAGACTGAGCAGTGTTACCGCATTTGGAAGTAGACCTTCACATTGCATCCATTCAAAGCACTTGAGTGCTTCCTGACCTCTCCCATGTTGCCCATACCCGGAAATTATTGTCGACCAAGACACCACATCTCGGATCGGAAGTGCTTCGAGCACCTGGCATGCTTTTCCAAGAACACCACATTTCCCATACATATCCACCAAAGCATTCCCAAGCACGATATCTTTCTCCAAGAGTTCTTTGCTTACAATCTCACAATGAATTTGTTTGCCTTTGTCAATCGCTCCAATCTTACCACAGGCTTTCAAAAGAGTGAGAAATGTGACCTCATCTGCTGAAGGACCCTCCCTTTGCATCCATTCAAAACAATCAAGAGCTTCATCACATCGGCCCTCGTGAACATACCCCACAATGAGTGCATTCCAAGCAACTACATCTTGAACCGGAAGACTTTTTAGAATTTGACGTGCTTTTGAGAGCATCCCACATTTTGCATACATATCCACCAAAGCATTGCAGAGCATGGCATCCTTCTCGAGGAAGCCAATGATCTGAACTTCGCCATGAATTTGTTTGCCCTTCTCTATAGCTTTTGCACTGCCACATGCCTTCAAGATGCAAAGAAAAGTGACTTCATCAGGAGACAAGCCCTCACTTTGCATTCTTTGGAAACAATAAAGTGACTCATGGTATTCCCCTTGATGAGCATAGCCTGCAATTAGTGCATTCCAAGTGACCACATTTCGGGTAGGAAGAGCTTCAAGCACCTCTTTTGCTTTGGTCAGAACACCACATTTCGCATACATATCCACCAAAGCAGTGCCGAGTATGATATCCCTGTCCAGCAACTTCCTACTCACAATCTCATCATGGATTTGTTTGCCCTTTTCGATGGCTCCAATATTTCCACATGCCATCAAAATGCAGACGAAGGTGATTACATTTGGCAGGCACCGCTCCTGAAACTTTTGCATCTGTTCAAAGATACCCAGAGCTTCATGGCATTGACCGTGTTGGACATACCCAGCAATCAATGCATTCCAAGCCACTACATCGTGAACATGAAGCTCTTCAATCACTTCTTGTGCTTTGGCCATCACACCACATTTGGCATACATATCAACCAGGGCAGTGCCAAGCACAACATCTTTTGCGAGCAAATTCCTAGTCACAATCTCATGATGAATTTGTATCCCCTTCTCAATGGCTTTGATGCCACTGCAAGCTTTCAAGATGCAAGTAAAAGTAACCTCATCCGGACAAAGGCCCTCAATTTGCATTTCGTCTAGACAGTTGATCGCTTCACGGCATTCCCAGTGTTGGATGTATCCTGAGATGAGAGCATTCCATGATGCTGTATTGCGCACTGGCAGCTCTTCAAGCACTTTTTGCGCTTTTCTAAGCTCGCCACATTTCACGTACATGGCGACCAAGGCAGTACCAAGCATGACATCCTTGGTTTCCATGAGCAACCTCCTCTTCACAATCTCATCATGCATTCTCTCACCATAGCCAATATTGCCGATGTCGCCATAAGCCTTGAAGATGCCAGTGAAAGTGATGGCATTCGGGGAGAGACCTTCTCTCCGCATGTCATCGAGAGAATCAAACACTTTATGCGCATGTGTGTGGCTGTACGAGTAACCTGAGATCAATGCCGACCACGAAACAACATCACGCATGGGCAGGGATTCCAACACTTGCTCGGCTTCCGAGAGCATGCCACATTTCACATACATATTCACAAGAGTGCTAGCAAGGTAAGGGTTCTTCTGTAATAGCCCTTCATCCCGGCGAATCTCATAATGTATTCTGATGCCTTCATGGAAGTCCTTCTTCTTGGCACATGCCTTGAGCAAGGCCACAAGAGTGAATTCAGCATTGGGTACAGCTTCTCTCCTCTCCTTCATATCTTCTTCTTCTTCTTCTTCTTCTTCATCTTCTACACATTAAATGAAGAACATGGAGACTCTGTTTTGGTAGACTTAAAATGATATTGTTCTTCCATAAGACTTTAGGAATCGGCAACGGTTTGGTTTCGGGTTAACCGGTTTGGCCTTGTCCAAACCAAATCGGTTAAGCCTAAACCGGTTTGGGGGTTTCCAAACCTAAACCGAACTGGAAGAATGTCACTATTTGTGAGTACGTAAGAGCCCATCGCAGAAGCTGCTTTCAAGGGTCTCAAAGTCTCTTTGTTTTGGTCATATGGAATTGAAGAGGAAGAATTGGAGACCTTATGAGAAATGTACAATATCATGAAATATTGTCCATGTTTTGCCGACTTGTTAAAGCAGCATGGCCACAATAACCCAATAATATATCGTCCTCCATGCCCACGTGTCTAACTACCTTCATGGCCAACATGCATATGATGGAGGAGTATGGCACTCCCAAACATATTATTATGACCAATACCCATGCAATGGGGTGCCCTACATGCATAACGACTTGTGAGCTTTATATCCATGCATTAGCACTTGTTTTATTAGCATATATGTACGTCTAGATCACTTACCAATTTGCCTCTTCTTGACTAAATCCATTCAAGTTCAAGCATACTCCTTCATGTGAGAATCTCTTTAACATGAATATTTCCTTTTCGATCATGAAACTTGAGAATAAGACATTGTGCTCTTAGGACACTAGAAACCCTAAAAGTATGTCATGAAAATTTCCCAATATCCTAGCGTCCCCATAATATGTTTGTAATTCTAATGAACTACAATAAACCATCCATGAAAACTTAGATATTTAACGATATTAGATCAATTATTCATGAGACTCAACATTGATAATGAAACTCAAAATTGATCATGATTGGAATGCTAATAACAAGTTAGTTCATGATCCATGAATTAAATCAATAAAAGGATAAATCGACAATAACAATAAAGATAACAAAGACATAAGTGTTGACGCGCCATGTTGTAGACTTCAACTCTTAAAATTTAAATTACTTCTACTATTGGATGGTGGTGGTACTAATTGTGCTTTAGAACAAAGTTATGGTTTGAAGTTGATGTCTTGAGCAACAAAGATCATAATGTATATTCTTCATATTTTTATTTTGGGATCTTAAACTATTGGTTTGATCATAAATTGAAACTCCATAGTTGTTGTCTAAATCTAGATGTGAATGCTTTGTTACCTTTAACGGTATTGAAAAGAAAACTTGGGCAAGAAGACTTTAGTCTTTCACCCCTCTTAAGTTTTCACTTTATCTTTGTCTGTTGCCGGTACCAAGAAAACCAAAACTCACCCTCCTCTACTATACCCCCCACTACTTTCATTACCAAAAACGAACAATTAAAATGTATTGTCACTTTTTTGCTTTACAAACGTACGCAAGTATCACCATGGTAATATGCTAGAACCTTTTCTACCAAGTGTATGAAAGCATGAAAACATTTAGGAGTATACCAAGAGTAATGTTGATATTGCCCCAAATACTAGGGGCATGTTTGATGGAGTATACATGGTGTTCAATGCAGTTGAGTGCAATGTGTTACAAATGCTACCCCAAAAAACAATGTCCTACAACTACGAAGGTAATGATGCTTATTTTAGTAGACTTTTAAATTATTGTGTTAACCTACCAATAATTGTGGCCGACATACACAATAGGTCGAACATTCGGTCAAGAAGATTGGGGTGGAGAGATGGGTTGGTCGGCACTAGTTCTACACTCAAAAAATAGGTGTACAAAGATTAGTTATTACGATTAAACATACACCCCTAATAGACTATTAGATATAATATAATTTGTGCAGCAAAAACTGAATTCGAACATCTGACACAGTGACAGATCGAGAAAATACACAGAGTAGTCGACATAGCAGCTACTCTAACTACCAAAACTTATATTAATCAAAATAGACCAATACAAATACAATGCTCTTGATCCCTTTTTATAGGTGACTTGAGAGTCTCTCTCCAAGATTTACGCTTGCCTTGTTCGGCAAGAACCTACAGTTATATCAAAACCGGTCTATTTCCTAATATTACTCTAATTTTTATACTTGGCAAAGTTACATTATATTCGAATTTTGTCCTTTCACATTCTGACTCTTGTTTATACATACTCTTCAACTTTGACTCCGACTCCTTTTCACATTCGTCCGACTCCGACCATTCAACTCCGGGTAGCTAACCAGCTAACACTAAACAACTTACTGTTTTTGCTAAATTATTAGTGAGGCACTTATTGTTTCTCGTGAAACAATAATGAGATATGTTTTTTTTGGGTGTGGGTAGCACGTAGCACATTCATGACCATTCACATTGCAAAGTACTACTTTACATTATTATGAACACAAGAAAAGTACTAATAAGCTATGTAGAGATACTACTATACAATACTGTGAACACAAGCAAAGTACTAATAAGTTAACTAGGGTCATGGACCATAATTATTTATAATAACACAACCACATTATTCATAATGAAATAATCGGGTGACGGTTGGAGAAGGTAGGTATGATAATGTGTCATCCTTGACTCATGGGGAGTTGGGGATTAGCACGCAACCTCTTAGTGTATATCATTGCCCTAAATCAAGGAAATCCAAAGTGTAGACAAAGGGATATAATATGTCAATATTCATACCATGCAAACTTAATCATGCACTCACTCAAGTATATCAAATTGGTTTATGTTTGATTACGGCCAATTACATCAATGATATGAGAGCTAATTGTAAGTGTTGGAAGGTCCCACAATCGTTATATGAAAGTTAGTGCTCAAAGTAAAATCAACTATCATGGGTGTTACCCCCAACTCTACTCTAATGATTTCAGATTGCATTGATGGATTTCATCAGAATCATACCTTGATATGGAAAAGGTAAATGGTTTTTCCATGATCTCCCATCCATCATAATACTATCAATGTTGTGATTGTTTTCTTTTGAGAAAGGTTATCTACAAGTATGCTAGAGTCATGGCCCCCAAAATTCTAAGCCATACACAAGTGTGGGGGTGACAATGGTGTTTAAAATCCACATAATGATTTGTGGATCTTGAAAATGTATAGTCACTTAGTGATCCAAGTGTTGCATATGCTCATATAAACTAAGCTTGTAATGTTTCATGAAGAGAATTGTGGCCCTTTGCACATAACCCCCAAGAATAAATTTCATTGAATGTATACTACATGTGCTCCTCCAAAGATAAAGAAATTCTCAAAAGCCCACCTTAATGAGGTGTTAGACAACATTGTGTTAGTTTTTGTAAGATTCACTATGAGTCCTCTATTTTTTGAGGTATGGAGAGAATCTAAGCATTGAAACCCCTTGGATATGTCCCAGCTTAATGAGTCATTAGACACAATTGTTTTAGTTTTGTAAGACTCATCGTGAAACCTCTATTTTTGGAGGCAGGGAGAGAATCTTAGAGTTGAAGCCCCTTGGATATGTCCCACCTTAATGAGGTGTTAGACACCATTGTTTTAGTTTTTGTAAGATTCATTGTGAGACCTCTATTTTCGGAGGCATGGAGAGAATCTAAGCGTTGAAGCCCCTTGGATACCTTGGAAATGAGCACAATATCATTGATATAGGGCAATACAAATGCCATCACTCCCACCACATTAGGTCCATCCCCTCCTCCGATATAGTTTGAGAGTTTTTTTATAAACATATCAAATAGGAAGGGCAATAGGAATGGTTGCTACGCTAGAATCCATTGGATCTTCTTGCAAGACGGTGTAGATAGTTTCTCAATGGCATAGCCCTCCATAGGCCTATGGCCCTATGAGTACCCTACGGATTTTTACTTTCTCACATAACCTATATGTAAATGGATAGACTTTCAACACAAATAGGGTTTTGCCCTTGTAGCCCCTCTGCATTTCCGAATATTATGTTTGCACCTTTTCTTAAAAATTTACAAAGCTTTAGGATTGTAGACATGTGTTCTATGTAAAAAAACCTTAATGAGTGCATTGAACATTGGTTTTTGCACTTTATTATTAAAATGCAACCATAAAAAAACTATATGTAGTCAACACGTACATAATGAACACACACACACAATGTTATGATTTTATTTTGTATCTAGGCTCTAAATCCATCATTTAAAAAGGTGCAAAAATCACATGATATATCACATGACAATGCTTTAATCCATAAATGCATATTGTTCATGTAATACGATAAAAACTATCAATTAGGAATCATGTGTACTCTTTTGTGAAAAGAAGAATTCAAAATGGTCAAACATGCTTCACAACTTGGCACTACAACTTACATGTTTCCTTCGATTTCATGACAACCTTCAATATATAAATGCATATGATTTCATGTACATATGCAATACTACCACTGAGAATCATGCATACATTTTATTGAAAATAACAAATTGGATGAACTTTCTATTGTGACTTGATGAAGCAAATGAGATGTTAGCTCTCACTCCATAGTCGAAACCACTTCCTATCCATATTAAATGCATTTTATTCCATGTACGTGATAAAATCATTTGAATCATCCATACTTTTTACTAAAATGAAGAAACTATTGGAACTTGTCAAAGCAAAAAGAGATTATTTAGTTATGGCGTAGTCGCTCTATGTACATATGTAGCATAAAGAAAGAGTTCTTAGTTAGACAGGGTTTAGGGTTTGTGAATGGAACTTGTCTTATTGCTTGGACTGATGTGTAGATTTTACAACACACTTAAAGGTTGATAGAATAAAATGTATCAAGTGATTTATCTAACATGATGGTGATCACATCCTCATTTTACTGACAAAATCATTGACTCTTAGCCAAACATGTCCCTTTGATGGATATATGAATTTCAAAAAATAAAGTTGCATGTCCCCAAGAAGAGCATAAGTCAAGAACATGTTGTATCTGACATGTATTGTTTTCATCTTGTCATTCATGAATGTGACCACTATACGCTTTTCTTTGCTTCTTTCCCCCTTCTTTTTTTCAAAGTATTCGCCTTTATCCATTCAAATAAAGTGAAAACCAACATAGGGATCAAGAGTTGCATAAAAAGAGGCATTGCTTAATATAAACATGTTTATGCATTATTCTAATGTGAAGAATTTATAAGAACTATTAAGATAGCAACATAATTCAATTAAATAATCACAAAATTATAACTTTTTATTTCTAGGTGCTTATTCTTGAAGCAATGTTAATGCTACTTGACACAGAATCCATGTGTTTGTGTGTGTATTATGAACATATTTAAATTTTACTCTATGTACATACACACATGCATATAAAATATAAAAAGAGTTCCACGTTAACATGTTAGTTAGAGTACCTACAATGAATAGATAGTTGAAGTGAATGTAGATATTGTAATCAAGGATCAAGGTCCGCAATCTACTATAAAACATTGAAAACATTGATTAAGTAACAAGGGTTCAAATGGAAAGCACCAATATTAAACTTTGTTAACTAGTCTTTCGTCACAATGCAAACATAAATATAGAGAGATTGTACTATACATTTAGTTAAGTTATGAGCACAATAGACATTGATGGAATTTTGGTAGATTTGGGGGCATCAAATTCCCGAATCTCTCTATTGGTGTATTGGGTAGTTGGACAAAGTTAAATCGTTACATTTGTCAAGATCCATCAAGGTTTGACATTGGGACTCCCCCTCTTCTATCTTGATAATATCCTGGAATGGAAGTGTTTCTTAAGGGTAGGAAATTGTGTGGGTTACTGTTGCAATCATATATTGTCCTTTTTAAGATGTGACTAATGTTTGGACCATTCCTAGATTGTCCATCATCTAAACGCATGGACATATGGTATGTTTTTTTCATTTGACATGATTGTTGGTGCATGCATAGGGAAGTAATATTCACGTATGGTTTGGGATTGTCCAAGTGGTGTACATGTGTGTGACTCTTGTTCGAGAGAAGGTGTTTTGTTATTGTCATCGATGTATATACAAGACAAGAAGCTCAAAGGCAAGGTAACTTTGCATCAGTTGACATTTGGTGTTTCCTATTTGGGCCTATTATTTTCTCTCACATAATCATGTGTTCATATGGAACAACAAATAGTGTTGAAGGTATTGCTATCTTTTGGGACATTTAATTTGTGGGTTAAAAGTCTTCTTCTCCCTTAGATGACAAATTATTCAAAATCATTTCTTTCTTTCTTTCTTTATCAATGATGGGTTGAGTCATGGTATTAGAACAATAATTAGTGTTGTCTATAAGCCCTCCTCTATGGGTTGTCTTAGTTAACCTACATCATTATTAGCCCACAACAAGGTGGTTCATCTACTATATAGGTTGTGGAGAACTACTCATAATTATCATACATATTTGATTTAATTCAATCCTACGAATATGATTCTAATGCAATCAAACCGTAAAGAAAATCATAGCCATGCTCGGCTTAACAACATTATGTACAATCCATATTGAACATCACGACAATCAAATGATGTAGTATGTGTAAAATAGGTGCCTTAGGCCTAATTAGTGTGTGGGCCTAAGTTTTATTTAGTACACATGACGGTCACAATGGCATTCACATGTGTGGATACACATCTAGTACCGCTTATATATATATATATATATATGCGAAAATTGACATTCTATTCACATTAACTTATAAACATTTGATATGTCAAATAAAATGTCCTTATTGCATTAATTCCGCACATTTATGAGAACATTTTCTAAGCATCCTCATAATTTGGTATCTTAGTCTTTGTCCTGAAGTGGAGGTACCAAGACACATGAGTTAATCATGTTATAATAGTAATTTGAGGCTTAACAATCTTTTTAACCATCTCCACGATGAGTGCTAGGATCAATTATAGCATTGACATTCTATGTTAACTTTTCTATTGAAGCCCCATCTGGTACAACCATCTAGCATGCCCCAATCTAAGGTTATCTTCCAATCATATGGATTATTAGCACAATAGGAGCATGAGGGTGTTGTATGGGTCCTTCCCAAGTACATCATTTGCATGTCCATGTGACATTAATGAGCATAGTACTCTCATCCATGAAGTTACAACATGCACCAAATTTTGATTGCCATTGATGAGCATAGTACTCTCTCAATCCATATGGTGACTAAGGAAGGTCTCTAATATAGGTTGTGTCCTCACAACATCTTAATGATTTCCTAGTTCCAGTTCTAAAAGGCAATATCATCAAAGGGGTTCTACACCCTATACATGTGAGCATAAACAAATGGCACAAAGACTCACCTTCCTATGTTAAATTAACACTCATATAATGTGTCTCAACCACACCATTGCTCCCTAGAAAGAAAACTTGTATGCATGTATGTGCATGAAACCCAATTGCACCACATACAATATGAGCGCACGAATATAATCTCTTATGGGATTATATCATTACATCCATTATAGATGGGATCATGCCCAACTACGATTGCCCATGTGCCCATTGGAAACCCTCAATACATGGCATGCCATTGGAAGCAAAACACTACTTGGCTAATATCTAATGACCATAATTGTGACCAAAATAGTTTTACCAATGTGAAGCCATCCATCATAAATAAGTGATAAAGAAAAATTGCATGTGCCTAAGGGGGATCTATCACTTGTCCACACATAGTATTTGAAGGAGATAATAACATCATATCACAATATAGAGATCTTGATTCCCTATTACAAGAAAATAGAATAGTAGAATGTGTGTCGTCACTAAAATAGGGAAAACGTAGAAGAGACTTCTTTGAAGCATCCAAAGTAGCATGTATTAATGGCATCACACAATCATTTGATTGTAGGTCCCCTAAACAAAACCTCATCATTCAATGGAGACATCCACAAAATGGGTGCTCTATTAACAAACCTTGTTTAAACAATCAAAACTGCAAATGTGATCAAATGTAGTTGATTGGTACATTCCCCTATCGATCCACAATGCTTATGGTGTGAGCGGTCACTAAAATAGGAAAAATATTGGTCGGAAATTAAGAAGAACCCACATTAATATATGTATTGGTGGTCATTGGAGTATAGGTATTGCCTCCTCGCCATCTATAGAAGGCATCCATAAGTGTGGTCTCTACTAACAATTACTTATTTGAAAGGCTCATAATTATATATGTGATCTCTTGTAGTTGATTGGACAATATCATTGTGCTCATAGATGGAGGGAATGACTCATGGATACCTACTTCAAGTAAAATATATGATCAACATTTAATGTGGACAATATCATCGTCCTCACTAATGAAGTCAATATAGATCCCAACTCTAAAGATAAGGCACAATCCATGTTTCATCTAGCTCAGTCAATATGGTTATGCTCTTCTATATGCCCCTACGAATCTTTGATAAATGTGCTCCAAATAAGAGGTTGCCTCGCGATTGTTGGGCAAGGCTCATGGATCCTCCAACCAAAGGATGACAATGAGAAATGAATGGAGCATATGAGGGTAAGGCATTGAATACCAAAGGCGTCACAAAGACTATCAACAAACACGTGTTCCAAAAAATGAAAAGAAAGCACAAATGTAAAGAAGGACACCAAAATTCGTATAGTCCATAGAGAAAGTCTACTATTGTCACAATTACAAAGCTGAATACAAGGGACTCTCAATTCACTATAATAACCTCACTTCAATAAAAAAAACTCTTTGTTTTTCACTCACTCCCAAACTTAAAAACTGTTTTCCAATCACCTCACAAGCACTTAAGAACTTTGCACCTCTTCATCTTTTTCTCTTCTTAATATTCAAACGCAAAGAAATGCCTATCTACAGAACATTACAAACATGACACTATAGAGAGTCTCTAGCATGCATGGCACACATGGCCAACATGCAATAAATAGACTTATTTGACATACAATAGCATGCAAATGGTTGATTCCATATCAATAAACGCTTGGGTTAATTAAATACATATTAAAACCATTAACTAACAATAAGGAAAATTTGCATCAACATGGAAGGTGCATCATCTATATTGACTTAAAACCAACATAGCAACAAGTTTGGCCTAGTGAAAGCCATGCAAGTTCATTCAACACTCTCCCAAGTGATTGCAGTTCCAAGTTCCATCTCCATTTGACAAAGTGAAGGTTTTTTCTTAGCTGATGTGACTACCACTAGCCATACCAATGCATCAAAGATTCTACTATAGTAATGGTGGGACATGGAGTCCCCTAATAATTGGTGCTTGATCTATGTATGATCAAACATAGCCTCCACCTTAGAACAAAAAGGGTTATGGTGCAAGTTTGGCCTAGTGAAAGCCATGCAAGTTCATTCAACACTCTCCCAAGTGATTGCAGTTCCAAGTTCCACCTCCATTTGACAAAGTGAAGGTTTTTTCTTAGCTGATGTGACTACCACTAGCCATACCAGGGGGACATGGAGTCCCCTAATAATTGGTGCTTGATCTATGTATGATCAAACATAGCCTCCACCTTAGAACAAAAAGGGTTATGGTGCCAAAGGACAACCCTACCAAATTAATGCATGCTTTTAGATTTTGAATTGTCAACCCTTTATTGATTTTGATAGATACAGAATCTCAAGATGGCTAAATTGAATTATGAAACGAACAACCTTTTAGACCATGAAGTAGTGACCATTTTCCATATAAACATCTTTGAATTTCAAAGTTCAAAGTAAGAGTTTGTGGATTAAGTATATAAGTATTTTTTTCAAGTAATGCATGTGAACTACGTTTTGCTTATGCATTTCCTTTTTGCCCGTGAAGAAGCTATAAAGGAATAACATAGGTCATATATAAATAGGGAAGACAAATTCAATCCAAAAGTGTGCGGAATTCAAGTTGGGGTTAGTCATCTAGGGTATAAACATTGTTTACAGTAGTAAATTTGATAGGATATCTCTCATAATCTCTAGAGCCCTCCTTGAGGTTGTGGTTTATTTTCCATCATCCTTCCCATATACATGAATTTCATTGAGTATATATTATTGGAATCATCGAAGAACTTGTCATTTACAAAAGAAATATACAATAATTTCTGATTGCTTGTTCATTTACTCTAGAATAATTCCCCCACATCACATACAAATCCCCATGGGGTTTCGCAATCCCTAATAACCAAGCCCACAATGGTCCTTGGGCTACAACATTAGGGTTATTTATTGAACTCAATATCATGTGTACTTTATACCTTCCATAAATGTTGGTTGGTTGCAATGGAATATATAATAAATATGGTTGCAACTCTTACATGGTATCACAACCCATGGTACATTAAGGTATAATAGTCTACAAGGTTGTTAACTCAAACTCACCCATTTCTAGAAGAAACTTGTTATAGAAAGACATGATTCCAATTGAGTAAGTTTGGTGTATTGCTTGATATAGGGATTCCCACTTGAAGGCTATAATAAAAACATAAGCTTTTATTTAACAATGTCATTTTTACACAACCATTTATAATAAATAATGGACATGCTACGAGAATGGTTTCATATTGTAATTAACGCTCTTTCAAAAAGGGTTTCATTGGGGCCTTCACTCAACTTGCAACAAAAGGTCATGTTGGTAGCAAAACATAGAGGAGGCAATCAAACTCCTCTCACGCCTCAAAAGGAGTTCTTCAATTGGCTTTAACCCAAATTTCATGGGTTGCGAAAACTATTTCCTCACAAACTAAGCGAATGGGCATCTATTACTTTTCAAATGTTGCCATCCTCATTTATGCCATTCTTACAAAATGGTGGTCATGTTACATCTCTCACATGTGAAGGACGTGCCTAAGGTTACTTTGACATTACCAAAAACTATACCTATTCATTCAATACACAAGTGATCACTCGAGTGTGTAGCTCAACAACCTCAACAAAAGAGAGGTAAACTCCAATGTGGTTTGAACTGATGTAGTGTATCGTTAACTCAGAAAGTTTGTTACCACATCAACCCTCTTTTTCATCCAAGGGCTTGCTTCCAAGGCTACTCCATAGATGACAGCTCCAACTCTTTGTTCTACAAACCCAGGGTCATTGGGTAAATTTTGCATTGTAGGCACCAAAACTTTCAAAATCGTTGGGCTTGCATGTCTATTGGTTCGTCATGTGACAAAGATGAGGCATGCATGTGATGTGTGTGCAAACATGCATACTCATCCATCAAATTGGGAGTCCACCATTAATATTTGATTTACCCATGAGGATGGGTTTAAGGTTAATACTTATGGTTCAATGTACAAATAGATATAGAAAGTTTGGATCGGAGTTGGTCGTGAGGATTGAATGCTTACATACGAGCAAAGGAAATTGGGTTCTCAAGGGTTCAATCATGATGATTCAATGCACATACAGATAAAGAGAACGAGAGTCTAGGTTAGGCGTTATGATTTAATGCACACATAGAAAAAGACACTCGGATTCGGGCCCGATCATTATGAACACAAAGAAAGACAAAACATGGGCAAACTTTAAGTTCAAACTTCACACCATAAGGTAAGGTTAGGGAAATGTTAAGTGCATAAAAGTGAGCACTTGTAAAGAGCTCTCTCTCTCTCTCTCTCTCTCTCTCTCTCTCTACACAAACACACACATATATTTATGTATCTCTTACACTCATTTTATTCCTGATCAAAGAGGCTTCTCTTTCTCACTCACTCACACACACACACACTCTCTCTCTCTCTACTCAATTTCCTCTGCCTCTCACACTCCATGGCTCCTCTAATGTTGGCAATCCTCATCACATTGTCTTGTAATTATCGTGGTGGCTTTGTCCACGGAATCGAAGGTCACGTAAGCCTTAAACGAGGTCATCGGGGCACCCGGCTAGGTAACCGAAGACAAGGCCATTGGGAGACCGCCCACGCAACATTCTACGGCGGCGGTGATGCGTCGGGAACCATGGGTATCTAACCAATTCATCTTCTTCTCTCATTAGTATATGAGAGTATATATGTACATTACACATAATCATGTAGTTAGTGACAAGAATTACATGTTTGTTTGTTTGTTTGTTTCATTGTTGCTGATATTACACATATACCTGGTCACAATGCTCAAATGTAGGTGGCGCCTGTGGCTATGGGAACTTGTATGACTCGGGTTATGGAACCAACACTGCGGCATTGAGCACCGCATTGTTCAACGGGGGCCTATCTTGCGGGGCATGCTTCGAGGTCATGTGTGCCGATGACCCGCAATGGTGCTTGCCTGGCAAGACCATTGTTGTCACCGCCACGAACTTTTGTCCACCCAACAATGCTCTCCTCAACACCGATGGGGGTTGGTGTAACCCTCCCCTCCGCCATTTCGACATGGCGGAGCCCGCATTCCGACAAATTGCGGTCCAGAGAGGAGGTATCGTGCCCGTAGCTTACCGAAGGTATTATATGCATAAGATCTACTAGGTTGGGTTTTTTTTTTGGCCAGTTTGTGTATTTTCTTTTCTTCAATTTCTGTTGTACTTGAATAAATTCAGCAGTAACTGCTTTTTTGTTTGCCGGGAGACATTGAATTATTGCTGTTTCGTCCTCTCTCATTTGTGGGTTGCTTTTTCTTTTTCAAACTCACCTTTCGCGCTGTAGATTATAGGCATGTATGCATGTGTGTGTGTGTGTGTGTGTGTGTGTGTGTGTGTGTGTGTGTGTGTGTGTGTGTGTGTGTGTGTGTGTGTGTGTATGTATCATGTATGTATTTATGTATGTGTGTGTATATGTATGTATGTATGCTTGTGTATGTATGTATGTATGTATCCATGTATATGTATATGTATCTATGTATAACGTATGTATGTGTATTTATGTATGTATGTATGTACTACATGCATGCATGTAGATATCGTGGAGTGGAACAGACTGATTCACATGTGTAAATGTGTGTAAGTATCTATGTGCCTTGTACATTTCAACAGAGTAGCATGTGAGAAGAAAGGAGGGATTCATTACACGGTGAACGGACATGTGTACTTCAACCTTGTCCTAATAAGCAATGTGGGCGGTGCCGGGGATGTCCATGCGGTCTCAGTGAAGGGCTCTAACACGGGTTGGCAACCGATGATGAGAAATTGGGGCCAGAATTGGCAGAGCAATGCGGCACTTTTCGGCCAATCGCTCTCCTTCCGCGTAATGACAAGTGATGGGCGCATCCACACCGACTATGATGTTGCCCCCTCGAACTGGCAATATGGCCAGACCTTTGGGGGGTCTCGCCAATTCTAACTTCGGAAAAAGATTTCCGAATTCGGGTTAGGGTTCTGTGGTGGCCCTAACATTTTTTATTTTTAAAAGAGCCACCCGCTCCCTCTCGAAATTTTCGGTGAGAGTAGATCTGTTTTCCTTCTGGTATGTCATAAATTGTAGTTGTAGGTACTGGGGTGTTCCTGTTTGTAGAAGTGGTGGCCTATTTTCGTTTCCACCCGCTGCACTCACTTTTCTAATGTTGTACCAATTTTCGAATGAACTCCATCCATATACATCTTGGGCATAATATGTGCGCGCCTCTTATTTCCATGTAACTTATTTTGGTAGTGAGTTGTTTGTTGGGTGATCTTAACAAATTCAATTATAAAACCCAATTTTAATTGAATAAGAACTTCTCTCACTAGAATCCTCTTGACGAAACGAAAGAATTCTTCGTATTCGCATTGCTGTTTTAGGGAAATCTAAAAGTTAATGTCTTTTGTAGAATGATCCCAACATCAATCCCATTGATTAATATTTGAACTCAGTACCATTAGTTTGTAAATTGCAAGGCTCATGTTTATGTGTAACTGTAATCTCAAATCAAGGAAAATGGTGACTTGTAAATATGAGGTCATAAGTGGCTTTGCTGATGTCTAGCATCCTGGCTAAGAAACCTTAAAATGATGTCTATAAGCTATATACAAAAGATCTTATAAATATAGCTAATAAAAATGTGAAAATTTTCCTAGGATTGACTGCCCTGGAAGTAACACCATGGTTACTACATTTGTGATTTATGTTATACAAATGCAAGATTTATCGCAAGCTTAAGCTAGCCATAAGTAGCACGTGAACTAAAGATTCTAGAACTTTAAGCTCAAGAGCGATGGGCACATATTCAAAGTTCTTAGAGTTCCACATATCTCAAGAAGTGGGGGTAACCTTTACCGAAGGTTTCAAATTCCTTGAAAGCCCGATCCAAACCTTCACATGAACACATCATATGTTCTGCATATTTTCTCCTCAGAAATTAGAAATCTACATCTGGCAGCGACAAGAAATCAAGTTTTTCTATGCATTATGGCAAAGAATAATGCAGTAACATAAGCTAGTTTGCTAAGATTAATCTCCAATGGAGCCAAGAGCAGATCACAATGAGCTTCCTCAGAATCACAGACAATGATCGTCTCTGTCTCCTTTCGCTTCCTTTATTTTCTATCTTCAGCATGATCTTAGAATTGCTTTGGCTTTGCAAACTCCACTGATCTTCTCAGCATCCTCCCTCTTTTCTGCATTTGTAATAGGGCATTAGGGCATGTAAGTATATGTATAGCCACCATTGCCACACTTGATCACGAATTTATCTGAGCATAAGACTGTTGTCCCGTTTGTATGTCCCCATGCATTCTACATGCAGTTAACAGAGGGAAACAACTTGCATTAGAACTATGTAATTGTGGAATTGATCTAAGATAATGTGTAGCTTCATCCACACACCCAATCACGCCTAAGAGGTCAACCATAGTTGTCACGTTCTCAATACTTGGAATGCCAAAATTTGTCATGTTCTTGGAAATTTTAATACCTTCTTGTAGCTGTCCACTATGGCTGCATGCATTAAGAAGACTTGTTAATATTATATCGTTCACCTTCAAACCTTGCTTTTGCATTTTCTCTAAGCATTGGGTAGCAAGTGACAAATTCCCATGTTGGCAATACCCATGGATTAATGCACCCCAGGAAGCAAGATCAACAAGTGAAGAATCATAAACACTCAATACTTGCTGTGCCTCATCGAGACTACCACATTTCGCATACATGTCTATGAGGCCATTTATTACTGCTCTGTCGGATTCGAACCCAAATTTGACAATTTTGGTATGTATTTCCCTACCTTGCATTAAGGCTCCAATGCAACTACAGACCTTTAGAATACATGAGAGTGTAGATTTGTTTGAAGTAGATGCACCCTCCTTACTCTCCATTTCCTCAAACATCTTTAGTGATTGATGATTATCACCTATTTCCACGAAACCGGAAATGATTGTACTCCAAGATACTATGTTTTTCTCATGTAAACCATGGAAAACCTTACATGCATCAGTTATTTGTCTACACTTAGCATACATGTCTATGATCGAATTGTTAAGTGTAACTTCATTGTAATCAAGTCCACTCTTGAGAATTTGATCATGGACAACTCTTCCCTGTCTTAATAAGCATAGGCTAGAACATGCTTTCAAGACACACAAATAAATGACTCTATCAGGCTCCAAGCTGGCGGCATCATGTTGCATGCTCTCAAAAAGTTGAAGAGACAAATGGCCATGTCCTTGCTCTGCAAGGCCACCAATAATGGCCGCCCAAGTTACAACATTCCGCTCGGGCAAATCCTCGAAAACTTTACATGCTTCTGCAAGGTGCCCACATCTAGCATACATATCCACAAGAGTGCTGCCAACAATCACACCTTTTTCACACCCAAGTTTCACTATCTCATTTTGTAAATGCGTACCCTTACTTAAATCACCAATCATCCCACATGCTTTGAGTGAACAAACATAAATCGTGTCATTAGCTTTCATGCCTTCGTTTTCCATTTCCTCTAGAAGATGAAGAGCTGAATACCCATCTCCGACCTCTACATATCCTCCTATCATCACACCCCAAGAAATGACATTTTTCTCAACTAAATTATTGAATGTTTGTTGAGCTTCCTCTAGACGTCCACAATTACAATACATATGAATAAGAGTGTTGAGGAGGGAGGAATGATTCGATTTGATCATCTCGACAATAACCAATGCATGTAGCAACATTCCTTCTTCTATGGCTTTGGCATGACTACACGCTTTTAGTAAACACAAGACGGTAACATAGTTGGGCGACACATGAGCATCGTGCATTCTTCCAAAAATAGTAAGAGCACAAATACTTTGCTCCTGCTGAACATATGCAGAAATCATGGAGGTCCAAACAACCACACTTTTCTTGTTAGATGAACCCTCAAACACTTGAGAAGCTGACTCTAAGCACCCACATTTTCCATACATATCGATGAGCGAGCTTCTCATGAAATCATCAATGTATGTACCAGTCCTCGAAACAATATGGTGATGTATGGATTTCCCATGCTCCAGGGATTGTAGCTTGGAGCACATATTCAAGACGGACGTGTATGCGTACTTGTCTGGTTCCACACCATGCCAGATCATGATATAGAACAACTCCAGAGCTCGGATGTTTTGTCCGGCAGATGAATGGGCGGACATCAATGCACACCAATCGCGAGGGCGAGGTTGTTTCGGGATCATGCAAAACATGATATTAGCTTCAAGAATAGAGCCACGCGAAGCAAACAAGTGAAAAAGCTCCGAAGCATCGACGGGGGAATAAGAGATGCCATGGTACATCATCCCCATGATACTATGTACATTTGTAGCCACATGTAAGTGCTTGTAGATAGCCCGGATTGAAAGAGTAGTGGAAACACACCTCTTTCCTCTTCTTTTGCAATGGTGAAGCAGAATGCCACAAGTTCCTCTGTTCTGCCACATTTGATTCTGCTATATGGATGAAACAAACAGAAGCATTGAAAGAAGAAGAACGATTCGATGATGAGCATGATTGATTCTGTCGTGCGGGTGCAGATTCGACGGCACATTAAATTAACAGAAGGATTTACTGATGAAGAACCTCTGTTATTGTTAGAACTTAGATAGGTAGATAGATAAAGAAAGCCACTTACTCATTTCACTTGATCCTTTGTTCTATGGAAGGACCGATCGATCCTCTGTTCTATCGATAGTAGACCAATCAATCCTTCGTTCACCACCGACTCGGATCGCTCGATCATTTCTTCGCCATCGATAGATAGATATTGCATTGAATCCCTCGATTCCTCTGTTCGCTGCCGATGGATCGAGTCGAGTCGAGTGTCTTGACGATGTGATCTTCTTTTGATCGACACCGATTTAATGTCAGATGGCTCAATCTTCTGTTCGTTGCCGATACCTAAAGTCATATCCCCACTTCACGCGATCTTCTATCGATTGTCCCAATTTTTGAAACTTTCTCTCGCAATGCATCAATAGATCCATCCATGAGTGATGTTTATGACTCCGGCTTGGCTTGGGGAAAGATGTGGAGGTTCACATCCCACTTGTCACATACATACATTGCACCAAACTACGTAACTTTCTTCTTCTCTGTACGAGAAAACCACACACACTTATACATGCAAAGGCACTTTGGCCTATACAAGTTACTAAGTTAGTGAATTAGATAGAGTCTTGTACTCTATTACCATGCTCCACCTTCAATCACGGCTTCCACATATTGTGAATCCAACCCTGTCTCTACGAGCATTTCTCTCGCAATCACAACATGCCATTTCATGAGATATAAATGGCAACATACAAACCTCATGTCTTGATTTTATCCACAAGGTTCTTACATTGCCATTTATATATCTCAAGGTGTTGGTAACTAACCTATACTTACGTAATCATATGGGCGATAAAGTTTCGCCACATAAGTGGAGTGAAACACGAAGAAGAACCTAAATTGAAAGGCTTCAATATTGTTCTTTTGACCACTCAAAAATGGGTGAAATCTAAGGAAGTATTGATGTAAAAAAATTGTATGAAGAGAACTTGCTTCTAAGTGCTCATTGTCGGTGAGTGTTAGCTATGTCGATAAAATGTTATCTACTAGGTCACCTTCAACACCTACTAACATATCAACAATAAACCGAATTCTCTCAGCATCTCTATGAGGCCGCCTTCAACACATCACTGGCATATCGATGGAGCAAGTTATGAAGAAGTATAGGAAAGTGATGGCTCAATTTATGTCAACAATAAACCGAAATCTCGCCGCTTCTCTACCAAGGAAGGCCTATTAACACTTCACTAGCATATCAACAAATAAATCGAATGCCCTTACCCCATGCAAAAGGTGTGTGTGTGGTATGTTTTGGGCAAAGGGGGGGTAGATTTAGGTTCATAACAAAATGGAGGGGCATTTAGAGAATTAGGAAATACCGAGAAAATCATAACGTAATATGTATGTTACACATAGTACGTAAAATTCGTTTTCCTACGTTGGAAAACGAATGCGAATGTTATTCAAACATTCTTGGGTTAGTATGGTATTTATCATTCGTTGAGGGTGTTTTTTCTTACGCGAATGTACGTATGGTACGTATGGTTCATACTATGTATGTATATATGCATAGATAAAGCTATCAGAAAGAAGAAGAGAGAGAGAGAAGGAGAAGGAAGAAGCCATGGCGAGCAGGAAGAAGAGAGGGTTAACGAAGGTGAGTGGAGGAGATGCCCCTTGGAGGGCACCCCTGGGTGAGAAACCCATCCCTAGAATCTCATCCCCTCCCATCCTCTCCATCCGTGCACCTCCCAACTTCAGCTACGCCGTCAGCATCATGAAGGTAAGGCATATTTGGAACTTATCATCATCGCCATCGTCTTCATTGATTCTCATCATCAGATACAATTTAGATGCATAGTTAGGTCGATTTTATTCGCGTCCTTGGAGCTCTTTTTATGACCCATGAGACCAAAATTGGAACATTTTTAATTACTGTCTTGTGTGTATGTGTTTGTGTTTGTGTGTGTGTGTGTGGAGTCCAGATGTGACTCTGGGTTGAAGCAAGGTATGCATTTGTTTATTTTGTTAATTAATTTTTGTTTTCCTTGGACTGGTTATCATTGGGTGGAGACCAGAAGATCACGTGTTTAACTCCAATATTCCACATGGTCAGCTAATAAATTCGTTATATTTGTGGAAAATGAGCCCCCTATACATGGGTTAATAGAAACATGGTTTATCAACTAGGGTCAGAACAATACAGAATATAGAGATAATATTGATGATGAGAATACAATTGTCATCTAGAAAGAGACATGACGATGATGATCTATTATCATCCACTGGGTGCCGAACTGATCCATGGAACCTCCAAGCATTCATAAAGTACTAGAAATAATGGGCGAAAAGAAGGACCTGAGGTGAATTTGAAAAGGAAAAAAATACATTCAAATTCGTAACTATGTGTCACATTTGCCAAATGTAAGAGTGGCTTTGTCTGAAGTTGTAGGTACATCTCTTTACACTCCCTATCCCATTGATTTTGGGTCATATTCCCGAGAAGGTGGCATCTTGATGGTGTGTGGTATGGAAACCTATCGATGGCAGATGTATGGAGTATAGTAGAATATCGGGTGGATGACAACATCAATGGGTGTGGTTGATATAGATGGTGGTTTCCTTGATGGATGCCTTGACTATAATCAGGAATAGAATAGAATAGATATTTTATCATTCATGATGAGGCCAATTTTGATCTATGTGACCAAATCAACATAACAACTTGTATGTGACTCCTTTCTAAGAAGGGTGGTTAAATCTCTTGATCTGAAAATAATGCATGCACATATATTCTCACTATGCTTGATGGAAATTTGAGTATGAAACTCACATTATCATGCCTGTCTAACAAAGCATCATATTTCTCGCAAATTACCTTATATGCTGAGCATGCAATAAGTAGGTAATATTCATCCTCCTCTAGGTTTTCATTGCATACCTTGCATATCGTCATTTTTGCGTGATGATTCCATGATGCTACCTCGACACCTAACTTGTGTGAACGAGTTCAAAGAAGTGTCAAGGTTCTCCGAGAGCCAAGGGTAATACGGGCAGTGAGATGCGATTAGATACATTCTGGCTTTTTTTTCTTTGTATTGGGGCCAATATTCCAAATTTGACATTTTAGCAACTTGCTGCTTCATCCTTAGTACCTCTAGCGTCTATCCCCAATGATCACATACTTCTTAGCATCACCTGAGAGCTCCAATAGATCTTTTACTCCCCATCTCTTAAATGTTTTCATAATGTCAAACACCCAACCAGATGAGATGATTTTGCTTTTATTAGTTTTTCGTACTTTGCATCTTATGTTCCTAGCTTGTTTGTGCAGTCTATGACCAGGCATATTCATGACTTTTGTGATATATTTGTATACTCTTTGCATGGCCAGTACCTCTATGGGCCAAGCCTGTTTCTAATAGAATATGAGAGAGAGAGAGAGAGAGAGAGATTTGTCTGAATAATTCCAGCACCCTGATCCTATTGGTATGGAGCTTGCTAGTGAGGCTTACATTGAAGCTGCTGGACCAGATTGTCTTATCCCAGGTCAAGAAAAGCCAATCAGAGTACTGGGACTTAAGGTACCGATCAAACATTTCTGGGTGTTTCCTTTATTTGAACTTTTGTATTGTTTCTTCAAGTAAACATAATCCTTGTTAATCTGAACTTTTTGAAAAAGGTTATGCATCTTGTTCAAAGTGTGTCTTTAGCAGACAAAGTGGCTGTTGGATTATGCTTAACATTCTGTTGTTAGGTTTGAGGAATTAGAAAACAGTGCACACACATATGTGCTGAACATTTTGGGTGGTGCTTTGAGTATGGCTTGTAAGTTCCGATGATCTTTGTGAATTGCATTATATGCTCATTCTGATGATCAAGTGAGATTCACCCTCCACAAAGTCTTCATTACATACCTTGCATCTTAATTTGCACACATGACTATTGACATGGCGCAACATTACTAAAGGAAAACACATGTAATGATCATATGGTGGCTTGGTTTCCTATCTATAGAACTAATCAATTCTTCGTTAAACGTAGTATGTGTCACATGTTGGAGTTCCTTATACAAATGTTTCATATTAGATCTGCAATTGGAGGCATCAATTCAGACATCTAAAGGAGATAACATGTGATCTTTAATGTTCTTGCTAGACCATACATTGGTCAAATGTGGTTATTGTCATTATATGTACGTTTATCAAGAATAGCTTAACTAGATTTTTACTGTAGAGTTAAAGTTTCTTTACTTCTTCTTATTTTATGTATAAAATAGGGTTTCAAAGACATCTCAATATTCTATGACCGGAATTTACTAAGATCTGCAGTAAAGACTTTTTGTAGCAACTGAAACATCAATATTTAAAAACTTCCACTCAGAGAAAATTAGCAAAAAATTGAAGAAAGGCGTGAAATGTGTTTGCAGCATATATATGCATGAAAGCATTGATTTATAATTGTGATCTGAAATTTAGTAGGAGAATATGTACAGAAACATCAAAATATAAAAGGAAGATAGTATTCCTAGAACTCCATTAAGAGTGGATACAAAGCATGGTCTAGCTCAAGGTTCAACATCAGTGCAGGGCAGCATATGTCAACAAACACTGGAAACGTTGGGAAGAGATTGCAAGCATAAGGGTTGCTATTCACATACTCATGTTATTAAATATATATTAATGTGACAGTCCCATAAATGTTAATTTCAATGCTAATGGCTGGTAATGTTCACATATTGCTACCCTCTCTGAAATGCAAATATGCCCATTCCAATTTTATAACTCCGTTATCCTATGGTGAAATGCATCTCCTCTCTTGACATTGGTCCAAGTAAGCATAGTTGCTGAACCGCTCCCTGGGTCCTGTCACTATGCTTACTTCTATCAGAGTAGATAAACCCAGGTTATATTGGGAATCGTGGATTCACTCGCTTACAAATTTAGCCACATACAACTATCTCAATGCTAGAGATAATCACAGAAGTAATCTACTTTAGATACAACGGAACTGTTCTGGTCTGCAATTCGGTTTACCATCAATGTTGCAGGTACTAGTTGGGTTACTGCTTCTACTAGTATGCTTTTACCTTAGTCTTTCAGGGAGATGCCAGATGGTCCCCCCGGCAGGATATCTGATAATTCATGACATCATGTGCTGCTATTGGTGTGGATCGTGTACTCATTGGAATTCAGAAGTACTGTTGAGGTCATGGCCTAGCTCTTCTTTTTGGCCCCAAAGTGGACATTCCATTTGCTTTCTTTTTCTAGAGCAGTGTGCTATTGTGCTCCATTTTCTCATCTAATATGGGAAGGTTTTACTAATAATATAATTACTAATTTAGAACAAGACAGATTATGATGTGGTGAAAATGTATTCAAACTTTACTGTTTAATGGATCATCCCAATCTCAAGAGCTCCCATTTTAGCACAACCTTGACAAGTACAAGTTGAGGTAACATGATACAATATGCCATCCTTACTGGTCATGTAGACTTTGTAGTCATGAATAATACATCTTTTAAAAGGAAAACACCTTATCCTTACCTCCTGTTCCCTGTTGCTATTGTTGTTTCCATCACACGTTACTAATAACTATCTATATGGCTTAACAACTTCTCTATGCGTAACTCATGACTATTTGCAATCACAGTAGTCACAATATTTTTAACTAAGTGTTCAAAGACTGGACAATTGTCCTAGTCAGTGTGAATCATGTTTTGGGAAATGTCTACCATTTGATTGAGTCTTGAGATAATCTCTTTTGAATGCTTCTAGTTCATCTGCAGATATACTGTGGTATTGGTCTTTTTATTTGACAATTGTTGTGGGTTTTCACATTGCGTTGAGGTTTCATAGTAGTAATATTATGCATTACAAAAGAGTGGAATCTCCTCCTTTATTGCGATAATCATTTTGCTATTATTATCAAATATATGTGCAGTTCAGGTTCTACTATGACAAGTTTGACACAACAAATTGAGGAAAAACCAATTTTCTAATTGTTGTGAGTTTTGTGGGTATTTCCAGGTTTGGCCAATTGACACGCCAGAGGTAAATTTCAAGGCATTAGAACCGATTGGTCGTGAGCTGAAGACATTCAGTAAGGTAGGCTGATTTAGTGTTAATATATCTTGTGTGGGTCTAGTTTGTGTTCTATTTTACTTAAAAGAAAAAGCACCAAAATACCCCAACTTATTTGGTATTTATGATAATACACATAACTTTTTGGAAATTACCAGAATACTCCTATGTTATTCTTCTTATTTGAATGTTTTATCTTAGATCTAAGTTAATTCCTAATTCATTGATACATTCGCACATTGTGATTTGCGATGTTGCTTTTTTGCAGATGGTGGATAAAGCTTTTGACATTATGCAAGCACCATTCAATGAAAGATAAATTGTGTGTTTTCTCTCTTCTTGTATTCATACTCTTTTTATATAGTATATGCATAGAGTGATGGCTTAAAATTGTAGCTTTGTTATTGGAAAGTTAGAAGAAATATCGACAAGATTCGGAATGATTTTATTTTTGAGGTATTCTTGAAAAGAATTGAACAATTTGTATTTATTTGAATGATTGATAAAACTCATTCTGAAAGAAAACACCTTCAATGCTTTTTTCTACAAGTTTTTATTTTTATTTTTAGATCATTGTGGTGTGGCTATAATATATTATTAATGAGCATGTAATCCATGTTACTGTAGGTGGTAAGTTGGCCATGTGTTTGGTTCATTGATGTTCAACAATGAATGAAGATGTACTGTCCCTGGATTATAGGAGTGTAGGAATCTCAGAAGACACAAAGTGGGCACAATAATGAACTAGAATGGTCTGAAACACATAACATTGCCCTTTGTATGTCTCAATATCTAACAATCCATCAGGTCACACAATGGAGTGAAGGAATTTTTATCAACAATGTTTGCTCGTATCTCCAATGATCACTCGCTTTTTCATGTGTTCTATGAAGATGCCTAAACAACAAGGCCGACAAGGTCCTATGGGGATACAATAACTTTTATATATGCCCACTCCCTTTTGTGTTGGCTATGTTCTATCTTTCTTTGTATCAAGGAGCAGTTCTATCCTTGGTGTCTAACCTCAACTCATAAATTTCAATTCAAATCTGTTGTTCTGTCAAGATGCATTCACTTAACATATGTGTTTGCCTTGTCTTGTAGAACTAACTTTCATGTCTCTCTCATGTGAATGTCAAATGAATTGTTTCCATTAATCTAGGCTTCCTAGCTTTATTAATTTTCAGTGTACTCTTTTAAGATATTATTTGGAGTCACCTCTTCTCATGTTGGATTCAGACTATCATGATATGTACATATAGTTATTTGTTTGTCGTGCATGAAATATATTTGCAGCTAGCTTTTTTGCACTGCGCGGTTTAATGAGATAAAAAGATGAAGCAAATGAAGATTTTTGAACTAGTGACTCCTTTAGAATATGAAGACAAAATATCCTCATTGGAGCCAAAGTTGAATACAATCAAGATTCAGTGTTCGATATTAAATTTAAATAAATGGGATTTAATATGCTAAAGCTAAAATAATATTTCAAGAACTTATTAAGGTGTTGACATATCAACTACATACTTGAATTGAATCTAAAAAATGTGGATGTGGAAGGAGGTATGTTGACTTCAAACATATGGTCCTACAAAGAAAGAAATGTATGCACACATACACATGTGTGGGTGTGTCTATCTATGTTTTTATATACACAATATGAAAGCAGTCCCTTTATATGTCATGTCTAAATCCTACCAATTCAATCAAACAAATTATTTTTTGCAGATTCATGAACTTATGTATAAAACTTCCTTAATTTGATCTATACATACATGATGTAATAAGAAAGCTTGTGCTTCATCGCCTCATAATGTGGGATCAACTTGAGCAATATGATGCATTCATCATAATCTTTTGTATAGTTTTCATTTGAGGTGACATAAAACAACAATTTTCCCCTAGTAAATGGCTTGACATATGCTCATTATAAAATTTCTTTATATTTTGCTTGTTTGCGGTGGCATGTACATCAACAATGGATATGACCCTACAATCATTATAAAGAAACATATTCATATGGTTACGCAAAAGTTTGCTATAAATTTTGGGTTTACTAATTTAATTTCCACGACCCAAGTCCCAAGGGGGGAAAGTAAGGTCATGCTGATAGATTTTATAGTTGTACACATACATGGATCATGGCTACTAACATGTTGCTACTGAAATACATGGCTTTGTCAATTCACTTTCCACAGCAGAAGAGTTCCTAACAATTTTATATTACACCAACATGTTTAAACTTTATAATGTTCATGATACCTTTTTCTTCCTAATCAACATACATATACATAATTTTTAGGATACTCAGAGAAATGGTCATACTCTAGAGGAAAAAAGGATATATTTCTATTGGATTTCAACTAGCAAGTGGAAAATGTTAAAACGACAATTTAGTGATGATGAGCACCTTTTTCCTAAACACGAGTGATTTCATCGACATATATACATACATATATATGTAGACATATATCTATACATACTAATAAATATACAAACATAGTTGGTTCAATGTCATGAAGGTCGGTTCACTTTTAAAGGTTGGGAACTACAACAAGTCAAAAGGCATAAGAAAACACATTATGATTTTTCAAGTGGAAGAAGTTATAAAATAATTGAGGACTTGACTATTCAACTAAGCCAAGCAAAACATTTTGGATCAAGGAATTTTGCACTGAAAATTTTAGCTATTGTATGAGAAGGTGCTTAGACTTGGCTACGCATAGCTTAAGGTGATTGTGTGTATGTGTGTGTCATAAGAGAGGGCTAACTTAAGGGGGGTGGTCATGATTCAACACCCATGCTTCACTAGGCTATACCACCACCCAAATTGGAGACAACATGTCCTTCGACAGTACTCCGATCTCCGAATACTCCCGATCATCAGCGGATCAATATTGCTCATCATCTTAATGTTAAGTACACTACATCTCATAGTACCCCCACACATGCACCGACATTCGGTGCCGACTACCCCAACGTTGGACGAACGTGTGGAGCACACATGTGTTGTTAGGCCATTCCTTAGGCCTCCGATCGAGTGTAATGACTTGGAGTCCCTCTACTCGAGGCCGGCGGCCCGTGCACATAATGCGAGCATCGTGGACTACGGGGGTGTCGGGGACGGCGTGGCCGTGAACACGGCAGCATTCGAGCGAGCCATAGCTCATCTCTCCACATTATCCGGCGGGGCTCGGCTCGACATCCCGCCCGGCCAATGGCTCACCGGGTGCTTTGAACTCGCCTCGCATCTCACACTCTTCCTGCACAAGGGCGCGGTCATTCTCGCCTCTCAAGTAAGTCTTCCTCTCTCCATTGTCTCTCCCTCTTGATGCTGGTTTACTTACTTGCATCACAAGTCATAAACTTATTGAGAGAGAACTCCTAAGTTTGATCCTCATGACCGTGGGATGGGCTACTGGACAGTCCATTGCAATATATAGATTGCATTCGGACTCTTGTGGACATTAAGAAAGAATACATCTATGGACTTCTCTCGATCCCATTGACCATATTTGGCACAACCTGAGTTATTTCGTAACAAAAGTTCGTGTTATGAAAGATCGCCAGATCAACGTGACAAATTTTGGCACAACCGAGTCGTTTCGTAACAAAAAGTTTGGGGTTATGAAAGATCGACTAGATCCTCTATGTTTGGCCTAAGGCCTACTCTGTTCTCGATCGTGCCATGATGCACCTAGGTGGGGTTCACTAATGTCATTTGTCCCGTGAGAGTTCTAGTTGTTTCGCGATCCCCTTCCAAGTCTTAATGATCCGCTGAAAGTATCTAGTTAATCCATGATGGGGCCAAAGGGTGTGTACATCGAAATAATAGGGCCACATCGATCGATTGCCACATGTGACTTCTAGGGTGCCTACGACGACTTTCCTAACCTGGGCAATTTGTCTTAAGCCACCATTTAGTCTGGTACAAGTAGTTGCTTGTAAGGCAGTTAAATATGCCTTGTGGTTCAAATATTGCGTCTCCTATCTAAATTCATCCTAAATCATCTAATTACGGTTCAACAACTTGTCATTAAATGTATTGCAAAGGTCTGAAATACAATTAAACACATATCAATCAATGGATACAATATCAATGATCATGCCTGACCTACCAAACCTTCAAAGTCAATCTTAATTGTACCATATCACTCATCCAAACTCCATACTTAGTTGACATTTGAATTGAAGTTGTAAGAAACTTGAAGCAAATTTCAATCCATGATCCATGTTGCATGGCCCAAGGTGAGGAAAAAGCAAGCAAAAGCTCACCAATCTTCCATTAAAAGCTCATCTAGTGCCACTTGCTTGTCAAATTAATATACCCAACTACGTCATTATTGGTGTTAGGTTCATCGTGGGCGAAAAAAATTTGTTCTTCTCATTTGTGCATTCCCCCTTTCTAAATCATGCATAGTGATTTCATATCCAAAAAAATTCTATAAACAAAACATAACATTCAATATGCTCTTACTTGAATGTCAAGAAGTTGGGTGTTCATTATTGTCATGGATATAGCTGTGAAGTAACGATTGGCAAAATGTTAATTATATGTCATGTGCTACATCAAACCCTATCTTATGACTTATTGATCATTAGAAAGAACTTAGTGAGAGGATTCTAAGTAGCATTAAACTCCAAAAAATATTGACAACATTGGAGTTGTGTCGTGGCAATTATGACATTTTCTCTAGAAAACAATTCAAAAAGCTCTCGAATGAAAGCTTTAGAATGATTTATAGTATTTCAAATCCTCATAAGGCTCAATATTGATTATGGAATTTTCCCAATTGAATTGATGTTTTAGATTATGAAGCCGACTCTTTTTGGAATTTCAGGATCCCAAGCAATGGCCATTGGTAGAACCATTGCCATCATATGGTTATGGTAGGGAAAGGCCGGGTAGACGACATTGTAGTCTCATACATGGAGAGAATTTGACCGACGTATGGATTACAGGTATGGTATCATAGCGATAACATACAATTTGATGCTCAAATATATGTAGTTAAGAGAAAATTACTGATGAAAATGTATTGAAGTGTGTGATGTTTAAATAGGTGAAAATGGTACAATTGATGGCCAAGGATGGTCTTGGTGGGACATGTGGAGAAATCGAAGTCTCGCGCATACACGAGGTCATCTTATAGAATTTATTAGCTCTGAAGATATAGTGATATCTAACGTCGTCTTACGCAATTCTCCGTTTTGGACTATACATCCTATTTATTGCAAGTATGAATCTCTCATCATTCTCTTTGTTTGTATGTTTTTTCTACACATCACATGTAAAGATTGTTTTTTTTACTATGTATCATTCGATGTTTTTTTCCGCATATATGGCTTGTAACAACTCATTACTCCAGTCGGCTAGTAGCATAATGCCTACTCATGGCCTCCATTAGCTATCACTGTATGGTTTTATAAGCTCATAAATCAGGCAAGACATATTATAAATATGCAATTTGCAAGTAGCTTGGAATGTGTCTACAGAATAGCTTGGAATAGCTTGGAATGTGTCTATAGAATAACTTTCAGATTAGTTGACTAGTTTTCTCTACTTTGGAGTACATAGATTGCTTTCCTCAAACCATCATCTTATAAAGATGAGTTGGGAAAAATATTTTGTATGTTGTTGTTATGACTTTTCTAAAAACTAATGGAAGGATATGTTCTTTTGAAAAAAAAATAAAAAATGCAATTTGCAGATTCTAATTGGTAGAACTATTGGTAATGTAATGTATGTTTTACAGCAACATTGTTGTCAAGAATGTGACAATTTTGGCCCCATGGAATGCGCCCAACACTGATGGCATTGATCCAGGTGAAATGTGTTTCTATTATGCTTGTCTTAAGCTTTTCTTTCTGTTTTATAATGTCATTTTGAATGTAGGAAATGCATTTGTTGGTTTGTTGGTTCATGCTTTTTGGATATACAAGACTAATATCATGATCCAAATATGAAGAAGTCATGAGCCAAATACATTTGGCACTTTCCTTTTCGTACAAGTAGAAGTTGTTACATTGAAAATACTTACAAATGTAGTGTAATTATAATGGTATGCATGCCACTGATGCAAGAATATTTGAATATTATTCAATCCTTGTGTCCTAGTAGACCGACACTAGAAAATATACATATGTGTCTTACAAAGAATCACAAGTAGTTTATTTTTTGATGATGTGCAAACAACTAAGGCCCAAATTTCCACATAGTTGGCCATACCACTTTCTTGGGATCCAATCACTCATAATCGCCTTATTGACAAGCCCATTTGCAATTATGTTACCTACATGAATATGATAACATTCACAAACTTGGAAAATTAAATAAAAATGTTTCAATTATCAATGCTTTAACATTTCTCATCGACACACAAGACGTGTGAAAAGAGAAAGCAATATTTGAAACTTCCAAGGATAAGAAAGTTGCAATCATAAAAATCATTCATGTATACACTTTTTAATTTTAAATGCAAGTAAGAGTTTCCTACAATTGATGTAATAACTATGGTGGCAATAGCTTTAAATTTATATTTTAGCGACATTTTCGGTTTGTAGACTTGCAACCAAAACATGTTCTTTAATCCTAAACTTGTGTTTTATTGTCTTGTAATAATGTAGATTCGAGCTCTAATGTCTGCATAGAAGATTGTTACATAAGTAATGGTGACGATCTTATTGCAATAAAGAGTGGTTGGGATGAATATGGCATGCGCATGGCATGCCCAAGTGTCAAAATCACTATCAGGAGAGTGACTGGCACAACAAAAACGTGCTCCGGAATTGCATTTGGAAGTGAGGTCTCAGGTGGCATTTCAAATGTCCATGTGGAGGACATCCATATTTTTAACTCCTCGTATGGACTTCGTCTAAAAACTGCCCCCGGTCGTGGTGGCTACATTACCAACATTACCATCTTAAATATCACCTTAACGCACGTTAAGCATGCGATTGTATTTACCGGAGATGCAGGGGAACATCCACCTCCTTCACCTCGAAACTCTTATCTTGCACCTCATAATTTCTCGTTGGTCAATAATATTGTCATAAGAAATTGTATAGGCTTTCACTTTAATTCCCCGGGCCGTTTTTGGTCTATTCCAGAATCTCCCTTTCAAGATATTTGTTTGTATAATATCTCCCTCAATGTAGCGTCACCTTCATGGTCTTGTTCCCATGCCTTTGGCTCTTCATACCTTGTGTCTCCTCAACTTTGCGCTACATTTAAGAACTCAAGTTCTTCTAAATCTTGTTATTCACACTACTTGTAATGTACAATTACAATCCATTCAAGAAAGCAAAATTCATAATTTATTTTTTGGACACTCCCAAAGTACAAATCATAGTAACTTAGTCCTTTGTTTACGGAAATGTGCGTATATTACCTGTGGGAACCTCAATGCGAGGAAGAAACCCACAACAAAATTTATAGAGAAAGCTAGTACTCAAAAGCACTCAAAATAAAGTTGAAAAGTATTTGCAATGGGATCTATTCGAAGTGGAGACAATCACAAAAAGGTCGTCTCAAAGAGAATTGAAGATATCAAGACGCAGTTGACGAAGTACCTAGAATTTGATCTCATGGAAAAATATGTCATGATCTTGGTAATGATTCGGAAAGAGACCAACATGTTTGGAAATCTAAGTTGAAGATTACCCTTGAGTTGATGGATAAAAGTTATTTTTAATGGGCAAGTTCATAATAATTGAATCTTTGTTTTGAATCCTCTTTGAAACCCCACACAAAGAGGAAATTGTATTGGAACTATACCCAATAGTGCCTTGGATGTTGAGATTTTTTGTAGAGCATTTACTTGAGCCTCCACATTAGCCAAAGGGCAAGAACTTAATGCCCCATGTAGCTCCATTGAAAATTTTTCATACATCCATTAAATAACTTTCAACATTTTAGGTTCAATTGCCATCTTCACAATGTAGCTAATAATTCATTAGATCATATCTTGAATAATCATTACATTTTGAATTGTGTGCTTCGCACACTCCATAACAATATAAGTGTTAACAATAGTACATATAATTTGTCTTGTGGTATAAAACCACATTATAAGCATTCTTTAATTATTGAAACTTCTACAACTTAAATTAGCATCCAAATGCACCTCCATATATGACAAGAGAATAAGAGTCCATATTATATCCTTAAGAAACACTTATTTGAGGTAACTATTTTTTATGATGAAGTGTCTCTTTCGAGCAAAAATGGATCTGCTTTAAATGAGGGACAAAAAATAGATGTAACATAGATTTACTAATGCGTGATATTCGTGGTATTCACCATCCGTAATATTCATAATATTCGAGAATACAAAATGACCCCAAGAATATTACAAAACCATTTGTTTATTGTTTATTGTTTATTTATTATTTAAAAAGAACAAATATTTTTACATCTATGATAAAAATATTAGTGTGAGGTCCCCTTTTTAATGTCACATAAAAATATCAAATTTTGTGCGAGAGTAAAAAGTTGGGAATTAATGAACCATTTATTTATTATTTATTATTTAAAAATAAAACAAATCATTTCAAGTTTTCCATCTATTATAAAAATTATATTAGTGTGAGGTTCCCTTTTTAATGTCAAATAAAAATATCAAATTTTGTGGGAGAGTAAAAAGTGGGGATATTGTAAAATACTCAAAGTGATTCACCCAAAATAACCAGTGCCCCAGCCTCTAGTTTGCATCTCTATTTATAGTATCTTGTTACATCATTTGTGTTCTTGGTTCCTACTTAAACTAAATGTTTATCAATCTTGGAAGATCATAAGTTTGGTTCAAGAACTGCCATGTCATACATATATGACACCTCCCCCTTTTGAGAAAAGGGTGAACGATGGTGGTAAATTCTTATTATGAGGACACCTTGTAATTATGGTCAGATCGTATAATGCCTGATTGTCATTTGGTTGCGGCCCACTCCAAGCGTGGGGGAGCATCAATTGAAGGTATGCGCTTGATTCGACTGATATGGGCGACTATTTCGAATGAATTGGTTGTCCGCCGCAAACGATACATCGGTGTGCCAATGCGTGTTGTGACTGTGTATGGCCCGAGCCAACGATGCATGAGGGATTCGCAGAGTCCGGGCTTGCGAATAGGATAATAAACTCTTACAATCTCTCTAATCTGTAGTTCCATCGGCGTATGGGATGCATCATAGTATTTCTTTTGTGTTTGTTGTGCCATACATAAATTGTGTTGGAGAGCACGTCGAAGTAGTGGTTGATGGAGTTGGAGATGAAGCCACCATTCAGTTGCATCATTCTTTTGGGGTTGCACTTTGATGTTATGGATATCTAGTGGGAGGTGCATGTCGCGACCGTACAGAGCTCGAAAAGGGCTGATCTTGGTGGATGTCCAGACTGAGGCGTTGTATGCGTGAACGATGAAGGGCAAAACATGATCCCATGAATGATGCAACGCATCCACATATGGTGAAATAACCTGTTTAATTGTCTTATTCATGCATTCTGTCAAACCATTTGTTTGTGGATGATAAGGTGATGTAAACACTTGCTTAATTCCCAAACTATGGTTGAGCACTTGAAGAACCTCCCTGCGAAATTGTGATCCCTGATTGGATAAATGTTGTTGAGGGCATCAATGAGGGAAGATTACTTTGTGAAGCAATGCTTGAGCCACCGAGTTGGCTGTGGCTTTTGGTAATGCGGCGGCAGCTTCACACCAATGTGTGAGATATTCTGTCATGACCAAAATATACTTTTTTTTTTCCAAAAAAGAATATCCTTCCATTAGATAAGAAAACCAAGTTTGCTACAACATACAAAGTATGTGGAAAGAAAGCCAAGATACTTTCTAAAGCCCTCTTGTAAAATTCAATGGGCAACCATAGATCTTTCCCTAAAGAGGCTAAGGAGATGGATCTATATACATCCCAACTTACAACGGAGAACAACCAACAAAGGGGGGAAACTGCTAGATCATCTTACAACTGCTAGATCATCTTACAATCTACTCATTGAAAATCTAGAATACAACTTCAAAGCTTCTGTCAAGAAATTTGTAATAACAATGTAGAATCCATATGTGTAGCAATACTATCATTTTGTCTTTTATCCAAATCAGAGATTGTACCCTGTCCATGTTGTCCAACACTTCCTTGGTTGTTCCAAACATACCACCTTTGTCATACATGTCCTTCGAAGCATTGCCCAATACCATTATATCATTATCCACAAGAGCCATATCCGGTTTTCCCTTGTCGATAACTTCTACACTTCCACAAGACTTTGCTACGGCAGGCTAGGAGACCACATGTAAAGGAAAAAACAATCTCCAACATGTAAAAACAAGTCCATCTTATCATGATTGCATTCCAAATGGCCACCAGCTAATTCCAATGTCTGAAGTCAAGCAATGTCTTTCGATGACAGCAACACATTTGGTCTGAGTTGTTGTGTCTTAAAACCATTAAAAATCTCCAAGCTTCAAAACCTGTATTGTCGTTGACCCTCAAGAAAAAGCTTCCAAATCCACAACAACAACACTCATAAAACAAAAAAAGAAAAAGAAAAGAAAATGCGTCTACTCTCCCATCGTGAAGTATGCTTCAACCCCCGCCAACCTCATGACCCATCCTTATCAAACAAGAATCTGTTTTATTTTCCCCATCCAACAGACCACCGAAGCCCTGTACAAGAAAAAACATAATGACACTACTCTCCGGATCCCCTCATGAAATTATGCTTCTGCCCTCGACACCATCGTCAATCATCCTTGTCAGTCATCCTTGTCATCTTTTACTACGAAGGTCCTTGAGATTGGAAGACGAGATGACCAACATCCAATGTGCTCTCCTTCTCCCCTCATGAAAGTATGCTTCAACCCCTACACCATCAAAGAATCGAATGAATCACTCTCCTCAGACACTCATAAAAACTGCTTCACCCTCCAACACCATCTTTATGAAATTCTGCTTCATTTTCAACATCAACCATCTTTATGACCAAAATATACTTATTACCATTTATTGAAGTTGGAAAGGGACCCATTAGATCCCAACCCAGTAATTCAAACGGTTCCTTGACTGTGAGAGGTTGTAGAATGTCGGATGCTTGTTGTGGCTCTTTCATCGATTGGCATGTCGGGAATGCTTGTGGAAATCGAGAGATTGAATGGCGAAGTTTGGGCCGATAGAATAGAGATATGATATGGTGTAATATTTTATGAAAACCGAAGTGTCCGGCTAGTTGGTTGCTATGATAGAACTCCAAATATGTTGAACATAACGCTTTTGGGACATAAAGTTGTGGGGGTTGTCCTTGACTAACGAAGTGTAATATGTTATTGATGATGATGACGTTGCGATTGACATGTTGATCTCGTCCACACTGAAGACACAAGATAATGTCTCAAATCATCGGGTCTTTCTGCTGAAGCTCGACTACTTGGTGTGGATAAATTGGCAGCTCGGTCTGCACATCGATTTGGGATGCCTGATGCTTTATGCGAGATAGTGAATCAACTACTATATTAGTGATGCCACGTCTGTAGGTCATGGTGAATCTGTATTCCTGTAATGCTAATGCCCCGCGTAATAGACGACCCGGTGGATGGCTCTTGTGTATCAATGATACTAAGGGTTGATGGTTTGTTTCGACCTGAACTATGGTCCCATGCAAATATGGGTGAAACTTTTGGAAGGCCCAAACCACTGCCAAGAATTCCTTTTCTGTAGTTGAGTAGTTCAATTTGGCCTTTGTGAGAGCTCGACTAATGTAGGCGATAGGTCGCCAATTATGAGAGTGATCCCGATGTAGTAAAACAACACCAATTCCTGTATTTGATGCGTCCGTTTGTAAGTGAAATGTCTTGCTGAAATCCAAGAATGCTAATTGGGCTGCTTCTTGAATGATTCTTTTGATTTGTTGAAAACTCTTTATGCAAGCCTTCAACCAAGAGAATGGTGTGTCCTTCTTCAATAAGAGGCATAATGGTTGTGTGATGGTTGTGAGTTGTGGGACAAACCGGAGAGAGAAGTTGACAAGACCTAAGAAGCTTTGGAGTGACTTGACATTTGCTGGCTGCGGATAATCGGTGATTGCCTTGATCTTAGCAAGGTCCATGTTGATTCCTATGGCAGATATGATGAAACCCAAGAATTTTAATGTAGTAGCACCCCATTGGCATTTCTTCCATTGGAGTTGTAGGTTGTATTTCTATATCTTGTGTAGAACCTCCTTCAAAATGTGGATATGTTGTTCCCATTCTGGTGTATGAATCAAAATATCGTATAGGTATACTAGTACCACTCCTTCTTGGATCAAGTCGTGAAATATTGAATTCGCCATCCTCTGAAAAGTGTTGCTAGCATCAGATAGGCCGAAGGGCATTCTTTTAAACTGAAATAAACCATGTTGTGTCCTAAAAGTAGTTTTATGTTTGTTCGTAGGGGTTAATGGAATCTGTCAATAGCCTAATGCGAGGTCTAATGATGTGAAGTATTTGGACTTCCCGACTTGATCCAATAGATCATTTATGTGTGGAAGCAGGTATAGGTCATGCTTGGTAACCTTATTCAAAGGACAGAAATCAATGCAAAAATGAAAGGCGTCATCGTCCTTGCGCACCAAATGCGGTTCCGAGACCCAGTCACTATTTGATGGCTCTATACTATCCTTGTCCAACATGTCTTTTACTGCTTGATTGATCCTTTGATTATCCAAGGGAGATCGTCGTCTGGCAGCCATCCGAACTTGTTGTCCTATGACTGTCGGGATTGTATGTTGAACAGGAAAATAGATTTGTGTTGGGATCGTTGTCCTGCGGAATAACGTTGGAAATTCCCGCAAGAGTCGGCGGATGTCGGCGGTCCATACTATGGTCGATTCTATATGAACTTGTGTATGCATTATGTGGCTGCTAAGTTGTGGTGAGCTAAGCAAGGGAATCGTGGTGAACGGCTTAAGGGATGGCAAAACTAGCGATTGAGTATCAAAATGTAGTTGTGCTCGAGTTTTGATAAACCAATCGCATCCTAATGTCATGTGAAATAATTGTTGTGGTAATACATAAAATGAATGTAGGAACTTATGTTGTGCTAAAAAGAAGGTCCAATGTGCTTGTGTGGACGATTGGTAGACTCATTGTTTATCACCAAAGACTACTTGTATTTGTGTTGCTGGGGACGTGGGTAGGTTTAATGAATTGACTAAATCTATGCTAATAGAAGAGATCGTGCTTCCTGAATCTAAGAGGGCCTCTTGTGACGTGTTATCTATTCGTGCTAATGTGGAACATACCAGTCGTTTGGAAGAGGTTGCGGCTTGAATGTGTGGTAGTTGCTCCTCCATCAGTTTCCCGCTTGGTGGTTTCCTTGTACATCGGCAAGTGACATCGAATCAGCCAATTGGACTTGAGCATTCTGATGGTGTTTAGATGTCGCCAATTTCCTGCAATGTTTTTTAATATGGCCATACCCATTACAGTAAAAACAATGCAGCTTGCCGTGAGAATTGACGGGAACTCAACGCTCCTTATGCACAAAGCTCGGCCACAATCGAGATTCTTTTCATACACAGAAAACGGGAAATAGAACACGACAGAAAGGAGAGGAAGATACACACACACTACACAGGAGGTTTACGTGGAAAACCCCAAACTAGGGGAAAAACCACGGCAGCCCACAGGCTGCAAACTGTCACTATGTATGAATGTACAAAACAGTGAGTTCTCGGAGGCAACGACCTCGGACTCACGCTCTTCGCCACAGGCGGCGATTACAACAGAGGCAGCGACCTCTTTCTCTCTCTCTCTCTCTCTGTACAGTTATGCACACTGATCTCGTGCAAAACAGAAAATGACAACAACTATACCTAGAAGTTTGCCCTAAGTCATATTTATACTAATATGACTTTTCGGCTATTTACAAATGTAGCCTCGATGGGCTCTCAGAAACATATTTACGAATATGTCTCTTCATCCGATTCTCACCGAGTCTGTACCATCCGGCTCTCCGTAGCTGGGTACTCCTCATCCGGTTCATACCGGGCCTGCACCATCCGGCGCTCCGTAGCCGGGTACTCCTCATCCGGTTCATACCGGGCCTGCACCATCCGGCTCTCCGTAGCCGGGTCCTCCTCATACGGTTTCGGCCGAGGCCGAGTTTGTTCATCGGCACTGTTCTTCTTCCTTCCCATCCGGAGGGACCTGTTTCCCAACAAACTCCCCCTTCACTCCGGCATGGGGTGTCTTACCAGTCCGATCCTCTTCCGGCATGCGTCCAGCTTGTCGGGTGTCAGCACTTTGGTCAGCATATCTGACCCGTTCTCGGCCGTGTGGATCTTCGTCAGTGCGAACTCCTGGTCATCTACTCTTTCCCGGATCCAGTGATACCTCCGCTGGATATGCTTCGTCCGGGAATGGTAGGCCGCATTCTTAGCAAGGTGGATGGCACTTTGACTGTCGCAGTAGAGTCGGTATTCCTCTTGCCGTTTACCGAGCTCTCCGATGAAGTCCTTCATCCATAAAATTTCCTTGTCGGCTTCCACAACCGCCATGTACTCCGCCTCCGTGGTTGACAATGTAACCGTCTTTTGCAGCCTCGACTGCCACGAAACAGCTCCCCCTGCATATGTCATCACATACCCGGATGTAGACCGGTTGGTATCCACATCAGCCGACATGTCCGAATCGGTGAAACCGTCCAGTTGAGGTTTTCCGGAGCCAAATCGGAGACACATATTTGAAGTGCCCTTCAAATACCGGAGTATCCATTTGACTGCGTTCCAGTGCTCCTTGCAGGGATTACTCATGAACCGGCTCACCACTCCGACTGCGTATCCAATATCCGGCCGGGTACAAACCATTGCGTACATCAAGCTCCCGACGGCAGAGGCATATGGAATCTTCATCATATCTGCCTTCTCTCCTTTCGTCTTCGGGCTTTGCTTGCCGGATAGCTTGCAGTTTGCCGGAAGTGTCGATCCGACCGGTTTTGCATCTGACATGTTGAACCGGTGAAGCACCTTTGTCACATACTTCTCCTGTGACAACCATAATTGCTTCGCTTTCCGGTTACGGATGATGTGCATCCCTAACATCTGTCTTGCCGGACCCAAGTCTTTCATTGAGAAGGTCCGGTTGAGAGCCTTCTTCAGCATCCGTATTTTTACTTGGTCTCGTCCGACGATCAACATGTCATCCACGTACAGGAGGAGTATCAGGAAGTCCCCTCCTTCGAACTTCTTCACAAACACGTAGTGATCGGCCTGCGTCTTGTGGTACCCTTGATCGGTCATGAAGGAGTCGAACTTCCGGTACCATTGTCGGGGAGCCTGCTTAAGTCCGTACAGGCTCTTCTTCAACCGGCATACCAGGTGCTCCTTCCCTTTCTCCACAAATCCTTTCGGTTGCTGCATGTAGATCTCCTCTTCGAGGTCGCCGTGAAGGAATGCCGTCTTCACGTCCAGCTGCTCTACCTCGAGGTCCATGCTTGCCGCTATACTCAGCACTGTCCGGATGGAGGTCATCTTTACTACCGGGGCAAATATCTCGTCGAAGTCCACGCCCTTCTTCTGCTGGAACCCCTTCACCACGATCCTGGCTTTGTATCTCGGGGGTTTGCCGGCATCTCTCGGTTTCAACTTGTACACCCACTTGTTTCGGAGTGCCCGCTTTCCTTTCGGCAACTCCACCAATTCGTATGTATGGTTCTCATGTAGGGAATCCATCTCGTCCTGCATGGCACTTAACCATTTTCGGCTGTGGGTGTCTTCCTTCACTTCTTCGAAGCTTTCCGGCTCCCCCTCATCGGTCAGCAGAACATGCTCTGCATCCGAAAATCTCCGGGGGGGCCTTCTTTCTCTAAGAGGATATCTACGTCTTCGGGCTTCGGTAACCGGCTCCTCCATTTGCTCTTCATCCGAATCCGATTCGGGGTCTTGGCCGGTTCCGGTCTCAGCTTCCTCTACTTCTTCTTCTGCCGATTCGGTATCCTCACCGTAACCGGCTGGTTCCTCGAGTGCTAACCGGTCTCTTGCCGGTTGGGTCTGTTCATCGTAGAGTCTATCCTTACTAGTCGACTCGGAGTTCATTATCTTCTTCTCTGACTCCCAGTCGGCGAGCGTCTTGCCCTCCATGAAGATAATATCTCGACTCCGGAATACCTTCTTGTCGACCGGGTCCCACACTCGGTAGCCGAACTCATCGTCACCGTAACCGAGGAATATGCATGGTCGGGTCTTTGGATCTAACTTACCTCTCCAGTCCTTAGCTACATGCACGTAAGCGAGACACTCGAACACCTTCAGATGCCGGTAGGATACTTCCTTACCGGTCCACACTCTCTGTGGCGTGTCTCCGTCCAAGGGTACTGAGGGTGATCTATTTATCACGTATATCGCCGTCGACAGTGCCTCAGCCCAAAACTTCTTGGGTAGTTTTGCATGCGCTAGCATACTCCGGACCCTCTCCATTATGGTCCGGTTCATCCTCTCGGCCAGTCCGTTTAGTTCCGGCGTCTTCGGCACGGTAAATTCGAGTCGAATTCCCTTCGAGCGGCAGTACTCCTCGAACTGCCCCCGGTACTCTCCTCCGTTATCTGCTCGAACCGCCTTCAGCTTCCGGCTGATTTCTCTTTCCACTCTCGCGTGGAGCTCTTTGAAGACGGATAACACCTGATCCATGGTGCATTACGTCTCATCGGTGGCCTTGATCGAAAGGAGGTCCGGTTCTGCTTACCGGCCAGACAATTAGTGCACTTTTCCAAGTGCACGTTCTTCACTGGAATGAGGTTGTCGTCTGCAAGCCTCTTCATCCCCTTCTCGCTCATATGACACAGCCTCTTGTGCCACAGCTCACCGGCAGTGTCGGATGCCACGTTCACTTCTTCCGGACATAACCGGGCATTCATCAGGTACAGTGTGTTTACCTTTCGGGCCCAAGCCACAATCAGGCTCCCTTTGCTGAACTTCATGACACCGTTCCGGATGCTACCCGTGTAGCCTTCATCATCTAGCCGACCGGTTGATATCAGGTTCAGACGAACTTCCGGAACGTGTCGGACATCCTTCAGCAGCAACTTGCATCCGATTGGTGTTGACAGCCACACGTCTCCTATGCCGACAATTCGGCATGTCCCTTCATTTCCCATCCGGACACAGCCGTGATCACCAGCTGAGTAGGATGAGAAGCATTTCCGGTCCGGGGTAAGGTGGAACGACGCTCCGAAGTCTATCACCCAGGTCATCTCGTCGCCGGCAAGGTTTATTTCACTCTCCTCGGTAATGAGCATCAACTCCTCTTCACTTGCCGCGATTGCCGTCGTTCCCTTCCGGTCCGGCCCCCTCCGGTCTTTACCGTTCCGGTCCGGGGTTTGCTTCGAATCGGTACCGTCGGTTTCCTTGTCTTTACGGAAATGCCGACATTTCTTTTGGAAGTGTCCCGGCTTGCCGCAATAGAAGCAAGTAGGCCTCCCCCTTGACTTTGACCGTGTCCCCGATTTCTCCCGGTTCTGGGGACTACGGTTTCTCTGTCTTCCGCGTTCCGATTCGGTAAGAAGCGCTTTGGAGTCGGAGCTCGTATCTTTGTCTTTCCGACGCGCCTCCTCATCTAGCAAGCTCGACTTTACTCTTGCTAGGGATAACCGTTTTCCTTCCGGCCCGGCGTTGCCCAAAGTGACAACCAACGTCTCCTAGCTATCCGGGAGGGAACCGAGCAGGAGTAGCGCTAGTACCTCATCGGCAAGAGGTACTTCCAATGACGTTGCCTGGTGTATTAGCCCCTGGAAGGCATTCATATGCTCCGCCATGCTGGAGCCATCTTGGTACCAGAGTCTTACTAGCTTCCGGAATACCAAAACCTGATTAACAGCATTTTTGTTTTGAAACATTATGCTGATCTTCTCCCAAAGCTCATGAGCCCTTCTCTCTTCATTGAAGTTGTTGTACAGGCTCATGTCGATGAAGCACCGTATGTACGCCGTTGTCTTCATGTGCATCACCTCCGGTCTCTTGTCCCCGAACTGAACCGGCAGCCAGAGGTCTTTAACAACGAGCATGTCCCTCATCTTCGACTTCCATACTGAATAGTTGGAGCCGGTGAGCTTGAACATGCCGCCAAATGATTCGTCCATTTTCTGTGTCGATTTCGCTCTGATACCACTTGACGGGAACTCAACGCTCCTTATGCACAAAGCTCGGCCACAACCGAGATTCTTTTCATACACAGAAAACGGGAAATAGAACACGACACAAAGGAGAGGAAGATACACACACACTACATAGGAGGTTTACGTGGAAAACCCCAAACTAGGGGAAAAACCACGGCAGCCCACAGGCTGCAAACTGTCACTATGTATGAATGTACAAAACAGTGAGTTCTCGGAGGCAACGACCTCGGACTCACGCTCTTCGCCACATGCGGCGGTTACAACAGAGGCAGCGACCTCTTTCTCTCTCTCTCTCTCTCTGTACAGTTACGCACACTGATCTCGTGCAAAACAGAAAATGACAACAACTATACCTAGAAGTTTGCCCTAAGTCATATTTATACTAATATGACTTTTCGGCTATTTACAAATGTAGCCTCGATGGGCTCTCAGAAACATATTTACGAATATGTCTCTTCATCCGGTTCTCACCGGGTCTGTACCATCCGGCTCTCCGTAGCCGGGTACTCCTCATCCGGTTCATACCGAGCCTGCACCATCCGGCTCTCCGTAGCCGGGTACTCCTCATCCGGTTCATACCGGGCCTGCACCATCCGGCTCTCCGTAGTCGGGTACTCCCCATCCGGTTCATACCGGGCCTGCACCATCCGACTCTCCGTAGCCGGGTACTCCTCATCCGGTTCATACCCGGCCTGCACCATCCGGCTCTCCGTAGCCGGGTCCTCCTCATACGGCTTCGGCTTCGGCCTATCGGCCTCGGCCGAGTTTGTTCATCGGCACTGTTCTTCTTCCTTCCCATCCGGAGGGACCTGTTTCCCAACAAGAATCACGATCAAGTAAGCTATTTTTCTTGGTGAATTGTACATTCTGTACATCGATGTCCATTGGTGAAACCGAGGAATCATTTGGTTGTTTGTGATGACTGTTGCTCATGGGTTGTGTGGATGGCGGCAACTATATGTAATCGGGTGCCTCAATCCGTTGAGCGATTTGGATTGCCATATGGAATGATGTCGGTCCTTGTTCCCGAATGCGCCGGTATAGATCATGTCGTAACCGTGGTAGTAGGAAGTACAACTTCATGGTTTCCTTCATGTTGGGGTCGACTCGAAGCAGTAGTTGTTTTAGCTTTACAGTGAATTGTGTCACCGGCTAGTTGAGTTGTTGATGGAGACTATTCAGCTGTTGTAGTGTGGATTGCGTCACATCGTTGTTAGCGAAATGTTGTATGAGTTGCTCCCGCAAATAGTGTCAATCGTTCTTGATCTCCTCTGGTTGTTGTATGAACCACGTGGCGGCATCATGCTCTAATACTGTTTGCAACTCCAATGCCTTTCTTTCATCATTTCAATCGTGATAACCTGTGACGAGGTCAAAATGATGTAGCCAAGCTAGTACATCCTCTGTGGGGAGGCCAGAGAATGATCTTGGACGTATTCGGGAATCTTTTTCTTTATCACTTATTGTTCCTGTGGATTGAGATTGAGAGGTGAGCCACGTCATGAGTGCTTGGTTTGTGTGATTTACCTGTATCATCATCGTAGACATTGCTTGGAACATTTGCTCCATGGTTGTATGCATCGATGTATGTTCTCCGAATTCGGGTTGCATACTTGTTGTGTTGTCGCCTTCTTGTTGTTGCCTGCCCCACGAATCCATATGAACAGGAATACGAATGCATGTAAATGTATTCGTTTTCTTTTTTTTCTTTTTTCTTTTTAAAAATAAAAAATAAAAAATTGTTTTTTTCCTGTGAGCGAGTGAACGAACAATGAGCAGCAAGTGAGGAAGCCTCACCCTACTCCCTCCCCGTGCGTGCTGCCCTCGCTTCCCTCTACATATTGTTCTCGGCCAGAAAATTAGGGTTTCAGCTAAAAACCCTAATCTCTGTCATAATCCTAATTTCGACAATATTTCTTTCTTTTGAGCCTGCGTCTGTGACTCCCTCTCATGCTCTATTCCAATCCTACATCCTGTTCTCAGCTCCAAACTCAGGCTTTCACTAAAACTCTAAGTTTAGCTAAGTTTAGTAGAAGCCCTAATTAATTAACTAATATTTTTTAATTAATTAATTAAATTTTTAATGAATTAAGATATGTATACAATATTAGTAAATTAATTAATGTATTAGTGAGTCAATTAATGTTTAAGTGAATTAATTAATTAATGTATTAGTGAATCAATTAATGTTTAAGTGAATTAATTAATTAATGTATTAGTGAATCATTTAATGTTTTAAGTGAATTAATTAATTATGATATTAGTGAGTTAATTAATTATTGATGTATGTGTGTATATACATATATGAGTGATATATGTGTGTGTATACACATGTATGTATGTGTGTATATGTAAACGAACGGTTTTATAATATTCTTGGGGCCGTTTTATATTCTCGCATATCGCGAATATTATGGATGTCGAATACCACGAATATTGCGCATGGGTCAATCTATGGATGTAACTATAGTGGAGCATGATCAAAAAGTTGTATATGATCAAACACACATCATGTATGTGAAATTATTGAATTGGTGTTCATGTAAACATATACAATCTATCCAATTACGCACAATAATTTGAATGAGTAGAGAGATGTGTCGTAAATCTTGGTACTTCAGGATATAAATTTCTTCAAATGTAAACACAATTCGACTAATTTTTTGTGAAATCCTAGTTTCATTACTTCTCTAGAAACATATGTGAACAATTAGTATTATAATCACTCATATTGGGAGAGTTATTAAAATCAATGTTTATGTGAACGTTATCTAACCAAAGGTAGGTTATGTTGTGCCACAAGCTCTATCTTTTAAAGCATAGGGAGCATAACCCCTGACAAACTCGAGCTTTATAATTATCCATTTACCCAAAACATTGTAAGTTGCCAATGGGTGATTTCACTAGCATAAAATATGTCCTATGTGGCAAAAAAGAAAACAAGTTGTTTTTGTTCCATACAACAAACTATATCAGTTTGATGTAAAATAATGTAAATTCAAAACAAATTCTACTGCCGAAGGTTATTAAGTCCCTACACTATGCTATAAATAGCACACTTAATTATTGTAATCACTCACACAATTGTTAACTAATTCTGTACATTAGGACAATGGTAATAAATGAAGGATAAGGAAAGAAACAAAGGAATAAGACAAGGACCAGAGAATATTGTTGGAATTATGTTCCACCACGTTGGCTATTCCCGCCCCCTAGTTCTTTCTTATTTCAAACATAATCGTGAGGTATATATTTTCTTCTTTTCTCTTTATCTTACAGGTTGTGTAGAAGAACATAAACTAGGCGGATGGGTTTAGGTAAGTTCTATGGACCGACAAGGGTGAGATGATGGATGCGAAAAATGAAGCATTTTTCTGATTTTGGATAAGGATGAGCGATGATGGTGTTGAGGATTGTAACATAATTTAATGAGAGACGAGGAGAGTAGTGTCTTTTATTTATTTATTTTAGGTACACGATTTTGGTGATAAATCAGCAAGAGTGAGATGGTTGATGTGGATTATTGAAGCACAATTCATGTTTTGATAAGAATGAGTGATGGTGGTGTGGGGGTTGAAGCATAGTTTCTTCAGAAAACTAAGTTGTTTGTATGTACAGGATTGTGGCGGTAATCGGCGAGAAGTTTGATGTGGACTTGAGGAAGCAAAATGCATGTAGTTGATAAGGATGAGTGCCCGTGGTGTAGGGGTTGAAGCATAATCTATTTAGAAGACTAGACTCATTTAGTGGTTTGTATGTACATGTTTTGGCAATAATCCGCGAGAAGTTGATGCGGAGTTGATGAAGCAAAATGTATGTTTTTGGATAAGGATGAGTGATGAGGGTGTGGGGGCGAAGCATACTCTCATGAGGGGATGAGGAAAAAGACTCATGTATTGTTGTATGTGCATGATTTTGGTGGTATTCAACAAGATGGATGATGTGGACTTAATGACGTAGAATTTATGTTTTGGATAAGGATGAGTGATGATGGTGTGGAGGTCAAAGCATATTCTCGTGAGGAGATGAGGAATTTAGACACTTTTTATTGTTTATGTGCAAGAATTTGGTGGTATTCGTCGAGATGGTTGATGAGGACTTAATGAAGCAGTTTTTATGTTTTTTGATAAGGACGAGTGATGATGGTATGGGGGTTGAAGAATAAGCTCATGAGGAGAGGAGGAAACTTGACTTAATTTGTTGTTGTATGTATAGAAATTTGGTGGTAAACTGGCAAGATGGTTGATGGGGAAAGAGGAATCATAATTATTGACGTTACAACCACGAATGTGGAAAGTGGTTCTCTTGAAAAACCAAAGAATGTAGTGGATCGCCTTCAAATCCGAGATGCACAGGTTGAAGAGGTATTGAATGACTCATAACTATGACCTGAGAGGGTTTGTTTCCGAATAGAGTTGCTTTCATTGTTGCCTATGGATATGGATACCTTGCAATGTGTTTAGGGAATACATTGTAATTGTTGGGTTGTTTTCTCTATGTTGGAGTACATAGATTTGTTTCCTCAACCGTTGTCTACACAAGACGGGCTTGAGAAAAAATACTTTGTATGGTGTAACCGTTATGACCTTTCTTATAACTAATGGAAGGATAATTTGTTTTAAAAAAGAAGAAGAAGACAAGGGCCAGAGAATCAAGAGACTTATTGCTCCATGTGAAAATGCCCAAGGGCATTATCAAAGCTATAAAAGACATTTATATAAGTCTTTTAAGTTTCTTCTTAACATTTAGCAAACTTGAGTTACAGCTTAAGCCTCTCTTAATATATTTTATCTCTCGTTAACAAAACCTTAATTATTGACTTAACTTAATCTCACTTCAAGATCAAAACGTTAGGTTCTAATATACTAGCTTTCATGGAGCATTCTTTGTCTCTTAAAGAGTTTGTGGTTGTTTCATTTCTTTGTTTCCCTTGTTTATTGTGCTAAGCATGCTAGGTTAATTCTTGACCTCTTGAGTGTGTGATTAGGTATTAAGATTAGAATTCCTTGCTTGTTTATTGGTATTCATTTGTAGGCTTAGGACTAGATTGATACCCCTCCTACTTCTCCCACCAATGATAGAGTAGACATTGTCACAACACCGTAGATCTTAATTCTAGCATATATTAGGATGTGTAGTAAGTCCTAAGGTTTCCCGACAACAATTGTTACTCCAAACTAGGCACTTATGACAAATTGTGTTATAATTCCTTAAAGGATCTAGCAATTCCACAATAGCAATTTGGGAAAGCTTCAAACGTTGGATGGTACAAGACTATCCTATGCCTTTTTCTTCCCTTAAGCTATCAACCAATTTGTCATATTCACCAAATTTCACCCTCTACATTGGACATGTATACTTCTCGTTTTTTGTTCCAAAGGTTGAAGCCCTTACCCAAATCAGCAAGAATGATGCGTTGGTATATAGCCTTAATGATTATTTGTTGCTTGTAAGAGATAGATAGATAGATAGATAGATGTATTGGCCTATGAGATCAAGAGATCCGTGGGAGACGGAAAGGCTTAATGGCATTATATTGTAGCAAAATAGAGATGGTTGGCTAGATTGTGCCAATGGGATCATTATAGTCTTTCTAAGTGTCTGCGAGAGTCCGCATACAATCAATCTATGGTCGAAGCATTGACTGGCTTGGCCGAGGACAGGTTTACACCGATTGACATATATGATTGGCACACTGCAAAAGGCCAGATCTTCTTCGTCTTCTTCTTTGGTTGGCGGCCGTGTTATGTGGAACCTTTTGTTGGTCATGGACGCCACGTCATGCCCATCCATCCGTTCATGTGTTGGTCTGCAATCCCAACAGCAACCCCCTCCATCTATTCATATGTATTTAGAAGCTGCTTTCGATCTGCACTTTTTTAGGGTTTTGCTGCTGCGTAGCATCTCTGTCTCGGACGGGCAAGACCAAACCTCTGTCTCTGTGTCTCTCCATCCATGGCCATGTCGATCTCCAAATCGAACGTTCTCGCTCGGAATCATCTCGGAGCCTCTGCTTCTCGTCTCGTAGATGGATCTATGCTCAAGGTACTGAGACCTCTGCACCCTGATCTCTCATTTTTTTACCCTTTTTTTCCGTCTTTCGCATTTTCCTTTGCTTTCTTTACCCGCTGCTATCGTTTGTTCCCGAGATCGTTAGTCATGTGATCTAGGCTCATCCGCAGTAGGGACCATTTTATTTTGTATGCATTGATGAAGTTAATTAATCGATACATTGTACGACACAGAGGAACCTTTTGTGTATGTGGAAGGCTGAATTTATGGAATGAATAGACACGGGGAAGTCAGAAGCACATTTAGCAATGCATGGACGGATTTTAGGCATTATTATTGTATCCACATACTCGGAAGTGGATTCCCTCATTATGAAAGACATCCAGATTGGAGGGGAGGGAGAGCAAATGCTGGTATGGAGGAATAGTAGTGTATAATATACATGGTTAGATTTTAGTTTTATCTAATAGCATATTTTAAGCTATCTATAGACCTCACTTTCATACATCAAAAGACAAAATATCCTCCAAAGATTTATTGCTCAATTTGGTTTCAGCATATTAGACAGAAGAACTGTTTTTTAGCTTCCCAGAATCGTGATGGAAGTCTTGAATTATGTTCACCAGTTTTACGAGATTTATGCCTCTAGCTTGTTTCCTTACTTATAATTTGAGTAACATTGCCAAGTTGGCAGGTGTTTTCTCATCCTTTTATGCATGCACAATATATACCTTATATTTCTTGAGTATATAGGTCTGTGTGCATAGCATGCCAATACTTCCTTTCTTAGAAAAGACTACATGCTGTTACGTAGTGAATCTCAAAGATGTGACAGAATCTCAGCATGTTTTCTCGTGTGTTGTATTTATCATCGCTATCCGTGAATGCCCCTATATTAAGATACTTCTAAACATGTGCACTTAATATAGATGATGAGAACGTGTGCACTTAATTCAGACACTGAGAATGCGTGTTTCTTGAATATGGATTCCCCATGTTGCTCAGGTTGATCCCGAACTATCCGACCTTGAATTATTTTTTATTCATGACGCAGTTGGAGCTAAGATACAGGTGGTAAATGATTGATACTGGAGTCTTAAAGTGCCATGCTTCTTGATCATGCTCTTTTGATGGTACAAGATTATTGGCAGTTTTGTTTTGCTAATTTATGGTCCCTTGTGTTCGTCCTCAATAAGGTTTTAGTCTTTTGACATAAAATGATATTGTTGATAAGGATACTGAATTATGAGGTTTATAGGAATCATTTTTGAGGCCAGCCAATGTGGTTTTGGTAGATTTGTTTGTGATATTGTATAGAAGGAAACCATTTTTGTATACAGAGTGGGAGTGTTAGTTAAATTCATTTACATTCCATTTATTGTGCGGAGTAAGGTTGATTGTTTATGCTTTATTCTGACCAGCTATTGTGTGCAACACGCACCATGCATGCTGAAAACCTGACTTCAGTGCGTCACTATGCAAATGCTCCAGCAACTTCTGAGGAACAAGGTACTTTAATTTCTGTATAGTGTGCTAGACTGTGTGAACTTAGTAGCTAGATTAATCAATAATTTTTACAGTTCATTTTTCTAATAAAAATTGACCTGAAGTTGCTCCAAATTTACAAGCATGTAATGTTTTATGAGATTGTTTCATACATGAGGCAGTCTATTGCATTATCATGAAACATCAGGAATGAAAAGCCCCATAAGCCAAGGGTAACAATGCCTTGAGGCTTGAACCATAGTATGAACCATACATACCATATGTGCATTCACATTCGCGAATGATTGCAACATTCGAGCATGGTAAACACCCTTGAAGAATGGTAAATACCATACTTTTGGATTAACTATTTATTATGAGGTAAATAAACCTAAAAAAGGGAAAAAAACAAAAAAAAACCTTAAAAAAGAGGAATAAAACAAAAACAAAAAACAAAAGAATGTTTGAATAAGATTCGCATTCGTTTTCCAACGTATGAAAAAGAATGTTATGCTAGATGAACACGAATTTTACATACTATGCCTTGTTTTACGTACTATGCCTTGAACCATTCGCAACGTCAAATATATTTGGTAGGCCTAGCAGCCCTTGATAAGTCATGCACAATGCATGTGATAATGTTGCACAAAAACATCAGCTGGTTGATAACTGAAATCATGTAAAAGCCTAATTGAATTATCATGCGATTAGTAATATGAGAATCTATAATTTGTAAATGTGAACATCTAATTACTACCTTGACCTGAATTTTGTTGTATACATTTATAATTCATTTACTAAGAGTAAAAGTAAACATTGATGCCACATATTGTAGTCTTGTACGCAAGGGGAAAACTGTCTTCATGGCCTTGAGAGATGCTTAACCAATTATAGCTAGATATCCTAATTATTATTAATCTAACATAAAATATTGGAATTAGAGCGAAAGCCTCCAAGTATTGTTCACCCATTCTTAACAATGATTGCATTTGAAATCAATAGTGTATCTTTATGAATCAAACCATGTCGTTTTCCAAGCGATTAGAGTGATCTACTATCAATTATGTCACCAGAAATTAATAGTAGTGTGGTTCATGTTGTCTAAATTTAAAACATTGGCATTATTAATATGATTCATACTTTAGAACTAAGGTATTTTTAGTCTTTAAGTAAACTCAACTATAAAATTAGTCCAGTCATCTGTACATGTAGGGAGCCATTTGAATTTCATGTTCTGGGGTTTTTCTTGGAAAACTTTAGAAGGTTGATGAATGGGACTTGAACCTGAGATTCTATCCTTTAATCAGCTCGTAATGGCCACAGTCATGTTAGATACCAGTCTACATTCTAGTAAGGTTTCTCAGTATGCTCATTTATATTGCTGACAAGATTTATATTCAGCGTGTTTTATAATTAGGTTCATAAATTAACTATAGGTTGAAAATGCATTAGAAAATAGGATTAACTACAGCGTAGAGGATTTTGGCGCCTCAAGTTTGAGATTGTAAATCTCATAACTAAGGGGAAAATGAGTCGGATTCCAACGAAGTAGTGGTGGCGCTGTTTTTCTTGTTCTTATAGAGGAGCATCGAAGGTCTAGCAGTAGTCCTGTGGGATGAAGGCTCTGGATGGAGATTGAATTGTTAGATTGGTTAACAAGCAGAAAAGCATTGGTGATCAAAAGCTTCATTGAATAGAAGGCAATTGACTTTTGACTATGTGAGTTTGTACTTAGTTAAGGAGTGAAGGAATATTATGAACGATTAATATGGATGAAACACTTAGTCAGCAAAAGGAAGAAAATCCCATTTAGACTCTGTTTTTACTTAGTTAAGGCCTTCGTTCTAAGCTCTTTCATAGGTTTTTATTTATTCTTATTTAATGCTGATCTTAGCGGGGCTTTTTTGTGAGACTTGCAATTTTCGTCAGAGCTTGCCACCAAATAAAAAGATTGATTTATGTAGCTACTTAAACTCATATTACAAACCAGTTGTCAAATAGTTCACAAATTTAGATGAGTGCCTGTATGGGTCTTGTTTTTTGTTGCTTGTCTAAAAAAATATGAACACTGTGGAGCCCTCTTTCTGTGAAGACATGTTTTTTCGGTCAAAGTCATTCTCACAACTTTCTATTCTGCTCTTCAGGTCAATATTGAATGTATTTAAGGTCTAGTTAAAATATAACGTGCTGCCTCAATTGTTGTCTCATATGTATTTTAAGCATCACATCTTCTTCTCTGTCTATCTGTCTGTGTCCTCTCTCTTTCTCTGTATCATTTGTTGGTCTCAAGTAGGTATTCCGTGGAACCTAAACTCCATATTGCTATGTTTTTCCCAACTCAATATCTCCCTCTTTCCATTTCTTCTACGATATGGCTCTTGTAATGGGCTTTATAGTCTGCTTTTTTTTTGTATTGAAAATAATGTACCGATATCTAAAAAAACGAAAACCGAGTGTTTAATCTCCATGATGTGCAGATCCATTGAAAAGAATCTTCTTCAATATGATGAACAAATATAAGACTATGATATCGGAGTTGACGAAATCAAAAATTACCTTAGACCCTGAAGATGACAAAGCAGTTTCAGAGTATAAGGCTCTCATGGATGGAGCTAGAAAAAAGTAGGTATATAAAATAAACAAGTGATTGAATCATAAAGGGGTGTTCATCTAAGCTACATAATATTGAGTGATTTATTGGCGTTCGCAAAATCCAGGGTTGGCTTACCATCAAAAACAGAGCAACTCGCATCGTGGATTGATCGTCAAGCCGCAGCAGCACCAGATGTGAAGACATTCTTCAAAGCATTGCCAAAACTGAAGGCCCAGTATGTAACTCAGTGGATTTGTTTTCTTCCCCATGTTTTGCTTAGAGTTGGTGACATGACCTTAAAATTATGTTTCAAACTAATGGTTTAAAATCTTTGCAATATAGATTGGGTGTAAAGGAAAAATATGAGGGCGATAAATTGATGATTGAGGCTGTGGAGAAGATCGAGAAGAAGATTGGCAGAGTTTTGATCCGTGGTGACAAAGAGGGCATGAGCTTACTTCGTAAAGAATTTGATGCTATCAATAAGGCGTACGGTCTACTTTCAGAATCTAAGGTAGTGTGTTAATGATATGGAAGAAATAATAATACCATTTTTCTGATTTCTGAAACAGGTTGGGAGTAAATCCGAACTCATTGAAGGACTTGGGAGGTCAGTTGGATACCATATTTGCTAAGGCAGAGCTTGAACACATGAAAAATGAAGTCGTTCACACAATTGAAACACACAAGAAACGGTATGTATCATACTCATCTCAGTATGCTGCCATGTTTTTACATCTTGAGGTTTAAGAAGGGAAATCTGATTGAAGCATTAAATTTAGAAATGTTTGGAAACTAATCTGAAATGGAGAGTTGTTTTTTCAGGAAATGCATGAAGTAGGATAGATGCAATATAGTTGTGTTTCAAATAATGATCAGTCATACTGTAGCATTAAATCTTGCTAGATTCTGGTTGTGATGGTATTTTGTTAATATAATCGTATCTTGTGCAGACATGGCCTGGAAGACATTCAGGTTGATCTGAAGAAATTGGACCATCGAAACTATCTGTGAGGGATATCTGGAATATTCCTTATTTTGCTACTCTTCCTTTTGCTTTGGAACAAAAAGATGTCTTTTTTCTTCGACCATATACTTGCTGTAGGAATTATGGACAATTCAGTGCTATAGTTTCCTTTCCGGGAATCTCCAGCATTTGATATATAAGTGTCTAGCATCAAATAATGATGGCAATGGAAGAATTTGAATAAATTTAGCTTCAGAGCGAGGGAGCCTGATGCACTCTGCTGTGTTTTTGCTACTTTTTAAATTGCGATTGTCCGAATTATTGTGACAAAAAATACATTGTATTAGTTCCATCATACTTCTCCCGAAGATTTAATTGGAAGACATACATACATGTGGAAGTACCGAAGAAATTAGTAAACAAAGCTTACTTTTGTAGAGACTGACCATGGTTACCTATCAAAGGCAGTTCCAAACATTTCTGTTTGTCTAAGCTCAAAATATTCACCGCAAACTGTAGTTTTTGGAGTTGAGTGAAGGTATTTCTGGCATGTTGGGAAACTTGAAGAATTTGTTTTGCTTGATAAAATGATAAAGACGAGTTGTATTTCTGATGTTCTCTGCTCAAAATATTCACCGCAAACTGTAGTTTTTGGAGTTGAGTGAAGGTATTTCTGGCATAGTGGGAAACTTGAGGAATTTGTTTTGCTTGTATTTCTGATGTTATCTGGAGGTTGACATGTACTGTGCCTACTGTCCTCTGAAGCACATTATACACAAATAAAATGTGGTATTTATAACCAGTGATGCTCCATGGTCTTCTAACAAAATTTCTCTGGAATAAATGGCTTAAGAAGAGAGATTTCTCCAAACATTCCTGATATTTTCTTTGCCATTGCTGCCTGTGACAATTTTCTTGTTATGCAACACCTTCGTAAATCGTGGTGAGATCTGAGCAATATGTAGGTTGTTCCTAGGCTAATAACCACCACGTTGGCCTTTAATCCCATTGATAGTAAATCTAATGTGGAGGAGTGTTAGGAGAAACTGACATTTTTGGTTTTACCATATTGTGGTCTTACAAACGTGACGCTTAGGTTTACCCTATTGTGGTCTTACAAGCATAACGTTAAGGTATAAATCTTTAAGGCAAATTCCTTGGGGCATTTGAAACATCCACATGTGAACAATGCAATCATATACATATGTACATGCTAAAAAATGATTATGTATTTTATAAACCTGATCTGAACACATGCCCAGCCATAGATTGACATATTCGCATTCGTCGGGCCTCCCCTACGAATGCGAATACAGGTAACAGTATTCGTTGCTTTTTAAAACTTTTTTGTTGAAACAAAAAATTTCGTTTTTTTTTTAATGCTAGCTACTGTGAGCGAACAACACCGAACAGTCAGCGAAGAGGTCGCAACCTGCATCTTGTCTGTCCGTGATCCTTACACCCTCGCCTCCCCTTGCATCCTGTTCTCGGCCTGCAAATTAGGGTTTCGGCTGAAAACCCTAATTTCGACCATATTTCTTCTTCTCGGTCTCCATTCTCGACGCCCCCTCATCCTCTGAGGACACCTACATACATATATATTGTTCTCGGCCTCCAAACTCAGGGTTTTGCTGAAACCCTAAATTTGGCTGAAATTAGGAACCCTAATTAATTAATTATTCGTGAATTAATTAATGTTGTAGTAAATTAATTCATTATTAGTGAATTAATTAATATTTTAATTCCTGAAACCCTACTTTTTGCGGAAATTAGGAACCTTAATGAATTAATTAATATTTTTAGTAAATTAATTCATTATTAGTGAATTAATTAATAGTATAGCGAATTAATTACTTTTATATAGTAAATTAAATCATTTTTATTGTGTAAATTTAAAACGAATGGTTCTATAATATTCTTGGGGTCATTTTGTATTCTCAAATATTACGGATGGTGAATACCACGAATATCACGCATGCGTCAATCTATGTGCCTAAGAATGACTTAGTTTAGGCGTACTTGAAGGGTAGTGTAGGCAAATACAACGGCCACTTCGTTTGGCATTTCATTAAGAGTGGGTGTCTTCCATTGTTATATGGTAACCATTACTATTGTTTAGGGAGAGTTGTCGTGTTGATATTGAATTATATGGTGCCTTCATTCATGTGATTGTCAATATGGTGCAATACCTTTTTTTTAAGTCTCATCTTGCCACCTCATGTAAGGACTTCTATTTCCTCTTAAAACCCATTCAAAGTTTTAGTTGGTTCAACTAAGAAATGTTAGATTGAACAAATGGCTATCGAGGGATTGAAAAGGAGAAACATTTACACACGAGTATTTTGCTAAGTTTTTGTTCATTTTGCATCAGCACTTTATTGATTTCGACAACCCATCCTCTACTTCTACCTCCGATACTATGTTTATATTCAAAGTGTTAGATTTATTGGTATTTGAGGACATCCATTCCAGGTGAGTATCTTGCACATGGGAGATCTTTGATTAGTCAAGCATTCAACATTTTAAATACTTTAGCATTACTATAGGGAACCATTTCAGCTTCAACTTACTTCAACACCATGCACCCATTTCTTGTTTGCATTTTACTAAAGAGAACACGACATATGTATGCGCATGCATGAGGATATTATGTTACAATCTTCTCCGTTTAAGTTATGACAATAGTGTTTCTTTTAAGAGGATATCTTTTATCTTGGTTAGGTCTCTCATGACCTATTTATGCCCTTATAAGCACATGTGTGTTACAATATCCTCAACTAGAATTTGGCAATAAACTTCGTATCCTTTTAGGTTATTAGGTTTTCCCTCACACAAATCACTTATGCTTGATGTGCCGCTCATGGCATTGAGGAGCACATTTATGACTAAGGTGTTGAATGTTTCTAAGTTGATGTGTTAATATCCTTTTTGGAGTGTTTCACCTTGATTTACAATTTTCCATCACCAATGTAATGCATTGCTAAAAATGTTTGTGTTACGATACAATGCATGTGCCAATATTACATTAGCATAGTTGCCCAAACAACACATGGAAGTTTGCTAATTGATTTAGAAAATAAGTGAATTAGATATACTCAAATGTGAATATGCTTTAATGAATGTGGCAACAAATCCAAGAAAGTCACGAGGGAGAAGTATACAATGTTTTATGAATCCTAGGAGTTATTTGCTAAATGCAAGAAGTTTATCCTCTTCTTATATAGCCACTACTTGAAATTCTACAATAGTCTAATCGTATATAGGTAGTGCGAAATCCATGAAGTGAGAGACACTCATTTGAACGTGACCAAGAAACTATTATAGATAAGCATTTTTTACAAAACTTTGTTAACTCTTTCTTCTCCGTTTATACTTCCTTTTCTATGACATTGGACAATTGAATAAACAATGATATGAATGGGAGAGGATTTGATACACACCATTTTAAGTGGAAATTGATGTACAATTGTATATGTATGTGTGAGGAACAAGCATAATCATAAATTAAACTATTATTTCCAATCTTGATTTAATAGTACACACACGAGTTCCATGTTAGAATGGAGCTTGGATGCTTGAACACACTACATGTTTTTTATTTTTTTATCTGTATATATCTTATAAGCAACATTTGATTTGACAACGGATTTCAAATAAATGTGAACATGATCCTCATTCGACAATTGTTATATGTCCCTTTCGAGAAATTTGGCCAATCTATTCTAAATAATTGGCAATATTAACCTCAAACACTAAGATTTAAAGCATTAAAACGAGGATTTGTATATTGACAACATTTGTCTAGAGCAACCACTTCCCTTTTGTAGTTCCAAATGAGTGAAACCTCATCAAACTAACTCTTTTTAGATGCTACTAATGTATATATAAATGAACTTCTCAATGTTTAGGGGATGTCAAACATACCATTTACGAAATTGCAGAAGCTGATTTGACACAAACCAACCAAACATGTTCTATTTCATCCCCAAAGGCTAGATTTGACTCATGGGACAAAGTGAAAGGTGCGTGGAACCTAGACTTGAGCCAACAATTCTAGTGTACGTATGTGTGTGTTAGAGAGAAAGCGAGAGAAAAAGTGGCTAATTCCATTCTTCATTCTAAGTGTCTATTTCTAGTTAAGTCTAACATACAAATTGTACTAGTTGTGACTTGAGTATCTTGGCAATCCCAAAATTTCCAGATTGTTGGCCAAGCAACAAACATGTCAGAGCATAGAATTGATCAATGGAATTTTTATATTAATAATAGACAGGAAAAATCGTAGTGTTTGAGGAGTGGAAACAAACTACCTAAGATTGTACAAATTTCCAAATACTAGAGAGGGAACAAATATGTAACAAAATGGAATTATGTCACTGATTTGCATGTAGAATTGGATGAGATGACATATGGAGATGATTACTGAAGGAAAGAACAAAGAAGAAGAAGATTGTTCGAACATTGATGCATTGCATTTTGAAACCGCGACGATAGTAGTTCTAGTAATAGTAGACCCTAGACATTGTTTAGACCCATGCTTTAACATTCTTTTTCTTTCTATGTATCTATCTTTATTTCCAAGATTTTTAGTGTATACTCATGAGGTTAATAGTTTGCCAAATGTACATTACACTCTAAAGAGAGGGTATGAGATTCTTCTACGATTCATCAAGGGTTCAAATCTCAAGATTCCACAAGGTTATGTAGAAAAGAAACTACTCTAAGTAGGGTAGGCTACCATGGCCTTACCACTTGACTTCCAACAACATATACAATGTATTATGTGTTATGGTCCGGCATGTCCATCGGCATAATCGATCCACCCATATTGTTGCTTTTCCTTCTCGGCTTCGCCTCGGCTAACATGGTCACCACATCCCTCATCGAAGGCCGATCCCTCGGGCATCGGCTCGTGCACAACAACGCAATCCTGAGCACTAGGAGCATCTCCTCTTGCACCATGCTACATGAGGCCCCCACATTTGCATCTAGCGCGTCCACGATGCCCGCCTTGCTCCTCACCTTGCCTCGGACCCACTCCACAATGTTCACCGCATCCCCAAACTCGGACTCGATCGGCCTCTTACCCGTTAGAAGCTCGAGTAGCACCACGCCAAAGCTATATATGTCAGTCTTTTCATCAACCTTGAGGGTGTATGCATATTCTGCAAGGTGTGAAACCATCAAAATTTAAACCTTAACATAGTGACCCTAGAAATAGTAGACACTAGATTCACCACCCTGAAGCTATAACACTTTTCAGTATATCTTTAAAACTAGGATGGTTAGTCACGATGGCATGGCATTGCACACAATGTTAATATAATACCTGGAGCTATATAGCCATAAGAACCCGCGATCATAGACATGGATTCGTTCGTACTTTCCACGAGCTTTGCCACGCCGAAATCCGCGACCCGAGCTTCCATATTGGAGTCTAGCAATATATTGTTCGATTTCACATCTCGGTGGACCACCAAAGGGAAGCAATCATGGTGAAGGTAGCAAAGCCCTTGCGCAATCCCGACCGCCACATTGTACCGCGTCACCCAATCGGCGAGTAGGATACAACCTCGGTCCTTCCCGTGAAGAGCATCGTGCAAGCTCCCGTTGGTCATATACTCGTAAATTAGCAAAGTGTCGACATTGTTGGAGCAATATCCCAACAGCCTCACAATGTTTCGGTGGCGTATGCTCCCGAGGAGGTCAACCTCAATCTCGAAACCTCGAGGCTCGACCAACTTGGAGCCCTTCGTTCCTTTGGTGCTTTTGATCTTGAGGCTCATCCATAGCTTCTTCACCGCGACGACCTCTCCGCTTGGCATAATGGCCCGATAGACTGTGCCTGTAGCCCCCCTCCCGACAATGTTCTCGTCTTTCAAAGCTCCTACGATGTCGTTGCTCGTGAATGCTAGCCTCTGGAATGCGGTGAGCCTCCACGGCCACTCGTCCACGTCTTCGGACGCGTCCTCGCTATCGTACCAACAACCGAACAACTTCATCCCAGCTCCGGATTGCTTGACTAGGCACCGGCCCCCAACCATTAGCACTAGTAGAGAAACCCCGAAAACACACCCGACTACCCACATCATGCCTAGGCTAGAGCTCCTCCTCCTCCTTCCGCCATCACTCCCCGGGTTTTCATCTGACCCATCGATGCACGAGTGGGGTAGCATCCCACCGCAAAGGTAAGGGTTCCCGACGAAAGAGCTCGAGCTAGCGGTCCGGAATATCCCCGCGAATGGCACTGGACCTGAAAGATTGTTATAGGAGACGTTGAACTCCTCGAGAGTTGTCAAGTTTTGGAATTGGTATGGTATGCCGCCGCTCAAAAGATTGCCGGAGAGGTCGAGCACCTCGAGGTTTTGCATACTCGCAAGCTCCTTCGGAATGGTTCCGGTAAGAAGGTTGTGTTGGAGCTCGACTTGGATGAGCTTCTCACAATTGCTTATGGTAGGGGGTATGTTTCCGGAGAGGTAATTGTCGGAGAGATCGAGCTGGGTGAGTGTGGTGCACGCGAACTCGAACTCGGGCGGTATAGTTCCGGTGAAGTTGTTCCCGCTCGCGATGAATGTCTGGATATTCGCGAGGTTCCATATGTCTACCGGCAGGTTGCCCGAGAGGTCGTTGAACGAGACATCCAAGTAATTGAGCACGGATGAGTTAGCTATGTCCGGTGGGATACTCCCCAAGAGGAAGTTGTGTTGAAACTCTAGCCGAGTGAGCTTCGGGAGAGATCCGAACCCCGTGGGGATCGGTCCGGTTAGTCGGTTGTTTTGCATTCGCACCCGGAGAAGAGACGGGCACCTCGCTATGCTCTCAGGGATGGGGCCGGACAGCCGATTTGAGAACATGATGAGCTTGGTGAGGTTGGAATGAAGGCACAAATCAGGCGGGATCGGGCCGTCGAAGAGATTAGAGGAGACGTCGAGCCATTGGAGGGGTGAAGCTCGGCCTAGCGTGGCTGGAAGAGGTCCGGAGAAAGAGTTATTCCATATCAAGAGGGTTAGGAGATTGGGCAAGTCTCCGATGCCTTGCGGGAGGGGTCCGTCGAGGTTGTTATACATCAAGCTCAACAATGTGAGGCTCCGGAGGCGGCCGAACTCGGCTGGGACGCTTCCCGAGAGGTTATTGACCGACAAGTCGAGGGACATGAGGGAGGACATTTGGCCGAGGTCGGGCGGGATGGGCCCGGTGAGGCTGTTCCGGTAGAGAAAGAGCGTGTTTAGAGACTTGAGCCGGCCAAACTCCGAGGGAATGGGGCCGGAGAGATTGGTACAACAAAGGTCCATGTAGAGGAGGTTAGTAAGGTTGCCCAATTCAGGTGGGATATGGCTACTAAACTTGTTGTACCCAATGACCATGTGTTGGAGTTGCGAGAGCATGCCGAGCTCAGGAGGGATGGGCCCAACAAGGAGGTTCCCCGAGAGGCCGAGGTACGTGAGGGAGGAGAGGCTACCGAGTTGAGGCGGGATGGGGCCTTGGAAGAAGCTACCGCCCAAGTCGAGGTGCCGGAGCTGGGGGAGCTGGGAGAATGCGGCCGGGATCGCGCCCGTGAAGTTGTTGCTATAGGCGGAGAAGAAGGAGAGGGCTGAGAGGGAGTCCGGTGAGATGGGTGGGAATTCAGCTTCGAAGTAGTTGCGGCTCAGGTCGAGAGACACGAGGCCCAGGATGTGGGAGAAAAGAGACGAAGGGAGCGGACCCGAGAGCGAGTTACAAGAGACATTGAAGGAGGTGAGCCAAGGGAGGCCCCGGAAGGCGGCATCGGAGAGGGTGCCCGATAAGTTGCGTTGTGAGAGGTCGAGGCCCGTGACCGAGGCGGACGTGTTGCAGGTCACGCCGGTCCACGCGCACGGGAATAATGTGGTGGCCGTGGTTGCGCTTGGGGGTTGCCAATCCGATAGGTGGCCGAACGGGTCATCGAAGCCGGCCTTGAGCTCGAGAAGGGCAGCGCCTTCCGTCGAGAGGCCGGTGCTGCGAACCACGGATACACTACTTGCCTCCATCAACATGTGTAGGAGTAGTAGGGTGATGTGAGGGATACATGCCTTCTTCTTCTTCATAGCAAGCAAGCTAAGCAAAGAGGACCCCAATCTTTGTTTTGCTTGAAACTAAAAGAGCATTCACTCCTTTTCTTTATATATGTGTGTGTGTGTTGAGTCACATTCAGTTGATTCAGCACATTCTTTCATTTAACTTTCATTGCCTATGTATGCACTTTGTGCCCATGTATAATTTGTATTTTTATATTGCATATTGTACCATGTATTTTATATTGTATTTTATTGCATTGCATATAGTATGTGGCTTGTATATCGAGTATGTATTTATATATTGTATTGTATTGCATTGCATATAGTATGTGTCTTGTATATTGAGTATCCATTTTATATTGTATTGTATTCCATTGCATATAGAATGTGTCTTTTATATTGAGTGTAGTATTGTGCGTCTTACACTGTGTATATATATTGAGTGTATGTGGGTGCGCACACGAGCACGCACACGCGAGAGCATGCATCTCTTTGATTGATATGATTACATGCTTGGTTCGCTCATCTTTTGTTTCCTCGTACAGTCTCTTCAAGTTTTTGAACATTTAGAGGCTTGATTATCTAATTTGGACTCCTTGTGCACACCCATTTCAAACACATGCTTTTGTCCTCTCTTCGTCACGTGCTTAACTGCTAAGTTTAATGAGAATAGGAGTATCAACATTGAATTGATCAGGTGTACCACGTACTTGCCCATGCTTGTTCTCTTCATATGTATACTGGGAGTATTAGTAATGATGTAAGTGTAAATTTTGAACTTAAACTCTACTTGTAAACGATCCCCTAAAACTATCAACTATTCGCATTCTAAGCCCTTCTATAATAAAATTCAAACCATAACACTTTGTATTAGGTAATGTATATGCTTTCCATCCTCACTTGTAGTTTTAACACAAAATACTAATAAACTATAAACTCCACACTCTAAAGGAGGTCAAGAAAAAGAGAAACTTGTAGTTTTGAGCTGACTTGTTTAAATTAGAGGCACTTGTTTCATGGCAAAAAGGTTAATACGATTTACTTATTTTGCAATAATAATTAGCTATGAATCGTCATTTAAATAAATTTATGTTGTTCAAACATTGTTGTTGAAAAATGCAAACCCAAGTCTGGCTTTCTTGTTGACATTCCCAAAGTTCACTTTCTTAGACCAACTAGAAAATCCTTGTTCAGACATGGCATTTCAATATAGTCCACACTTTCAAAAAAAGGTGTTTCTGTGTGTCTTATGTTTGTGCCCATGTATTGAACTTTGTCATGGCATTGACTCTAAGGAACGCACAAAGGAATACTCATATGGTTCCTCAAACCATGGATGCACACAATATTGAAATGAAACTTGTTTTCCATGGTCATCATTCGCCTATGACACAAATTTAGCATTGTGCCATAATTGGTAGTAGAGAGTTACTCTATCATGGGTATAACTTGATAGACTTAATAAAGACAACCTCAATGAACAAATAATGAAAAACAAATAGTCTATCAGGCCCCTTTTTCCACCTATATTATAGGTTATGGCTATTTGCATCTAAAGATGCAATAATGTTTTCACTCCCTAAGGGTTCCTATTGTGTATTGCAATAGGTATGGGCAATGTTACTAGAATATTAATACTTTGTGATGAACAGATCATTAAGTGTCAAATTCTACTTTCCATATATCCTATCTTGTACTTTACAATCTTTACTCCGGACATAAGGCTTTTGTAATATATATTGCTTCATGCATCGTATTTTTAAGACTTGAATGGAGTATTTCTTACAGACGACAATAAAGCATGTGTCTCAAAAGTTCACAAAACATACTCTCAAATCACAGTAAGATGAATGTCAAACTTGATGTGATTACGACATATAAGGTATATGTTGCTTTGTTTCGCTTCATGGAATAATATTGAAAGACCCTATCCATAAAGGCATAGATCTCATCGTTTCAAGTGCTCCATTTGAAGCCAATTATTATCTTCCATGTTTGTTTTAGGCATCAAAAAAAATGTTGAAAGATGATTAACATTCTCGTTATGATGCTGTGAATATATGCTTGAAATCACATCCATATAGGGAATTTTGATTTGTTCCTATAATAGGAAATGAAATTTTTCTATTGTTGTCTTGCTCTTGTTACTTTTTGCAATTTTTTAGTAAGGTTCAAGTACCTCTCTTTTTTTCCAGAGAAATTATTGTTGTCCTCTTAGGATATATGATTATTTATTACGATGTTATTTACGGTCAGAAATACATTTGTAACGTACATGAAGTTTTATTGTAGGCAAGAACTTAGAAACACATATATATATATATATATAGGCCCGATTCAGTTTCAAAATTTGGGCCTTCAATCTTGAAACCAAACTGGACCATTTACGCATAAAAAAGTCCATTTTAAGAACTACCAACCCATTAAAACCAAACCCTTGAAGGAAAAGTTGAAACAAACCTAACCATTTCATCATTATTTAACTTAACCATTTGTGTCAATTTAGTTAAACAATTAAACAAAAAAACATAAAATTGAAAAAGCATCTAAGTTAAATAGATTAAAATATTAAACAAAAAACCTATGAATCAATCCATTAGTGAAACAAAAAAATGTTAAACAAAGAACTTAGTGGTGAACGTTCTTGTTTGATTCCATGGATATATCTTGAGAACAAAGAGACATGATTATTGTATTATGTATCCTTTTGGGACCAATGATGTAACTTGTGTGCTATGTTACAAAAAACATCGATAGTTTTTTTTTTCCATAAAAAATATCCTCCATTGGTATTAAAATAGTCCACATTACAAATTACAATGAATATTGCATTTGAATGTGGTTGCATCAAGTTTTAAACCCGATTTCAGCAAACATTTGAAACATTGGACAACCATATGTCCATCATGGTTCATTGCATTCCAATATGCAATGTCCCTTGCAGATAGAGCATTGAAAATATTTTGTACTTCTTTGATGCTGCCACATTTGCCATATGCATCTAAAAGCATGTTGCTTACTAGGATCTAAAAAAAATTACCTTATAAAATTCATCCAAATGTATTGCATAATCGAAGGCAAGCTTTGCAAGCTTTATATTTCCCAATCTTTGACAAGAACCCAATAGTGTTGCCCACGTTGGGAGATAGTCTGAAGTTGGAATGTTCTCTATCAATACTATTGAATGCTCAGACAATCCAAGCCAACCAAAAAGATCAACCATGGATGTGTAATGCTTTGAAGTCACCACTATAAACATCGATAGTATTTATTAGGACATGCTTCATATAGATGGGAATAAGGCATGAAAGTATGTACTACTTTACAATGATGACAAATTGGTTGATATGTTGGATAAGCTTGACTCTTCCCTTAGGACGGAAAGGAAGTGCCCAAGTATGAATCAAATGTGTGACCATGTAGAGTGAATTGGTACCAATACGGTTTCAACTTAACTAGTTTGGGCTTCTCCAAACCAAATCAGTTAAGCCTTAATCGGTTTGGAAGTTTTCAAACTTGAACCAAACAGGTTAAAGTTTAACCAATTTGACCAAATCTTTAGCCTTAACCGGTTTGGCCTAGCTTGAGCATGAACCGCCAAATGATTTAACGACTCAGTTTAGGCTTGAGTCGAGCCGTTGCGGACTCTTAATATACATAGTCTCACACTTTTACAATACAGTGTTTCTTTCCATAGTACATTATTATAGCATAAAGAACTATGAAAACCAAGTTTTATATACCTCTTGAGTTGATCATATTATGCAATCATTTTTTGTTTTGCCCATGGTTGTAGCCCTTGTTAGGTCTCATCTTCTATTCCATTCAAAATAATTGTCTTTAATACGTAATGGTCAATAGGTTTCCTTTGGTGACAATGTTCAAATGACAACACATTTTGGATGAGACATGTTTTTACAAAATAGTGAATGAGAATACCATGCACAAATTCGTTGCATGCCTAGTTGTTACCCATCTGACATAACTATAATGTGCAAGGTGTCCGCACAACAAAACATCTAGTTCAGCTACAAGATAACTACGTTAATTGATAGTTATCCCATGGTTATTCTTATTAGGAAGTGCACTACCAAAGAAGAAGAATATACTTTGTACATTGACATCCTACATTTACAAGGTAACTAAACTAATTGATAGTTATTCTTATTAGGGAGGGTTGAATTACATATATACCTTGCTTACCAAGATCCTATATTTACAAGGTAACTAAGCCAATTTATTCTTATTAGGGATTGAACTATTAGAGAAGAAGTATATTGAGATTCAATGTGTATGAATGAGGCCTTTTTCTACCCCAATGTATCAAGACATGGAGAAAACGTTGGAGCTCACACTTCACACATAAATTATATTACATATGTTGCATCTAACTACAAATGCATATTTTTGCCGAACGGGAAAGCTCACATGTCAATGCATGTTAGAGTCTATCATGTTATCTGCCATCCTAACAAATGCTTCCATTTAATATAGCTCACACTCACTATGATGTCAAAGTGGATGTTTTTCTTTTTCTTTTTTTTTCTAAACAATATATCCTTCCATTAGTTTTAAAAAGCATATCTACTACAAAATACAACCCAGTTATTTCACAAAAATGAGAGATGAATTGGGAGATATATAGCCACCACTATGTGACTTTCAACATACATGCTTGACATCAATGCATATCCTACTATTGTATCAGGATCCAATTTCATAGCTTCATTTGAGCACAATTTCCCCCTATCTATATTGTCAAAGCATGTACATGCCTTCACTATTCCGCACATACCCAGAAATCATTACGTCGTAAGACACCACATGTCGACTATGCTACAAGACAGTGAATGTTTCTTCCAAGTTTCCACATCTAAAATACATGCACATATTGTACGCCATGGTTGTGCAAAGCTGAAAAACCTTTATTATTCCGCACATACCACTAATGCTTGAATGAGTCCACCACAGTTGGTATGCATATCCACCAATGCATTGCCAACCATAAAATTATTCCTTAACAATGGCTTGACATTGCAATGATCCAAGATGATTCAATGCTTCTTCATCTTGCCCATATAATTTGAATATTTCCTTCTGAATGCATACATGAGTGCCATATAAGAGCATACTCCCCGCACCCATTGTCAGTGTATCCCGAATAGAGTCTCTTTGACCACAATGATGTCAAAGGGGATGTTGGGGCACAAGTGATGAAAGTAGTCGACTATGCATTTTTCCCTAAACAAGTTCATGAGTCTTAGTATCACACCCTCTAATACATTGTTATGCCTTTGCTTAGATTTGATTACTCCTTCCACACATCTTTGATTGCAACATTTATCAACAATGTTCTTGAATGTCGAGAGTCACCACTCCCTCCTTTCACATGTATTACATGAAAATGTATTATTTTTTGTTTCATAGGTCATATTTGACCTCCAAAGACGATAATAAAAATTGTGTGTGTGTATCTGAGTAACAATCAACGACGGTTCGGTTCGGTTTGAGAGTGTCAAAACCAAACCGTTAAAAATTTTTGAAACCTGGACCAAACCTCGAAATCGTTAAAAAAATTTCAAACCATTAAAACCGGGGTCTCATGGTTCGGTTTCGGTTTTCAACTTGCATCAAAATTTTTAAATTTAAAACATTTTATTATTTTAAATTTTCAAAATTTTAAAGATTTTCCTAAAATGTGAGAATAAGGCTTGAAAATGAAAAGATAGTTTTAAAACAATTTTTTTTAATTTTAAAAAAAATATTTAAAAATTTTAAAAAAATAAATGACCGTTAAACCGAACCGAACTGTTTAAAAAACCTAAACTGAACCGAACCGTTGCACCATTGGAGATGGAAGCCCTTATGGCCCCACCCCACATCTATCTATTTTAATATCTCCATAGTTATATGCATTTGTCATTAACTCTTAATTTTGATAAGTATTAATAATTACACCCTAAAATTAAAATAAGTGTATATATTAATCTAAGATTCTATAAGTTAGGTGACTAATGAAGTGCAACAACCTACATTAAAAGAAAAATAATGCCATTTGCTAAATACATTTGGGTTATTGTGTAAAAACTTTGGGCATCATTAACTAGGATATTTTTGTCACCCTTTCAATGGATGTTCACACAAGAAGCAAAAGCTTTACCTTCCCCGTACTTTAAGGCATGGTTTGACTGTCTTAGGTATTGGGGCCTATGGTACATATGGAGAATATGAAATGTGTTATTAGTTCATGGTTTCCTGGAGTTACACAATAGGTGTGTTGGCAACAATGAAAAATGCCTTTTACATGGGACAATGTCCTTCAAACTTTGGGTAGTTTACTTTATTATAGTAGTAAGGACAATAGGGCCTTTATCTTTATTGTTTTCATATATACACCACTTTTGCAACGATATTAGGAAAGTCATTTCCCAACTTTAAATTTTGATTGTGGGGTAAAGATGACCCCTCGTATTAGTGGTTATTGTTCTTATAAAGTGCTAATGAATTTTGGGTTATGCCATAACCATAATGCTTTCTTGTTGGATGGAAACACGAATTTGTCCAACGTGTGCACCGTTTGCAAGGACTATTGAATGAGGAATTTGAGACATTGTCTTAGGAATGTCTTTATCCTTTAGCATGGTTGAATTGTGTTATGTATAAACAATTGCAAAGTCCACATGTGATGTGATCATCCTAGGATAGAATGTTAACCTACTATTATATTATTGTACATTTACATGGAGTGAGAGTGAGATTGTGATTGTACTATCATCATCAGAGATGAAATTGACCTATGGAGCAAAGTGAATCACTTTTACCCAATGGGTGTGCAGTTGATTAGTGAGTGTCAATGCTCAAGAATTTGACTCATTAATGTCAATCTTGAAGATGAACATTGTGACTAAAAGGAAACAAGGGTAAGGATGTTTGGGGTTGAAAATGTGGGGAAAGCAAACTTGAATGTGATCGAAGCTCGAACTCACAAACGTTTGGTGCCAACTTTGAATTGGCGATGCCTTGTTTCACATAGAAGAGAATGTTAGCTCAGTTAATTGGAAGAAATTATGTGGATGGTACACAATGGCATGGGCTCAATTATGTATGAGATAGAGGGAGAGTATCATCGTATGAGGTCAAATATAAATTGTAAGTCAATAAAGCCTCTCCTAGGTAGGAGGTAATGCACAAACCACTAAGCCAATGAACACCCAATAATTCTTCTTTACAAAAAGTATCCTATAAGTATATTATATTGACATGACAATAACCTTTTTTAATGGACTTATTGGTATATTCACTCGAACCACGCAACCTTGCTTCCATAGTTCTGAAGTCGGAGAAATGGTTACATAAGGGAAGGTCATAATTGTCATGTTTTAAGACCTAGAGAATAAATTAGGATGTGTCACCATTTATATGTGAAGCTCAACAAACTAATGAATTGTCTTGTTTAACATGAACTCTCCCTCATACCCATGACCACTTTTCTTGCATCATGACCTCAGTTGATAAACATTTGAAATGTAACACATAAGAATTCAATTTCTTTAGTTCTCAATTGGAGAGCTTGTCTTAAAACAAGATATTTGCATCTTTTAAGGCACAATTGTATTGTGTTGCAGAATGCATACTTTTGATGCTACTTTCTCGAGCATAACACCAATGGCATAAGCTTATTTTTGTTTGTTTTAATACCTATAGGATTGTGAACATAAAGGACTCATCTCCAATCGATGATGACCCACACAAAAAGGTCTTTTTATATACGATAAGTATTAAACGGACATGGAGTTTATGGATGACACATGAATGTTTTGTATCGATGTGTAAAGAAAGTGTTCCATCGATAGTTGTTTAGTAGTATCGAAGAGAGGGAAGCAAGGCCATGATGAGAAGAGACCATTGCATATGTGTTGGTGGCGGTGGTAAAAAAAGGGGCTAAAAAAAACCGAAGTAGTAGATTGACCCGGTCTTTTTTATTTTAGAAATAAAAAATAGTAGATTTTTTTATTATTTAGAATAATGTAATTTAAAAAATAAATTAATCCATATATTTATTTTATTAATTGTGTATTATTTTATTTATGATTTAAGATCATATGAAATTTGAAACCCATTATTTTGTGTTTGAGAGCAACGTTTCAAGTGACACCTAAGTTTGCTTGTTTGCCTTGACGTGTTGTATACCCTTAAACACCTCATCAACTCTATCGTGCAACTCCACCGTACCCAATCAATATCTTGGGTTCAATCAACACTTCAGGTGAAACCTAAGCGTATTTACCTTGGCCTAGTACACACCCTTGAACAACACATCAACCCTATCTCACACTCTTAGCAAAACCAATCAATCTCTTGGATTTGATCGTCTTTAAAGCCTGTCATATTTTATGCTTGGCATAAGATAGGTCTAGTTTTTATTTTCTCTGAGAAAAAAATAACTAAATAGGTTGGCAACAACCACTTCCTTTTTCTAGGATATACTTGGTGAGGATTCATATGCATGAGGTACACAATTGCAGGGTGTAGACATGTTTTGTATTATCTTGAACTAATTCATGGGGCCGAATATTAGATTGGCTTCAAGTGCTAATGGTTGGCTAATTAATCTTTCTTAAGGTTTTTACAATATCCCTTATACATTTCACTAAAATAGTAAAGGGGAACTACTAACATTGATGATAAATGAATATGGCACATAAATCAATTGGTGTACCTCCCCATTGACAATAGACCAGTTTTACTCACTCAATATGGACCTTTGTTGCATATATAAGGCCCCACACATTCATTATGGAGCCAATGAAAGATGAATTTGATTTTTGAGGTCGTCCTTAGTGGTAGTGAGTGTGGACATCAATGCATACAAATTAGTTTACATTTTCAAAACATTAAGTTGCTTACTATTATGTCAACAACTACATGCATTGATATGTGTACACCATAGAAAAACGTCTCTAATGATTCATTAGGCTTTCAAATCTTGTAAGTTAATCCATCCATTTCACAAGTCAAACCCTCTATTTCATGAATGCGTATGGTTTGTCTTCCCATTCTTTATCATGCTTCATCAATTATCTAGCCATATTTCTCATTATTAGAAGGCCTCGATCCTCTTCCTTTCCTAGTAAATCTCCATGTCTCTCACTCTCATAACTCTCACCCAACTCCCAAGTCAAATAACACGCTTTGTTGCATACATGATATACTTCACTTGGATCTCCCATTACCTGTACCCATTGCCCAAAAACATCTCAATCATCTTGCCAACTTTTTTTGTCGCATGACCTTCACTCACTCCCCCGTGGACACAATAATTCTAATGATATATGATGAACTTTATTGTAACATGACAATTCTGATATTTTGTAGACAAATTACAGACTTGCTCTTCAATGTTCAATCAAAGGATCCACTAACTCAAAAATTCCCTCTTGGAAAAAGTAAAACTTTCATTGCCTTACATGAAGGGGCACAATCTCTCTCGAAAGCACCAAAATTGAGGCCCACTAGTTTTAAAATTGAAGAGTTTTCGAAAGGATTGATTCATTTTAAAATGTGCCCCCTTCTAGACTAAGCAAATTGTATATGTCCTCACTAACCAATTGGAGTTTCAATTGGATGCCATTCTCAATGGTCATTAGGCATACATATTTTCAAAATAGTGTGCTCTCAAGTTGAATGGCAATTCAAATGAAAAGCTACATGCTACTAAGGATATACAAATTATCATCAAGACACAATTATGCCTTCTTGAACTGTAAATTGACTAACTAGGATATGTTTGCAAATAACGTATATTGCAGACAAAGTAAATATAATATCATGGAAAATGGAACACTTAAGAGAAAAAACCATGCCATCTATGCCATGAATGTTCAATCCTCATTTGCACCCTCATCGAACCAAAACTAGGTGATCGGAACCTTACAACATAGCCGGATCATGAGATCGATGTGTCTCGAATGAAAATAGATGTTTTGAAGAACTCCCAAAGGAAGGGACACATGTTTATATCTCGAAATGAAAATACAATAAGTTATAATTAAACTAGAAGATTGGTTAACTCGTGCACTTGTCATAGTTTGTTTACTACACATGTTTCCTACTTCTTTCGAGGGGGAAGGCAATATAGAGGAGGAATTTCGATATGTGTAATATATGACATTTTTAACAACATGGGATGTGCAGAGCCCTCGACACGATTGTTTGTAGCCCAGGAAAAACTAAAATATAACCTCCATGTAGATTTCAACAATTCATCACCAATTGTTTTTATCAATGTGAAATGTGCACTATCCATGTTGATGCTATGAAGATCCATTCGCAAATAATGACAATGTAGTTGCCGTAAATTGGACCACTCTAGAAAAGAAAACCACACTCCTTAACTATGCTTTTTAGACACTAGAAAACTTTGTCCATAGTCCAAACTTAGAGAGAGGAGAGGTTTCAACGAATGAAGTATAAATTTTATGCATAGTTCCATTCTTAATCAAATACATAAGTTGTTGAGAGCAGTAATCTTTTTAATGAAATATGTGCCAAATGCTTTTTCATAAAATGAAATGGTACCAAAGGTAACTTGTTACTATATGTCTTTTGTTTTTACAAGATACTGACACGACCTTATATTATTGAAAGATACTCTTGGGTTTTCTTGGGCGGGATAATCTTATTAAGAGATGCAAACTTAACAATACAATTCAGAGAATATGTTGCATTAATATTGTTAGGGTTTTATCGGGTCTATTAGAAGAAATATTCACTATTGAGTAAAAATGCATATACATGTGTTGTCCTCAGGCGTAGTAAAAATGGCTTTACCACGAATACGTTCGATCATGTGAAAATCTCTCATGTCAAGACAAAGGTACAATTACAATATATTTGAAATGAAGAAGTTGATCTAGAAGCAAGGCATCGATGGGTGTGTGATCACACCAAAACTCTTTGATCATGTGGGTGGGAAAATGCGCTAACTTTAGAGCACACAAATCAACCATCTCATGGAGACATGCAATGCTATCAATAGATTTTTCTTTCACATTGATCCATTATCTTGCTTGGGTTTTATGGAAGAACGCATGCCATACTTTTCCCATCTCCAACAAAGTAGACAACCTACCCTTACTTCTAGGAAAGCTAGTTGTCGAAACATATTTATAAAGCTCCTAACGTTGCTTCATTGGCAATACTCTCCATTGCATTTCTCGAACATTGCCAAAATTTGTAATTTTACATTGTTAATATTGTCTCCCCTATCTTGGTACTTGTGTAAAATACATAACGCTTTCACACAAAACTTGACATGTCCTAGACCACCCTATTGGAGGATCAGCCAACACAATCTATTTGGATTGATCAACATTCATATACATGGAACAAAATTGCCCAACTCACAAGTAATAATAAGACCAATTACTCAATTTCACAACATTTTATGTCAACCCTTTTTTTTGCTCATTCATCATGATCTCCTTTTTCCTTTACACAAGTATTTCAAGGTTCTTTTTTTAGTCTTTTGCTTCTTGTTTTACACGTGCCATAGTTATACCATGTATTCACAAATACTTGCAAACTAAGCAATTGGGAATTGATCACAAACTCTTCATTCACAAACGAGGACATAGTGCTTCGTAGCCATTGACAACTACCTAATGTGCCCTTGCTCATTACTTCTCAATAATCGAGCTCAATCATGTTATGTTTCAATATATGTCACAATTTACATGGATTTCATCCAATGACGATAAATAAACTAGTGAAATAGTTATCATATTAATAATGAGAACAAGTATTGCTACATTGCTCTTCAAATGGCACTTTCAAGAGTGCCTTAATGAACATCATTATTAGTAATGGGAACTTAAGAGAGGCATGTTTTTTATTATTGACTATGGGGACTAATTGTTCCAAGGCCCATTGTGAGCCGTGACATAAAGAGTGAGAGTGAGAATTGTGGGGAGGGGGAGGGGGAGGGGGATATTTCACCCTAAAAGTTCAAATATCACCTATAAGAACAAAGCAAAACATTTGTATGTGTTGTGCACAGAGTTTATACATGACTCTCAATGGCCAAGTATTTTGTTAATGAAGGTTGCAATTGAGAGTGCACATTATGATTATTTGAGAGGTAAATTTGGGTAGAGATAGGTCAAGGTTGAAAATGTACGGAAAGAGAACTCAAGGTTGGTCAAAGGTGGATCATTGTAGAAGAATGTCATACTTAGACTTGTGAACTCCACAAACAATCCTACAATCCTCTCCATTCCTTTATCTCAACAAGAAGTAATTTAACATCAAGAAGTTGAACACATACATGGTGTTTGTAAGAAAATGCTCTTGCAAAATTTCAAAATCCTTGGAAGTGCATTGAGGAACTCCGATGCCCAATCCTCAACCCAATCAGAACTCATGTCACAAAAGTTTAGATGCATTTCTCTATGAGCACAACATTTCATTTCTCCTTTATTGCACACTTTCCGAACACATAGTACCCTAGTCATTTTTCATTTCAAAATGATTAGAGGCACACCCATTCCATTTACTACAAGAAAAAGAGATGCAAAGAGAAAACTAGATTCAAGGAGAAATGCATTTAACTACCCATTTGTAATGGCATCTAGTAGGAGCACGTTGTAATTGGTTCGGAATGATACCCAAGAAATTGACATGCATGATTCGAATTATGAAGGGCTCAAAAAGGTATTTCTATCAAACATGTTACGGTTAGCATGTAGATTGACATGAATAGTTAACCTTGGGAGCATTTTTATTGCACAAAGGACTTACTTACTACATACTTGTAAGATGGACAAATTTTGGGATGATTGTAAAGAAGCAATCAAGCTTGACAACTCTAATCAAGGTGCGCATGTCTAACCCGGATCATGTAGGAAGATTCTAAAATATTGAGTGCTTGGTCTTTTTGGGCCAAGTTAACATTTCTAATATTTTGTTCTTTCTAGCATTCGCCTTTTGCCCATTTTAATTAGCTTTCAAGCTTGTTTCAATCCACTATCTTTTCATTGTATATTGGTGCTACGTGATTCCAAATCTTCAAAATAAAAAGAAAATTCAAATCACAGCATGCTTCTTGGTTTTTATATAGTAACGATTGAAAATTAGTAGGGAATTCATGGAGATAGGACATTATTTTCTGAAGGTTGTGCAGTCAATCAATCAAATGTCGTGATTTACTACACTTTCTAATTCTACTTTCACAATTCACCTCATTTGCACCAAAACTTTTGTAATGGGCTTCAAATTGCCAAGGGCCACCCATAATATTGCGCGATTTGACATAACCATGTGCCCGAAATACCATCATCCATGTGTCCAATGGCTATCAACACTCTTTAAGAATTGAAGAAACATTCCATGTACATCACTTGCAAGTTACATGTGCATTAGTTTTCATAAAATGTTGTAATCATTCCAAGCCCCATACATTAACATCGAGGCTACCCTGCATGAGCCAAACTTATAAGGAGGCCATGCATCCTTATATTTTTCATGCTCTTATTAATTGCAATGTTTCTAACTTTGGTATAGTAATCCAAACTTCAAAACCTTACGATGGTAAGAGACTTTTCGACAACCACCTTACATTCCCATTTGCTAAACATGATCAAATGTGCATTATGTGTCGTTCAAATACTTAACCAATTTTGATAACAAAAATTGATCAGCTATCAACATGGCTCATATACTGACTATGGACACAATAAAGAGGCTAGATAGTCTCAACATGACTTCAAAGGTGTAACACTTTATTCCACTATTGAACCCTTCATATGACTCTAATAGAGCTGAAACACAAAACTTGTAATGTGCATCAAAAAATCAAAAGCCTCCCCTATCACTGCACCAATCCAAGCCTAGTTCCTCGATGAATTCAAAAATCTTATTTTGTCTCTTACTTATCTCTCACTTCAAAGTTTGGTGGGGATGTTTTATAGAAGTTGAATATCCCATGCATCAAGTTAGGGTTTCTCACTAAATAACGACACACATTAAAGACCCTTTAACAAGCCAAACATTATGCCCAAGTTCTTGATTGGTAAAAATGGTTCAAGGTCAAAATAGATGAAAGAAATATGAAGGCTTAACATCTAATTCCCTTATTGTGATGTTTATGCATTTTTTCTCAATGATGAACCAAATTCTACCATTTATCACCACGGAGTACAAAATAGTGCTCCTAACTTATCTTATAATCAACAACTTTTAAGACGGCAAGACTTCGATCCTCAAAAGTGTACATTGTTCCATTGTTCTTACCTCCTTTTTTTCTGAGCTTGAGGATAATTTCCTGGAAACAAGGACATGTGATAAGCACATGGTTTGTGAGACATATCACTCATTCTTTATCCAAATGCAAGATTTCAATAAGTCGCATGTTGTTATGTCATGAATCAAATAGCACAAATGGCATGGTAAGCCAAGAGAATCAAGGCTTCATAGATTTTGTCATGTTTAACTTACAACAAGTGATTGTTACACATGTATTAGTGCAACCATTCACACAATGGTTATCATGATTAAACATCAGCAAATATAATCAGCTTGCATGATGATTACTACTTGGCACAATTCAACTCCCTATGATGACTAAATATAAGTGAGGCTTGCAACCATAATGCTCATTCAATCATCCCAAAATAACTTTGATCTTCATTATTTCAACAAATTCCCTTCTCCCTCTTGAGCAATTACATGGTAAATTTATGCCCCTCATTATCGCTTATAAGTGCTATTTGAGCAATCATTTGGTCAATTCGTCCATGTTTTTTAATGATGTGGTGCATCAACAATTATATCACCAATTCATTGCCAAGAATATATCAATTTAAGGCTTTTGGAACCACAACGCAAGCAATGAACTCTTGCCTCGTTTTGAGTAGCTGCTGTTAGTTACAAGGCCCATTTTGGCACAGGGTACAAAAGTATGATTGGAAACAAGCTCCATTGGATTTCTTACCTCATGAGTTTTCAGGGATAGTTACAAAGCCCCTTTTGGTGCAGCGTGCAACACTCCATTCAGTATGCTTGGAAACAAGGACCTATGCTTAGGGCATGGTTGGTAAAAGATCTCTCTCAGTCCTCACACAATTACAAGATCTGAGGAAGTCAAGTGCTAATGTGAATGGAAACTCGTTATGTCACGACATGGATAGAATGCATGGCATGCCAGCATGGTAAGGCATGAAAATCAATCTCTTGCATGCTTATGTGTTGAGATCCAATATCACATGGTTTTTCAAGAGTTGCCATGCTTTGCTCAAGACAACAGGGTATTAGTCCAACAAATGACAATGAGTATGATGTGTTGAAACATCAATGATAAATGGTGTGCCCTGCTATTACTGATTGTCATGCTCCAACCCCCAGCTTGAGTAAGACTTACACAAATCAAGCGAGGATTGTAGCCACATTGTTCAATTGTCCCAATACTCTTAGGTTTTCATTATTTATCCAAATGCCCTTGCTCAACCCTCTCGTGAGGAACAATTATGTTATATGATCAATTTATTCCCTTTTCCTCGATGACGTGTGCTTATTGAGCAATTATACAGCCAATTCATCACCATGACTAGTTGAAGATGTCAAAATTAACCTCTAAAGTGATGAAACAGAATAGTCTTCAACAAGTGGATCCTTTAAAGCAGTTTATCAAGAAAGGCTTGCATTTCTGTGGTTTTGAAGAACCACTTGGCATCCAAAGTACTTCCAGAAAATCCTAGTCCTGACTCCTCCATGTAACAGAGCTTCACCTTCAGCAATGAATCAAAAGTTCTGCACGTTGCATATCAACAATGAATCAAAAGTTCTTCGAGAAATAAACATTAGTCATTCATTTTATTTAACACAAGAATCACCTTCATTAATTTGTTTTTTTCAACAAGAAATACAGAAAAAATTTGAAGCCCATATTTCTCCTATGTCTACATGCATATATAGAATGCTATGGCTGTAGGTACAAAAAACAAAAATCAAAATGTTGAATACATATTTTCAAATAGTAATAGACAATGTCGATTTTTGCACCTTCAGAGCATGGGGACATTGATTAACCATAACCCTTTTAATATTCATCAACATGTAAGTAGTGTAATTTTTCAGGAACAAGGGGAGACGATGAATGTGGATACACTTACGCCACTCGGCCTTTCTCTTGAGGAAGCAGAAATGCAAAGAACAACCAAACGCCCTCGGATGTTGGGCTTCAAAACAACTCGACGTGTAGTAGAAACAATTAAGAAGATAAGGGAGGGAACATGAGCTACACCGACTAGAAGCTATGGTTGGGGTACCTTCTACATTGGAACCACAGGGGGCCACATCCAAATCGAAACCATTTGACCTCCCACTTCTTTTCGAGAGACCTAGATGGAAATGAAACTAGGCCTAGTATAAAGCCATTTCATTGTAGAACATGTTTGTTATTTTACTAGAACTATTTAGCTTAAGCTCTATTTTTATTTTTATTTTCGATGAATGGGTAAATATCCCATTTTGTTGTAAACCAATTGTCTCAAGGGCCAATTTTGGCCTTAGAAGACGTTAATATTTCTTTCTTCACACAAACGAAACTATACAATCGTTGAAGATACTAAACAACAAGTACGAGACAAGGAGAACGGATTCCTTTGAACATGAAGCAAGTGTAGAGAGTAAGGCCCAACACAAAGAACCAGAATGCAAACTGATTGAAAGTTGATGCTATGTCAGCACACAAACAAAACTATAGCATCCTTGGATTAGAGATACAACCAAAGTATCAGCAACAGTGCTAGCTATTGGAGAAAGTCAGCACATGTCCTTGCAAGAATTGTTTCCAGAGTCTTTCAATATACATGTAAGGGTGTCCTGTGATATTAGAAGCAATCATGTGAGTTAATGGAACAGGGGCAATGCCAATCCAGACTGGCCAAGGAAGGGGGGAAAGAGTGCCTATTATATGTGGTCCTATTTCTAAACATCTAGACGAACTCAATGCCAGTTGGAGCTCGACTGCAACATTCAAAAAGGGTTACAATAGATCAGGCAATAGCCATTTGGCATGCATGTCTGAACCATGCCATCCTCACCCTTGTTATCAATAAATCAAGGCCATTGACACCAAACAATTTTTATCCTTCTTAATCCTATTCACAATATCATGCATGCTTCTATTCCTTGTTGTTTGTAAACCCTTTATAAAGGTGGAGATTAAGATTCCTTTAACAAGTTGTGGGAATGCCATCATTAAATGCAAGGAATCAGTCAACTTCATCATTCAATGAAGAACTGGTGTCAAATAATGGTTTGAAGTGGCATCAATGTCTATATGATATTAGTATGGGGTTCACATATGGAATCCAGACCCAATGTCATGATATACGAACCTATGTCCCAATGGATTTGTAGTCATTTATGGCACAAACTCAATGTTATACCTGATAAATTCATGCGAGAAACAAACACAGATTAGTTATATGAATGGCATCCCAAACACCTGGTCTTACATCTGCTTGGGCAGGGATGGAACAGGGACATCAAGGCTAAAGCTTTCCCTGGAGACTATATTGTCACTCAGTTTTTTTTTATTCTTCAAAGACACCAGATTCTGTTGACTTTGTTTAAAGCTCATACAGATTTTTTTCACATCGTCGGTCCTTTTACTTGTTTGCTAACATTTGTCCTAGAGGTGGGTCACTTTGAAAGTACACCCACTTGTGTAGCCCTTGATTAACTTGCTATATGATTAGTGATGGAGCTAAAGAAAATTGTGATGTTCCTTTGTGCTTGTATTGTTGTCCTTCAACAACTTCCCTCTTTGTCTATTCATTTCTAGCAAGAAAAATCTCAAGCATCTTTGGTCTTTGTATTCCATTACCTTATTGAGTGAGCCAAAGCCTTGTTTGACGAGGCAGTGGTATCTCCTTCTTATTTCATAAAAAACGATACAATGGAAGACATCATATTCCTCTAATTCCACATCCCAATGGGACACTTGACAAATCTGTTCTTCAATACATTTTCATACATATCTGCCTATCACAATTTCTTAGTTGATGTGAAGATACCCTATCATTTTGCGGAACGCATGACATAAATGCATACCTGATTGTGAATCTATTATATGACATGTGTAAATATAGAGGCATTGTGGGGCTAATCCACATTCTTTCATTATCCAACTTAATCGTATCAATTTGGATCACTCTAATATTTTCCACGTTGGTCATGTTCAAGTGTGGATAATCCAAGCTATATTGGAACCGGGGTAGTTCAATTATATTTATGCCATTTGATTGGAACCAATTTTGCCTTTCAGCATACCAACAATGGTTATCTCCATATTCTGTTAGCTATTTTGATAACAAAAATGGCTATTTTGAGTACCCTTATTTTGGAACTCCCAAATCCATTGAACACCAATCACTGGACTAGTCACTGATCAGAAATAAACAAAAGCCAATCTTGAGTACCTTGCGACACACATATCGTGTCCAAGTGATCCCCTGTAGGAGGCTTTCTCCCCTCCAAAATCTTCTTATTATCGATTTATTCACAAACGAAACTCAAACAATAGAACCTCTGATGTATTCTTAAGAGTGTAACTAGCTATTCGAAGAGAAAGAATTAAAAAATACCTGCAGCTCATAACTAGAGGTGAACCTGCAGCTCTATCATTTGCAATCATCGCAGTTAACATCCTTCCTTACATGATGAGGACGACATTAGAGATAATCATGAGGGGCTCATGCAATTTTGGTTCCTTCTCGAAACCTTCGGTACCACTTCAGATGAACACCACAAAAACTGTGTCCTTCCTCTCTGTTCCATGATAATTACAGACCGGTCATGGCCATCATGACCAGTTTTTTTTAATTGTATGGATGGGTAAGACAGTTCTTCTCCATGGTTGCTTAGGGTTTCTGTCTGTCCACAAAGAAGGAGAGACGTATGCACAGTTGTGTGTGTTAATTGTCTTTTAAGAGCTCTCCGAGCCCGGTTTGGTTTGAAAAAGACCGAACCTCGAATCCGCGGCTTAACGGTTTAAACGGTTAGGTTAGGTTCGAGTTTTTTTAACGGTTCGGTTCGGTTTCAAGAGTTAAAAACCAAGGTTTAACGGTTTTTTTTATTTCAAAAACAAATTTAAAGAAATTTAAACAAACTTGTTTTTAAATAATCTTTTCATTTTCATGCCTTATTTTCACATTTTGGGGAAATTTTAAAAATTTTAAAAATTTAAATTTTGACCTAAGCTGAAAACTGAAACCGAACCACGAAACCGCGGTTTACCGGTTTAATGGCTTAACGGTTTGAGTTGTTTTTAATGGTTCGGTTCGGTTCAAGTTTCAACATCTGTAGAGTCTAAACAATTCAGTTTGGACCTTCTCAAACCGAACCGAACCGTTGCCGATTGTTACCTAGCGCGGCACCTCTAGTAATGGCCCGAGACATATGAATGGCCTTTTATTCGTCAATTGGCGAGGGGTTTCTGGGACTGTGGGCCATCATGCCCCCCGTGTGCATAGGAAATTGTTATTGCATGATCTATATGTAACTTGTTTTGTTATGATCTAGTTGGGTGCCCATTCGTCATCCTGTGCTTCATTGACTTGTAGCATGAATGGGAGTGATAAGGCCAAAGAAAGTTGTGATTGCTCTTTGCCTATGAGCCCGTCTGGTTGTGTTATACATGACCTTCGACAACTTTTCCGTGTGCCTCTCGAGTTCTAGGAAGAAAAGCCCCTTCCATTTATCATTCGTTCTATATCTACCTTTACATATACAAAAGACCCCTCCAATTATCATTTATGGTCTCTGCTTCATCCATAGAATCTTTGGATTTATAGAAGGACACACAATACATTTATGGCACAACTTGCGTTTCTAACAAACTTTTGCAGCACTATTTCCCTTTTTAGGATTTAGCTTTACAAAATCAACTCTAATCAACCTTCTAGCTTACAAAAACCTCATTTATGTTACCTAGAAGCTTAATCATATTCTACTAGCAAGTTTCCTATTCTAGGTTTCCCTTTGCCAAAATTACCCTATTATTACTAGGTTCAATCATAGATGTTTTTTATTGTTGAAAAGACATCTATGTTTACACAAATTTCATACTTAGTCTCGGACCCTCTCGGTTTAGGTTTTTATCTTTAGTTTAAAAACCATAAATTTCAATAGATGGAAGCTTCAAATTAACGTGAATGATCTCTATGTTTATGAGATGTGCAAAGCACATAACACATTTCTACTTAAATGTTTCCTTTTTTAGTTGTAGTTGTATCATAGTCATCCCAGCTTCAACCATCAAAATTGCTCCTTTATTTACATGGTTTGAAAGTTCTTTTTCTACTAAAATAGTTGTCATCTTGGTTTCCTTTTACAAAATTCTCAACACAACAAACTATTCTCGTCTAGGTTTCCGTTTACAAAATTCTTGACCCATCAAACACAACAATTCTTTCTAGGTTGAAGGAAACAATGGATTTAGGGTATTGCTTAACCACACCAACCGCTTTTGAGCAAAGGATAAGTGATAGACACAAAACCCCATTGGTGTTCCATACCACGTCGTTGAGATTGTCATGTGGAAGGAGATATCTAATCCCCTTTATATAATGTAACTGCTCTTGCGTGTTCCCACATGTCCTAGGTTCCAACTATGGGTTATCTAATGTTTGAAGATGATCATTTCCTCACCTATTATGCCCTTAAATCCATTCAAATTATCCCTAATTAGTAGGGTTGGTTCTTATAAGGCTATGCAGCTTGTAACACTTGCACTCTCAATTTTGAGCATACAAGTAAGTCGCAAGAGTACTCACGAGAGTGTGGAGTCGGCCTTTATGTGATGTCATTATCAAAGTAAAGGGGTCACTACTAGTGATGTAGTGAAGTAAATTCTTTAGCAAGCGGTTTTCTATAAGAATGTAATTCCAATACTCTAATTCGTTATGCAATTTGTGGCAATGTTTATATAAAAATGAATTGTGACATGCCTCTTAAATTGACCTTCCATAATCCAAACATTCGAAACCAAATTTCATAAAGAAACACAATTATATTTACAATGTAGTCGTTAAACATGTAGCTTCTTTGGTATGTATATTACACTATACTGGCGCTTATATATAATGGTGCTTAAATGCTTTGGTGGCACTCTTCAATTAGCTTTTGTATTGATTAATAACATTTAGAGCCATCGCGAAGCAAAGTTCACAATTGTGTCGGGGTAACTATGTTGGAGACCAAAGTAAGGTTAGTGAGTCTTTAACCTAGGGATGTAGTGAAGAGACAAAATTGTGAGGGACTAGTTGCTTATATGTACAATATTTGTTGCGATATGGATGTATTGCACCCCCTACCATGCATGTTTATAAAGTCTCGAATATTTTACACTAGAGATAGATTTCATGATTATAAGCATTGTTATGAGCACCATCAAGTTCATGGGTCGACCAAAATACCTCCACTATGGGGAGCGATGACACTGGCAACGATACCGCATCATCCGATGATTCGAGGAGCTGCTCGTGGTGGTTGATATCGGTATTGGTATCAATGTGGTTAGTCCACCTAGCAGTTCTAGTACATCTAATGGACATGTACCCTACTAGGTTCCCTATCCTAATAAAACGCTTGAGTAGGTGGCCCCATTTACTCATACTAATATTACTACTACTACTACTACCACTTTTACTACTACTACTACTACCACTACTACAACTAATACTACTACCACTACCACTACCACCACCACCACCACTGCTACTAGAATTCATGTAGTGTTGTAGTGTTGGAGCAACTTGAACATGTTGTTGTATGTTTGTACCCACGATAATGCTTGTGTCTCCACATGGTATTGTTGTTACTATTGTCTCCGGTGACGCCGATTCTTCGTCTTTCGATGCGAGCGTGTCCCGTGGACGTGGACGCCGTCTCGGGTGGATCGGATGTCGGGGCCGGGTGGTGGTCCCGGCCGATCGTGGCGCCGTGTGGTCGGCCCAGCAGAATGCGGTCGCGGCCAGTGTGAGGAGGGACCCGAGCACCGAGACGGAGAGGAGGAGCGGGATCGAGGAGCGGGGTGCCCCGGCGATCCCGGCGCACCCAAACCCCGCAATCAAGCACCACACACACATCCTCCACAGAACCACCATAGCCCTCTCCATCACTGAACTCACTGCCGCCGGCCATGGCGGCGGAGCCGGAGAGGCCTCCCTCCTTTCCCCTTCTGGATCCTTCCATGTGCATGATGCCATCTCCACATACAGGATCATGCCCGCCATCGCCATGTAGAAGCACGCCGAGTTGCAGCAGAAGAAGAGCAGCACCGGCAACGAATCGTCAAATCGGCCATCTCCCGCCCCGCCGCCACTTCCATCCCCCGCCTGCACTTCAGCGCCTTCATTGGCCGTCTCATGATGATGATGATGATGTGTGTCGTCGCTGATGATCACGTGACTGGAATCTGAGGATGATTCGAATCCTTTTGGCGGCTGGAGGTACCCGACGTACGTCAGTGCCGCCAAGCCCAGGAAAAGGCCGCCGTATATGTTGCTTATCTCCATATATTAATTAATCAATTAATTAGCTCAATCGCCTGCTTGCTGTGGCGTTGATTATTAATCTACCACTAATCGCAGCTTGATTTCGCAATTAATGGCGGGCTTAATGAGCTAAACCAGCAATATAACGGCTTTACTCACGGCAAGGAGGGGCCTAATTACGTCTAACATTACCTAATTCCCGCCTCCGCTCAGCTACTTAATTATCTTAGTTAGGTCTGCCGTTATGATGGTAAATTGTTGGTATCCTAGTTAAGATCATTAACGGCTTAACTACGATGGATTTGTTGCTTAATCACGGGCAAGCCTGATTCCCCGGCCCGACCTTACTGTGGAGGACAATCAGATTGAGTAGACTTAATGACGGAGCCAAAGCTAATAAGTGGATTAGTACTAGAGACCTAGCTGATGAGGTGGATTAAGAGTGCGATTAATGATTCATATGACAGACCTGATTAGCGTGATTAGGGGAGCTGATTAAAGCCCCTAATTATAGGCAACCATGTGGTGTGAGATGCAGAACGAACCAGCATCCGACACGTCAGCATGTCCTAGGGAGCATCCCTGCGAGTTGGTGGGAGGCCGTGCAATCAGAGGCCGCCACGTCATGTCATCAGAAAACAAAACAAAAAAAAGAACAGTAAAGAGCTGTATGCAGTTATGCCTTCCAAAATCATATTGATTTTTGCTCACTTATGTACAGAATTATGTACATTATGTATATGTAAATGTATGTATGTATGTATGTATGTATGTATGTATGTATGTATGTATGTATGCATGTATGTATGTATGTATGTATGTATGTATGTATGTATGTATGTATGTATGTATTTATGTATGTATATGTATGTATATGTATATGTATGTATCCATGTATGTGTGTATATGCATGCATGTATGTCTTGAATTGAATGAAATGGCATTGTATTGTATGTTATGTATGTATTGTATTGTAGTGAGTGTGGTGTATGTATTGAACTGAATGAATGGCATTGCATTGTATTGTAGTGGTGTAGTGTACGTATCTGTCTATGTATTGTGTTAATGGTATTGTAGTGTATGTATGTTTGTATGTCATTGGTTATATATGTTTGTTGTGTGTTATTGATGCATGTCGCAATTCTTATGTCTTCCTTAACTTCTCCCTTATTTTGTAATTCAAGACTCCATCTCCCCCCATGACAAAATCTTCAATTGCCATATATAAGGATATGTATGTATGTGTATTGGTTTCGAAGTATAATCACTCAAGTGCCCTCGGTGTGATTTGAATAATGCAAATATGTTTCAATGTGCATACTCTTACTGAGATAGAGTATAATGTAACATAAATGCATACATATAATATACATGTCCTTGCGTTGTTGTGTTTGCAAGTGCAAAACATAATAGAGTAGCTTTTTCAAATTCATATCCTTAAGATTTCGATGTTTTTATGCAACAACCAATACCATGCTCCATGGTGACATTGGCATGGAGTTTTATTAATCCAGACAACATTATGTCAATTGAGACCCCCTAATAGAGCTTATTGCATCAAATTTGATATATAATATTATGACAATACAATGACGTATGGGAACTAATTGGGAAGACTATGCAACGGTGGTCTTATGCAAAACTAATTAGAGCTAATAAAGCAAGAAGGTAATCATGTTGATACAAAAGAAATGTAGGTACCTTATCAACTACTTATCATGACTTATTACATGCTTCCAACAATATGAATGCCATCCAATCGTGACGAAGGGGTTGGAAGTTAGGCCTTTGATAAATAGTAGGCCGTTTGGGCTTGTTATCTCCTACATTGAATGTACATTTGATAAAGATCGATGAGACCATGACATGAATTAGCAATATTACCATTTGAAACATATGAGAGGTTACAACCAAAGATTCAAAATTTGTGGGTCTTGTTTTGGGTGAAACGAGATGTCGAGTAAAAGTTAGTTTTTGAAATCAAATTTGATGCCCAATTTGCCAAATCTATGATATTGAGATGTGTAAGACCCAAAAATCACAAAATGGGCTCCAAAGAAGACAAGAATCAATGCAAATAGTTGCTTAACAATACCTCATATCTAGTTTGCACTTATAATTCCACCTACCCTATCCCATGGCCCATTATATGGTGACATATTTATTCATGATTATAATTAAACAGATAATCATGATTGTGTGCGTTGTTTCTTTGTAAGCCACTTCAAGGCTTTATATTGCTAAACATTTTATAATCCAGACAAATGTAAATACAAAACTATTGTCAATTCGTATTACAAATGTAAATCCATAATCGCTAGATATTCGCCATTGATCTCGTAATGTTGTTAAGTTATTCAATATTTAATTTCCAAATACAAGCCCACACTTTATAGCTCACACATTTTTTGGTTTCCTATATTCATGCCTCTAAATGGACAACTCAACTTGAGTACCATGTTGATTGATTTGAAATTATCGCTTTTTCACCATCCCATTTCCACAATCTTGTTATTGTACTAACTTCGTGTGATTGGCAATCCTTCAGAACACTTATCATTCGTACATGATTGGCAAGTGACAACTCAATGTCACCTTATTAATAGACGCATGCAATTGAATCACTATAACAAATCCTAAAATAGAGTATTATAACAATTGGTAAAGGGGTCTTCGAAATAATAGCATTGTATCAAGAGTAGGTGCCAGAATGCATAGTAGTTAAATAATGTTAACACCCAAAAGTTTCAATAAGCATGATGGTGTACACTCAAATGTATACCTTCATGATTTTTTGAACATGTCCTCACTTTGGTGCTCAGGTTTAATCCACGTTTCTAAAACACTTATACATAAAAATCTCAAACTCTTCCTAAACATGAACTCGCAATCCTTAGATATTTACAATTGATCCTAATTTAGCACTTTATGAATTGTTTCCATAGTTTAGTGTGAATTATCATAGTAATTGAATATATGTTTGGAGGCTCATTGTGTCCGTTATTAATTGAGTCAACAACGTACAATAATCATCATAGGTTAGTATGGATTTCCTTAATTCATAATAGATTGCTAGAATGAAGCATTAAACGATCCAAATGTTAAGTATTAACGTATAATAATATTATGCGTAGATTGGAAATCGTGACGAGGGCATTGAATCATATGGAAAATGGATTTGTTCATAGTTGGTCCCTAGACATCAACTTAATAGATAAAAATCCTCTATTAACATGTTGAGTTTATCATGACTCTTAAGAACAATATGATGTAGGTATGTCTACAATTGCTAAGGTGGCTATGAAGTTGAAAGACTTAATTGTGTTTGCCTATTACATGCAATGACATGCTCACGATGACTCAACTAATTGGTTAACATGATAACAAAAAGTAAACTTTAAAAACATATGGATAGGTAATGTTAATGCATTGAATGCCATTTTTCTTGCTAATGTGTATCATTTGGGTTTGCTTGTCAAGCTTAAGGCTATTTTATAATATTGTAGCCTTCTGGACATCTTTTAACTTGCTTGTCCATCAATATGGTGACAAGTTCAAAACTTGAAACCCTTGAGTAGGATATAGGATTACAATGACATGTCTTTCTGTGAATTTGAGTTATTAATTCACATGGCAGAGACATTGGAGATTCAAGTTAATGCAAAAGGAGAGAATAATTCATATAAAAAACATTTGCATGATTTCACTAAAAGCTCGAGGAATAACAATAAATATGTTATTAGTGTTAGAAATTAAACATATAATATCACCATTATGTAGGGGCACATAATGTTGTACCACTTTTAACAAAAAAGGTGACTCCTAAACATTGCAAAAAGCGAGTGATACTAATTGTGATGTTTAACATTGCTTGGAGAAAATTAGTGTTGTTTCTATACTAAAATGTGACACTCAACGTGTTAAAAACCTGATGTTTAGCGTGGCATTTATATACATGTGTGTGTGTTTGTACACACACACACACACATGTATGTATGTATGTATGTATGTATGTATGTATGTATATATGAGAGAGAGAGAATTGGGGTGAAAGTTTCTCATGCGAAACTTATTGAGCATGTATCCCAAAGGTTGGAGGATAAGTTTATGCATTGGAGGTCTCAATTCTGGCCTTTTCATGCACGACTTAAGGTGATCTAATTGATTGTGGTCTCTATGGTACCACGACCGACGAAAGCTCTAGAAATGGTGTCACACTCAATGCGGATATTGTTATGGAAAAGAAAAGGGAAAAGTGTCTTGTCGTGGTTGATATGGGATCATGTTTATACTCTGAAGCGTCTCAATGGCGCATCTATAATGAATTTACAGAGCATATGGTAGCTCGTCGATTTACTTTCATTCTATTTATGTTTGAGGGTGCACAATCTTGGACAGAAATGGTGACATACTTTATAGAGAAGACAGAAATTAAGCTTGGAAATATGACGATTGAAGTTAATTGGTGGAATGTCATTACTTTTGAAATGGATATCAAATGTGTATGGTCTTTGATAGTTAATCATTTGTTGACATCTTGGCAAAGTATATTGGCTTTTGCGCAATGGCATCCTCCACAAGAAAGGGGATGCACCTTACAAATATAGTTTGGCGACATCAAGGTTGTTTAGGTGGGAGGGTAAATAACTTCTTAACCTTCAATTTAATCGGATGGCTAGATTGGATTTGGTAAAAGTCAAGGATACTATGTTGGTGTTACAAAGAAGATTAATGGCCTTTCAAACAACAAGATCAACATTTCGTATTCCAAAAGCCTTTATTTGGGATAAGTTGCAAGAATGACTATTTTCATCTGAGCCAAATCTTGATTTAGATGGGGGATTTTAAGAGCTTGATTGACGTTTGTTGGAAATAGGAGATTGACTATGATCTCAACAAATGATGCTTATCACAAGTTGATTGACAAACATGAGTGGATGGAAGAAAAGGTTATAAAGATATGGGGCTTTCATAAGCCCATTATTTTGTGGTTTCATGTGATCAAGGCAGGTTGGTGTCTAGATCGATGCTACAAGCTAAGGTATTCATTTGTAGAGTTATGGTTGGAGCTTTACCATTGGGGGATGAATTAAAAAACAAAATCATTGATGGAGGAATATGTTTCTTTTGTTCGGTGGAATTGGAACATAATAGGCATCGGGTTTTTTTTTTTCAAACAAAAGATACACCTTGGTATTATAAAATCATTAGCAATACAAAAGTTGATGGTTGGTTCGGTGAGAACAACAACACCAAAACAAAGCTAATGTCAACCATAAATCCATCCATCCATTCATGAGGAGAGAAGGACCTAAAAACATTTTCAATTCTGCTTTTGCTTCAAACATGATGGCTGGTTCGGTTAGAACAACAACACCACCAAAACAAAGCTAATAGGCATCAGTTTCTTTCATGCCCAATGGCTAAGATAGTTTGGAGGTGTATCAATTTAGTGTAGTTGTCTCTAACTAGAGTAAGCTTATATTCCTCCTGTTGGGTTTTCACACATACGAAGACATTAGTTTTTTGAGTTCTTGAGGTATTGGGAGCTATGGTCCAATTAGAATATGTAGAATGCCTTCCCTTTTGATTCGCAAGTTAGGGTGAGAAAACATGTTGTAAAGTTAAAATGACTCTTTTGTTTGAATTGACAATGCTAGAGAAGTCAGGAAATCTCAACCATGAAGAGAGAACTCTGCAAGGTCACATCATATTCGCCATTTGAATTAGTGTGTAGGGTAGCCTTGAGTTTGTAATTGTAGTTGTATTTAGCTCCCTAGAAGAGTTATATACTTTATAGTGAGTAAGAGAGAGAGAGATATAGGATAGAAAAGAGGGATTCATAATTTGCTCTTTATTTGAGATGGTTCACACTATTCCCAATACATCAAGCTTTCCTCCTCCAAATGACCTACACAGACGCACGCATGCACACACACAAATTCATTTGTTCATACCCATACACATTCATTTAGAAAATTCATTCAAGTACTTGTACTTTTGAGGCAAGTAGTCTTTAAATATTAGGTGAAATTAAAGGATATTAGAGAGAAAAAATGTGATTAAAATTTGTAATAAAAATAAATGAATAAGTGTTTATACTACCGAAGAGCTTAGGCCCTAAACCCATCAATATGGTGCTTTGGAGATGTTTCAAAATAACTTCATATCCTCTTTCCTTTAATGTGTGCATCTTGAAGAGTCTCCCTTAGGAGGTTATGAAAAGCCCATTGAAGTTTTGAATGATGACTAAGTCCTTGACAATGATGCAAATTTCCAAATGAGACATATATCAACTCAAGTTGGGGAACATTGAGCGTTCGTCTTACTCTTACCTAAAGTTACGCTTCCTCCAAGGTTGTACCACAAGATTGAATGATCACCTACCTTATTGTTAACGACACAAGCATGAACTATTGTCAATCCTTCCTAGCCTACTACAATACATTAACCATTAAGCCAAATGTTATTAACCTCCCTCATAGGTCTTTTTAATTACAAGATAACTTCTTTTATCTAAAAGACAATCTAAAAATACATAAATGCTTTACTGATACGAAAGGATGCAAAAGTGATAATTGATTCCTTTAATAATTAACCATGCTTAATGTAATTAATATTGTAAATCACTTAACTATTATCGTGTGCATGATTGAGAGATACAATTTATTTTTTTTATCATCATTGGCAATCAAATATGTATGGCATATGGGAGTAAAAGTGAATTGTTGTTACATAGTATGTGTGGGATTGAGTAGTGACTCTCAAAGTTGTTGTGGAGGATTCCGGCCACTAGGAGAAAAACCCATGGGATGCATATGAACAAGGGTGTGCATGTCTACACATGAACTAGGTCTTATGTATAAACAATTGTAAATAGCGAAGTATTGATAGGTACAAGACAATATGGCTTTTATTAGTACTTATGGGCCCTCAAAACGAGGGAAAGAATAATAGGACGTGATGGGAGGAATTTAAGAGAATCAAGGGAAATCTTTGACGAAAATGACTACCATAACTACTCATGTAACCGACCCTCCTTGAGCTATGAAGGGCGGGGAGGAAAACTATTTTGGGGGATCGGTTGTTTTGGGAGGGGAAGGTGTTGCCGGACTATGAAGCGAGTGTTGTCAAATGCTTTAGGTCCCATGTTTTGCTTATTCGGTTAGGTGGTGTGAGGCCTCTGCTCGTGTAGGTAGCCCGTGTGCTCCAGACCAGAGGTTCACTGGTGTGTGTGGGTCGAGCTCGAAGCTTTGCATCCTGCCCAAGGCCGACTTTTGTATGCTTTCTTTGTATTTAATCGACTACGTGACATTGTTGTATCCAGGTGCTCTATGTGAAGTCTCTGCTTTGGTCTCTCTAAATTGTGTCAATATCCACATCTCGTCTATGGTGCCCAAGGAGGTGTCGTTCTTCTCTCCTCTATTCAAAGCTTACTCACTTGTGTCTGAGAGCTTTGTGTGCTCACTAAACGAAGTTTGGTAACCAGGCCGGATTGGTCGTTGCAAACCTCGACCGCCACTCATTCTTAAGCTCCTTTGGTTCGAGACCTCGGTGGTCCCGCCTGAACTGACCCGCAATCAATGTTCAATACATTTGCTAATAAATGTTGCAATCAAGAGTGAACAATGTGACCTAGATCAAATTGGCAATGCATGGAAAACAAACTCAAATGTGGTCAAATGAAAGTGTAATACTCTAAGTTTTGTACTTGTTCTTCGCAAAAAATGCATAGTCGATGAGTCTCTTGATATGTGTGTGTCAAAGAGAGAGAGAGAGGGAGAGAGAGAGAGAGAGAGAGAGATTTTAGTATCATCTTCAAAGGTCAAATATGACCTATGAGGCCAAAATACATAACATTTTCACGTGATACATGTGAAAGTGAGAGAGAGAAGGGGGACAGAGGGAGAGAGAACAAGTCAAGTCTAAAGTTGGATTGTGAAGAGATGGGAAGAGCCAAAAAGTTGACTTTTGTACTTCCATTCATTTAAATGATTTTGTCTTTGGGCCCTTTTACATTATTGGGATACTATATCATTTCCTAATCCTCCTCTCATGTTGATGCAAATATTAATGTCATAGAAGCGTGTGGTAGGTACTCAACACCTCTATCTTTGCCTCTTCTACCAATTAAATCTATAAGAAATGGTAGATACTAGCAATAGACTAACATGTCACTTTAACTAAATGGGAAAAGGGGCATCAAGAACCACAATTCTCGCAAATGGCCATAGTATCCACCAAACCAACATTGATTGCATGAATAGAGTTTGTGCAATTCTTGGAGCCACTACTTATCAAGTCTTAACATACTTGCATTTAATTACCTACTTACAAGCTTCAATCGTCTCTTAACAAAGAGGAGAGGCAACCCAATCTTGACTCGAGTTTCGTCAGTCACTCCATATACGCGTTGATACAAGCACTAACCAATGAAGCAAAAACGTACATCAAAACGCAGGTTTTCCAAGAGAATCAAATCGTGGTTCTAGTCGGAATCGAAACCCAAGGGGTATGGGGGGGGGGTCTCCATATCACAAAGTGAAGTCTTCTTATCAGGAACTCAAAACATCTATCACGCATCATTTAGTGGCAAGGAGGATCTCATAACAAAGAAGGCTCCTAGGAGATGCTTTGCAAACTCCGCTTAACTGGAAACTATGACGAGGAGCAGACAAAAACATGTGGTTACAAGGAGGAGCTAAGTGAACCCTGGGTCCGACAAAAACCTACATTTTACTCGAGGTAGCGGCTTCGGAAAAACCTACATGTTTACTCAAGGTCATCCCAGGAGGAAGTCAGTCTATATATTTTCAAACAAAGACAAAAAAGAGAGGTTTCACATTGATGAGTCAAGACCTCCCCTGTTCCTCCATCGCTTCCAGAGAAAGCATCACACCCCCTGTTCCTCCATAGCCTCAGCAGAGAAAGAAGAAGTCATCTTAAACCGGAGGAACAAACAGATCTGAAGGTAAGAAAAGACTGGTATCTACCTTGCAAATTGTAGTATTAAAGCTTGGAGAAAGAGAGAAAGAGCGAGAAAAATCCATTGTTGGAATATAGAAGCTTTATGTTATTTGCAGGTAGATACAGTTAAAGCTCTCCTGAATTAGGTTTTTTACATTTTGGTTTCAGAGATGAAATAGAAGAAGAAAAGGAAGAAGAAAGAATAAGTTTTTAGAGAATCATCATCATCATCATCGATAACAATCATCATCATGTCAGGTCTTTCTCTTGCGGTAGGGCCTCGGGAAGGTCAAGGCCGTCCCGAGAGATTAACAGAGCAAAGTGGGTTGATGGGTTCAGTAAGAACCATAGAATTACAACTAGTAGCTTTCATAGTAGTCTTCTCAGCAAGTGGTTTGGTGCCTGTTGCGGATCTAATATTTCCAATTCTGGTGACTTCATACCTATACATATTGTCCAAGTTTGTATTTCCGAGTCATCGTCCCAAGGAAGGAGGAAGAATGGAGGTATTCCACGGAAGTAGGAATTTCCAACTCTATGTGATGCTTGGGACGGCCATTGGGTTGTTCCTCCCATTGGCATATGTCCTTGGGGGCTTTGCAAGAGGAGACCAACACTCAGTTAAGGCTTGTACACCTCATCTCTTCCTTCTCTCTGCCCAAGTCTTGAGCGAGAATCTCGTGAGCAATCTGGCAATTTGGTCACCGCCCGTCAGAGCGTTCCTAGCTGCCATCTACACTGGCCGTCGGATATTTTCCTTGGCTGATTGGGTTATTGCCGTTTGCTATCGAGAAATGCCTGAAGAACCTGCTTTTAAAGTAAGTTCTTCTCTCTTTTTTTGTTGTGTTTATTGTATTTCATGAGTTCAAACTTAGTTCCCATGGTTTCCGTTGACTGTGGTCTTGTTTTTTCATTGCCTTTTATTGGAAAATGTAGAAATAGTTCTTTTGTTTTTTTAACTTTGAAAATGTAGCACCGAAATGATCTTTAGAAACCGAGAGAGATTTGAGATGTCTGTTGACCGTTTGGAGATCATGGATGCTAGTGGTACGTTGATGTGGCATGCTGTTTAGGAGAAGTGATATATGGTTAACAAAGATGCTTGAAAGAATTATTCTTGATCCTCGTACTGAGAGCTTAATAGCATGCCACACAAGATAAGCCCATGTTGATACATTAGAAAAAGAAAGAAAGGCTAACAACGCACTATAAGATTCGGTATTAATTATAAATATTAATTGGAAGTTAGTTTGTTAAGGCTTTGCATATCCAACTTTCAGAACAAGCCATTTGAAAAACATTAGTGTCTATCTTAGAGGCAATGCTAATAACAACCTTATGTTGATATTGTATTAATATTCAAGGTTTTGTATTGGCTTTATTTCTATTTTAGTGGAACATTTATTGACATTCAGAATTATCATATATCAAGATGATGGCGAATTCTTTAGATTTCATCTCCTTCTCCTCAGTCTCTATATAGTGGCACCATGTGTCCCAAGTTTTGTGGATGATTGTTGGATATCACGCTTATCACCACACATGACTAAAGGCTTTGTGTAGCTTTGTATATACGATATTGTGGAAAGAGTAACGACAATGCTATAATTGGTTCTCTAGACATCAAGCATAATGCTTCTAATGGTACCCTCGAGATCAATAATCGGGCAGTTTCGTAGAGATCAATGATAATGATATTAACAATTTGCTAGAGGTCAATGATAATGATACTAATAGTTTCCAAGAGAGAAAGGATAATGCTACTAATGGTTATTAATGAGAGATGATGGTGAGGATATATCAGTGACTGCAAGAAGCCAACATGACCCATGGGAATAATGATGATTTAAACTTGAGATGTACTCTTTGGGAGATAGATAGATAAATTATATTATCTTCTTCAGAGGACAAATATAACCCATTAGATAAAATATAATGTTTTCATGTGGTACTTTTGAAAGTGAGTGGCAACTCTTGATGAATATGATAATTGAGAGTGCACATTGTGATTGTGGGTGGATTTGGTTGAAGATTTATGGAAAGCCTAGCCAAACATGATTAAAGGCAAAACAACGTATCGAATTGTGATACTCAGACATCTGAACTTGTTTAGAGCAAAATGTGCATAATCAACTAGTCTATCACCTATGCCCCAACGTCCCGTCTCAGATCACCTATTGCCCTCATAAGCTTTTGTGCGTCTCCTAAAGTATTTTCAAAAAGCACCACGTCATCTGTGTGCAACAAAAACATGAGAACGATATTCCCAATGCCAACTTCTTCATTGCCTTCTTCCTTTACAAACTTGACAACTGTTTGTTCCAATTCATAAATGCATAGGCCAAATAGAGTTGGTGAGAGTGGGCACCCTTGCTTAACCAAATAGTGCGAGTGAAAATATCTGAATTTTAATTGACCATATGCTCACAACATATAATGTTCTTAAAGATTAGAGAAATTGCAAGCATATATTCAGTCGGTATCTCGAGTTCTTCCATGCACCTCCAAAGATGCTCAGGAGGTACCATCAAAAGCTTTCTTGAAGTCTACAAAGAAAAAAACATAAACCCTTATCTCTCAAGTGACTTTCTTCCATTAATAATGGAAGGGTGACAAGCTTATTGATGGTGATATGGTGTTTTTGAAAGCAAGTTTGTTGATAAGCCCTCTTGACTATCTTTTTCTGTCCACACAGAGAGAGATTAAAATACATGTTTTATTGTCCAGGAGGAGGCCAAATTTGACCTAGGGGACCAAATTAAGACATTATCTTGTATGTGACTCCTCCCTAAGAAAGGGGGGCTACTAGTTTGTAGTTAAAGTTCTCTATGTAAAAATAATGCATGCACATATGTGGTCATCGTTCTTGGTGGACATTTGAGTATGACACATTATCATGCTCGTCTAACAAGTCATCATATTACTTGCGAATTACCTTATATGCTGAGCATGCAATAAGTAAGTGATATTCATCCTCCACTAGGTTTTCATTGCATACCACATATCGTCATATTTGGGTGATGATTCCATGATGTTACCTCAACAACTAAGTTATGTGAATGAGTTCAAAGAAGTGTTAAGGCTCTCCAAGAGCCAAGGTTCATGGGAGTAGTGAGATTCGATTGGATACGTTGTAGCATTTTACCATGTATTGCGGTTAACATTGGGGGTTACTATTTGCAATGTAATATTCCAATTTTGATATTTTAGCATCTTGCCACTTCATCCGTAGTGCCTAAAATAATCTATCCTCAACGATCACATTCTTCATAGCATCACTTGAGAGCTTCTATGTATCTTTTACTTCCCGTCTCTTAAACCATTTCATAATGTCAAGCACCCAACCAAATGAGAGTATTTTTCTCTTCTTAGTTTTTTGAACCTTCTATCCTATGTTCGAAGCTTGTTCTGGCAATCTATGATCATGCATATTCTTGAGTTTTGTAATAACTTGTATATTCTTCTCATGGCTAGTACCTCTTATCAGCTGAGCACTTGTTTCTAATGGGCATGACAGGATAGGATGTTGAGGATTTTACCCCCAAAGTTTTCTATGTACTAAATGAGATATTCCCACCCTACACTTCCACGCCATAAAGGAACAATTGGACCATCATAGCATTGAATAACATCAACCGCACTTCCCATACTCCAGTATCACTTTGGTTGCATTGATCTCAAACATATAATAACTATTCCAACTCGCTTGTAATCTAGATTTATAGCATACAATCTGTCTATTTGTCAATATTACATTATTACCATGAAGCTTCGCACCACTTGTATCCATTCTGCCTTGTATATAGAAGTGGGGTAGTGTCTTGGTTATATGGCCTGTATTGCCATCAGTTTTGTTTTGTCCACGTTAACAATTAGCCCATTGATTTGCTAGAATGTTTCCATTACATCAAGTAAGTGTTGCAGATCATCCACGATAATAAAACATCATTGACGTATGGGAGTACAAAAATAAGCTCTTTCTTGAGTTTTGGGCAATCTCGTCCTTACTATTTTGTAGCCTTGTTTACTATTTCTTCAAGTTTATCAATGCATAGACCAAAGAGTGGGGGAGAGTGGACACCCTTGCTTCATCCACATGTTTCTCAAGTACACCCAGAAAATCCATTTTCAAATGACACCTACTTGCTCATACAATGGTGCTACAACTACTCTATACTCTAAATGACAATTTGTTTTCTTATATACTTGCTCGTAGTGTAATGAAATAATCAACGATAAAATGTTTTGAATGTATTCACCATTAGAGAGAGAGAGAGAGAGAGAAAGAAAGAAAGATATATTAACATCTTCTAAGACCAAAATTGGCCCATGAGAGAGAGAGAGAGAGAGAGAGAGAGAGAGAGAGCATGTGTAATGCAGGATTTTGCATGGGCATGGTTTGGAAGGGGACTTGCCATTGCCAACTTTGTGTACTTCAATGTTAACATGTTTTGCTTCATCATTCCACGATTTATACCAAGGGCTTTCCAAAGGTATAATGAGGCTAAAGTTGCACCACCTACCTCGACAGCCACAGTTAAGCCAACGAGTGCAACGACTTCTTCTGTCGAGGTTCCTGAAAAGAAAGTCAAGTGAAAAAAAAAAACACTTCCACTTTTTTGGACGGAAGAGAAGCGATCGGATAGATATCGGATGATGTGGGTTTTTTTGTTTTTTGTTTTTTGGAAACTTATATCCTCCATGTGTCCACCTTTTGTTTAATTTTGTAGGAATATGCCATATTTTAAATAAAAATTGGTGATGTTTGTTATTGCGAAACTTTTCGTTGCTGTAATTTTGTTTATTTAAGCCAGTCTGAAAACTTACGGTGTTTGGATAGGTTTGATTTCCGCAAAGAAAGTTGTTCTCTACTTGATACATACTGAATATTTATTTCCATTCGAGTCTTAGGTTTCAAATAAGCTGCAAGCATTTATTCGGTGAACGAACAAATTAGTAGCTCAGCCTTCTGAACAAATTGGCGACAATCTTAGTTTGTGAACCAAATGCCATCAATACTAAGAGCTAAATCGACTGTGAATGCATTCATGGGTTTGTGGAAGATACGTTTATGTCATATGCTGCCTCTCTTGTATGATTAGAAACAGCTATTTCTTATATTGAATACCCAAATTAAAGTAGGGAGATCTATAGTTAGCTAAGCATTATCACGTTCACTTGGAAGAATAATGTAAGGTTGACGGTTTAAAATACATAATCAATCACAATATTATAAACTCGTCATAGAATAAAATTGATGTAATAAGCCTAGTACTTAGGCATCTCAATTTGGGATAGATATGTAGAGAATTACAACGGTGATTGTCACAATGTGTGCACTTTGTTTTAAAGGTGTGCCCCTAAGATGAAAGGCATCATACCAAGAGAGGTAGTGTTGTGCTCATGTCGCGTAATCCTCTTGAAGGAATTCGTATTGTATTACACAATACATACATAACCTTATCTATGGCAAATTGAAGATTACATGTTGCATTTGGGATGAAGTCTTGAACATATAGACATACATACACTACAATACATTACCATTCATTCGATGCAATACAATACAATACAATACAATACAATACAATACATACATACATACATACATTATTTGCATACATACATGCATGTTAAATACAATATAATAGAATACATACATACATACATACATACATACATACATACATTACGTACATACATACTGTACATGCATGCATGCATGCAACACTTGTATCATTTCTCACTACATGTAGAGAGACTTCTGACAATGGCGCCTTCTTCTCCTTCTGCTGCTTCTTCCGATCCTCGACTCGCGCTGGCTTTGGCCATCGTCAAAGCTCGCTCCAAACAAGCTGCCTCTCTCAAGCACTGGAAAGATAAGGTAGGTTTATTCATCACACAAGCACAGACACAAACACAGTCATACATTCATATATTCCTTGGTTTCTGAGGAGGTGAGTATTCCCAGGGAAAACGTGAAGAATTTGATTTGATTTCGTTTACAAAGGCCTCAGAAATCGGCCAAGAAAGATGTGGAGTCTGAGTTCATAACGTAATGTGATGTTCTTGACGAATGAATTTGAGTAGTTTAGGGAAAGACTGACGTTTTCTTGATATTTGTCATTTGATGAAATTATTATTAGCTGAGAAAAAAAAAGTCCTCCCCCAAAACAATGAGCGCATTTTGAACTTTCCTACGGGAACTATTTATAATGAGAACGATTATTCCATGAAAAATGTGCTAAGTTTCCCCTAAATTCCTGTAAATTTGTGATAGTCCTATCGTTCCAAATTATTTCCTGGATTAAAGAGAAAAATCTACTGATGATTAAGGAATTTTCGCATGCGAATTCTCTCTCCACAATCCTTAGCATCACAACCATTATCATGATGATGATGATGTCTTAATGCTGAAGTGGAAATTTTGGATGGTGGACAGTTAAATTGGATAGAGATTTCATTAAATCAAGGAACACCTGTGGAAGAAAATATCATGCTAGGTTCACCAAAATGTTTTGTTTTTTTTGCATTTACATTCTGCAAATCTAGGTTTTGACACACACTTCATGTAAGGAATCAAGGATTGTTGTTATATAGTGCTCTTGAATCTGTAGAGATACAAATCTATGTAATATAGGATGGCACATATATATCTATCTAAAGATGAATGTCTGCTATATCTGAGAACTTAATAGTTCAAAATTAGTGTCTAATGAATCCACAGTAAGTGCTTTCATCTGTAATCATATTTCTAATTCAAGTCCAACATTAGAGTCACTGAAATCATTTTTGTGTAGATGGTTTAATGCCAGGGACATGAATGTCTTTATCCAATCCTATAATCTTTAATTCCAGAGGCATTCAACCTATAATCTTTTTTGAGCATAGATACAACCTTGAATCCAGTCCCTCTTCTATAGGAGGAGAGAAAATCAAGTTTCTTATTGTTTTTTGTCTTATTAGATGAGAACTATGTCTGTCCTACTCAACGTAGACCTGTAATGCTATTTTGATGGGAGGGAATGACTTCTTGAAATGTTCTGATAGGCCAAAACCCGCAAGAAGGAGATAGAGCTACTTCAAAAGGAGTTGCAACAAGCAGAAAGTGGTAACAGAAGTGTATTGGTTCTTTTGTTTCCATGGACTTGCCTCATATCAAAGGTAGTCATCATATATAATATCAAGTACTTTATATGAAAAACTGTCTCTTTCAGATACAACGATTTCAGAGCTATTACCTCTTCATGGAGTATGTAAATGTAGCTTCTTTGAAAACAATGGAAGATCATTTGAATCCACACTCAAGGACGTGCATGAAGATGATTTTGATCAGCTGATCTTTCGTCAGTTTCTCAGGGATGGTAGGAATTGAACGCAAGTTATTAATTTACTGGCTAAATAGATGTAGCATATATAGGATTTCCTTTGGTTTTTTTGCCTTGCTATAAAAGACATTCATTACATGGCCATCGATGATGATTTCTGTCAGTAAACAGATGGGAGTGTTCAAGAAACCACAGAAAGAGCATTGTACGTTTGTGGCTGGTTCTATCATTATTATATCTATTGTCTGTCATGGTTATATTACAGGAATAAAGTAGGCAGTGTATGAGTGAAATAGTGTGGAATTGCGTTTTTAAGTTTGATATTTACCCAAGATTAAAATGACAGTGGATTTAAATTGAATTTTATTTTTTGGCAGTTTATGGGGGTGACATCAGCCTCAGATAAGGAGAATAATCTCTCTATTGTTTCTAAATTTCTCATTGAAATTGCTGGGAAACTGAATCCTGTAAGCTTTCAAACTCTTGGTTGGCCATGAGCAGTGTGGTTTCTTTTTCTTTAAAGGATATTCATGTTGTATATTGTCCTCATGGTACCAAGGATGCGGAATACATTGCTTCATATGCACATCAAGCCTTTGAATTCTTTCAAGGTAACTTGTAACGCGCTTCCACGAATTTATACGAGATTGGTAACTGCTGACTAAATATGTGCTTTGCATGAGATATTGAGCAATAATTGTATATATATGCATAATCCTATATGAAGTACAGAATATTTGCATGAACCTCCCACTTCTACATGCATGATATGAGCATAGATTTATGTTTTAGTACAGTGGTGCATTCTGTTCTTTGTTGAAAGCATATTACAAACAATTATAATTTGGAAAGGAGGCAGAATCAAATACCAATTGAAGTATAGAAGCAGACGTTATGATATCATCATTGGAGAGTAAAGTGTATGGAAACTACGAACATACTTTGTTACAGGATGGCACAGAATCCTCATAGCACAGAGGGTTTTGTTAGTATTTCAACAGTGTACTTGCATGCTTGCTTTTGTTAAGTGAGGATTTGAAAAGATGGGATCATGTAGGTTTCTGTTATTGATGACACAAGTTGATAGTTTTTCTCCTTTTTTAAATATATGTGTCTCATCATAGCCCCTAAAGCAATATCAGTGTCAAACTTTTAAAATGTTTTGCAAACAACAAAAATTTGATCTTCTATGTATTCAGACCCCTCAACTGTATATATTCACATGCTTGTATAAAGTAAGCCATATCGAGTGTTGAACCTATATGTTTCTTCAGATACTGTCTTGCACATATTGAGAGACCACAGGGATCAGAAGACTGCTGCAGAAAGAATTATAGCAAATTTAACGTCACAGTTGCTGGAGAAATTGCTGAGTTTTGCATGTGACTACGGTGAGTCATAAAACTATTCATAATTTAAAATTAAGTTACAGTGAGGTTCTAAAAGGCTTATATATTTTTAGTTTTTGTCTAGAATTGAAGAACGTGAACACGGATAACCGAGCGTGGATACTCAAATTATTGACAACGCTTGGAACAATTCCTTTTGTTGGACAGAGGATCCTTATAATGACATCAGAACAGACAGTTTTGGCTTCAATGCATATATGTGTTTTAGATCCGTTCCAGAAGAACGTGTCCCAAGTCCATGATAATATGGTGTTTATGTAAGTTAAAAATCACCTGGCATAAAAAATAGAATTTTGTAAGCCAATTACTAACATTTTAGGGAAAGATTCAGAAATAAATTTTTATTACTTTCCCAAAATATCTCTTGAGTTTTCAAGAGGGGGATGTTGGGGAATTGAGGAAATCTTGAAAATCCAAGGACATTTGGAAAACTCCAAATTTCTCAGGAGTTTCTCCCATTATTTTACATTCATGACCATCATGTGAATTCAACTAATATTCCTCCAAATAATGCAGGTTTCAGCTCATTGAGAATCTAGTTATGTACCATTCGTCTTGCTGGAGAAACAATGATACCTTCGATGAAAGTAAGCATTCAGATTACTATTCTAATTAAATGATTCTCGACCATGTGTTCTGTGTCTGGGATTTCTAATAAAAAGCTTGAAATTCTATTACTGAATACAGTGCTTCTCGAGCAGTGGATTCATGGCTGTGTGAAGTTGAAGACATGTTGTACAATGCTAAGCAAGCACAACTCTCTCTTCCTTGCATATGTGGAAAGAATCACTAGTCACATGGTTAAGCAAATCCACCGTCTCTCAAATGGAGGAATTTCAAGGGGATAGTTTCCGTGACGCATTTCGTAAAGCTTGTATCCCATGATAAGAGATGAACCTTTTACATATGGATATATACATATGCAAGATCTATACGTCAGAAAATAGTCCTGTCTTGATGGCTATATGCATTTTATCTCATTAGTTTATTTGAATAGAAAGCTCAATGTATAAATGCTTACATGATCTCCTTAATCATATTGAACTGAATGTTTTTGAAATCATTAACTGAACTAGGCTTTCAGGATGGTTATGCTTAATTTTGAAATCCTTAGTTCCTTTGACCAGAAACCTTTGCATTCATTGACTGTTGTACACTTTCATGATGGTGATGCTCTTACAATCTTGTTAGTCATTCGAAATGAAGAATTTACAATTTTTGTGTCAAGGGTCAGTCGAGCTCAAGGTTTGACATGCGAGTATATTCAGGCATTTCATAGCAATTCAGTACTGATATGATGTGAATGTTTGTTAGGTAGTCAAAATCTCTGCAAAGTTCTTCATGCTTAAATTTCTTGATGAAGATTTCCATTTTGAGTGAAACCTCATGAGATTTTACAACTGACTTACACATATCAAATAAACATATGCTTCATAACATGACAAGATTTGGTATGTACAGAGGAAACATTTGCTTCAGGAAGCTAGGGAGTGCTAGAAACTAAGACACCAAAAAAGAAAACAAGAAGAAAAATCATCCAAATGATTGAAACCTATGCATGCTTGATATACAGTGAAAATGATTGTCATATCATCAGAGACAGTGGTTAAATATGATGCAATTCAGATTAAAAAAAGCATTCGAAGCAAATATTTGATGGAGCATATAAGTCATATATTTATGCGTATTGTGGAAGCAAATATATGATAGACAAAGAGAAAAAAGAGACGGGGCGTTGCGAGAATCGAACTCGCGGCCTCTCGCACCCAAAGCGAGAATCATACCACTAGACCAAACGCCCGATGTTATTTCACTGTTTGATTAAGTCCTATTTATATTCTATTTTTATTTCATATAAACCTAAAACATAAGTTTCAAGTTTCAACAATGAAAACGTTCCTAGATGGACCCTCTTTTACAAGCCTCGAGGCTACATCTTCAACGTCTATATATTATTAAACCTACAACATAGGTTTAATAATGAAAATGTTGCTTATAAACGAATCCTCTTTTACAAGCCTCAAGGCTATATCCTCATGGTCACTACACACAATACAATAATTCTCCTAGTATTCTCAAATCTTCAAGAGGATATTCCTTTTTAACACATTTTTTTTATCTGCCCACTTCTACATAGTCTAGAACAACTTTCTACTTGCAATGTGCTTTACATTCTAATTTCTAGACTTACTAGATTACTCACGTAATTATTCAATCATGCTTTCACGTTATCATATGAAATGTTTGTTCCCATTAACTCATTTATTATAGGATCCTAAAAATACATGCCTAATTCATAGACAATTGAACCTACTTGAAGCATGCCATGGAGGTTACATTTGGGTGATCCGACAAAGTCAACTAACAAGGAGTTGACCAAAGTTATGAAAGATCAAGTTCATAGACACGTTTTTAAAACTTATTTTTTATCCTCTAAACAATCGATTCCTCATTTGCTTATGCGACAACAAATTCCTCAAATAGCATCATACACAGTTGACAAAAAGAGTTTATTACCGATTATGTTTCAATCATGATGATGATATATAACATTTCGAATATCAAGCAATCTGACATACTAAGATATCATAATTTCACAAAAGACAATTTCGAAAGTCTATTTACAATTTCCCCAACAAATAGCACAAATCAATAAATCATCAATACAGATCATTTTAAAATAACACAATATTTTTCATTTAAGTTCCAATGAATTGAATCGGATCAAACAACCACCAGACAAGAGAAAACAACTAAAACTCTAAAAACACTTAGACAAGATAATAAAAAAACTAGACAGTAAATTTTTTTTTATCGATTTATGAGGGCAAAATGTAATGAAATCTGTGTTCAAACCCACAAGAAGCCATGTTCATATATATATGTACTGATTATTCATTTTTCTTGCCATCTTTGTACTGATTTGATTCTTCCTATGAGCATCCATCTATGTACCTGTGATGTTACATGACACTAGAAATAAGCCAGTGAAAAGATATGTAAAAAGATATATCTTTCTATCTATCTATCTATGTACCTGTCATGTTACATGACACTTGAAATAAGTCAGTGAAAAGATATATCAGTCTATCTATAGGTAGATAGATAGATATATGGGAGATAGATGCATACATATAAAAAAATGATGCAAATTTGATGTGCTAAATTAACTAAAATGGTATAATGTAAAAGTAATTTTCTCTCAACGTTGATTGAGCTACATTCTTGATTATTGATTCAAATTTTTCAAAACTCATCTAATTTGATTAAAACACAATTCGTATAACCCTGAATTTTAATGCCATTGATATACCCCTAAATGTTTTCACCATTAACATAACACTAAAAAATTTATTCCATTAAAATTAACCATAAAATGTTTTTCAAACTCAATATAACTAAATCTACCTTCATGTCTTGTAGCAGTAAACGTTTGAGCTTTTAAATCAGATTAACATTAACCAAGGAATTTACCTTCTGGCTTCTTGCTGTTTGCTTGAATATCTTCCTCACTATCAGTATCACCCCCACCTTCATGTTCAACATCTTCACTGCCTAATGTAACTTCAACTATTGTACCTAGAGGAAACCAGTAAATAAATCACAATCCATCTTGAAGGCATTCGTCTCATTCAGAAAACCACAAGAATACAGGAACATTTTTGTGTATTTTCCAGAATACCCTCCTTTGTTCTCTGAAGCAATAGACTTTTTGAGCAGCATAAAGGTATTCTGGTAGTTTTTCAAAAGCCAGGTGTATCCTGGTAAATTCCCAACAGGTTAAGGGTTTTCTCATTCACAAATCAACAAAGTATCTAATCCATTTTCTACATACATAACACTTACCAGAGACAGCGACAGGTCAATAAAAGAAACTAATTTAAGCACCTCAGTATAAAGCAATGATTACGTCTAACTAATAAAGAAAACATGATTTGTGTACATTACGTACAAAGAAACCATAATTCTACAACAACGAAGATATAGTTAAAAAATGAGCAATATATTAGAATGAACTAAATTACAATAAGAATTCAGTGGAGAGACCTAAATGATCAAAGGTGGAGACGATTCCCAAGAGAGTGTGAATAGATAAATTTCCACGCACTGCATATTATTCTGAATATTACAATGTCAATATTTACATTTCCTCTGCTTGTTCTCATTTTCTCAAACAAATGCATTTTAAAACTTATTAGGCCTCTCACGCAATATTCATCATTGACCATGCAAAATGTTTTGTTTTCAGTTCGAACGATAAACATAGCCCTTTACAAAGCCTATGTTATTTTATATTGAATAGATTTTCATTGTTGTTGGCATCCCAAAGTTATTGTAGCACAATTGGTTTATAAGTGACCAGTTTTTACATTTCAAATTTTAAAGATGTTGCCAAAGCCACATCGTAATAACGAGGATTAAACCCAAGTCGCATACAACCCAGCTCACATATCCCTACCCTAGCCACTCAACTACCAGCTTGGATGAATGGTATCTGATCTTATATTAATCAAACTCTCTTGTATTTTCTTCCCCAAGAGTTCACAGGGATGGAAAGGTTTGGCTCTTCACCACCTGGAATAGGTGTACATCCCAAGGTTAATCGGGAAGTACTGTAAATCTGCTGGCAATCGCCTATGCTGGTTCAAATTCATCTCAACCCAAATATGCCCTTTTGTATCTTGTTGATATTTGTTTACAGGTTTAAGACATGAAATAGAGTATCATTCTCAAATTTGGGTAAAGCTATCGTGATAATGGATTTCACCACTCGACCAAACATTTCCTCACTGTGCAGTAGTCTAGCCCAATATTTTCCACCATATGTCTGGGGTTCAGCCCCAGCATTTGACAGCAGACTAAGGAGCCATATAAAGATGCTTTACACCCTCATGGTTTATGAAGGTATATGGAATATCAGAACAATTTTTCTTTCAGGTAATCTTTCTGTGGTATAGCATACCTAGCTTGTCTATTGTCCAGCGATGAAACTACTGCAGAAAGTTGGTTATGTTCTTCTCTTGGATGGATACCTTCTGTCAAAGCTCTTCTCACAGAATCTTATGTGTTTTGTATTCACCTTCTGTCAAAGCTCACGGGTTTACTACACAAAAGAAAACCAAGCCTCTAAATGTCTTGAAACAGGTTTTTTTGTTGTGGGGAGAGATTCAAAATGAATAAGATGGCGTTGGGGATACAAAAGCCTCTTGGACAACTTTAGAGGTGAAACAGATTCATTTGCTACCCATGGTGGGGTAGCTCAGATAAATAATTAAACATCTCACCATTGCGAGTTACCTTAGTCCAAAAAATGGCTTTGAAGCAGCTGTTTCCAGCTCCTCCAATCTAGATACTTGCTACTTTATCTCAACTGGCAGGAAGCCACCAATGCAGCATATTTCCACTGTGCTTACTCGTGGCACAGGTTAGCCTGGTGGCCAGTTAAATGGAAAATTGCTCAAAAGGGAATTGGGAGCCTCTGTACTCAATATTCACAATTTTGCCCAATTTACAAAGCCTATAATATAACGAAAATTATCCAGAAAAAGTAATATAAAACCCACCTGGAGTACAAAAGATGATGGTCTTAATTCATTGAAACTTTTCTGAAATTGAAAAGTTTCAATCACAATATATTCCACACCTACATGGTGGCTCAGCTTCTCTTTATATGTTTTACCAAGGTAAAACTGAACATACCAAGCCAGTTAAAAATGGAAGTGAATCAATAAATTCCAATGGCCATGTGGCCGTATTTTTTAATTAAAAAAAGTTATTTGTCAGAACGATAAAGCATGAATTGTTTATTGGTGCATTCTTATAATCTTTTTGAATGTTTGCAAACATTAAATAGATTTTGCTATTTGCTGAACATTGCTGCAAACTTCTATAAGTAGCTGAAATGTAAAACTCCTCCCTCTCCTTCTAAATGGTTTTCCTGTTAAAATTTCATCCTATCCCTACCATTTCTATGTTTATCAGCAAGTCATTTCCAAGACTTTTGAAGGCCTGTTGTTTCTGGATTCATAAGATTTTATATGAGCAAGACTCTATCAGAAAATTGAATGCACTTTGTAGACATTTTGGGCAAATTACTTATTAGAAACACGAGATCACACCACATTATGTGAGCTCAATTTGAATCAATTCTCTTTCAATCCATATTCAAAAATGACACTCTTCCTCTCGATTCCTCTCTCAAACCATTATGTTTCATAGTTTAAAAAATTCTGATTATATTTCAATAGAGACCTATAACATGGCCATTTTCATTACCAACTAAAAAACACATTTTTCCACTTTTAGTTTCTCAAGATGACCAAAACCAAATGCATAAGTTATATTTATATGAGTCTATCACTATTCATTGTTATCATATTTATCTTTAGCCCGGAGAAGTCACTCTCATTTCATGAGTCTAATAACAATCCTAGTCTTTATCATGCCATTATGTTATACTGAATCTATGATCCTCCACATCTATGCATAAGAACGCATCATGCATGACTATCTCAAATTCATCATGCTTATTCATCGTGATATAAATACGAAAACAAGTATGACATCTCGTAAATGCTATAAAAATATTGCATAACAGAGCCATTCTGCAATGGTTTAAACATACACAAAAAATAAATTTCAAAAAATAAATTAATAGAACTCATTACTCATTAAACAACATTTACCAGTCTTAGCAGGCAATCAGATTCAAAATTTTCAAAAAAGAACACTGAAAATAAAATCTATAGTAATAGAATTCATAATGTATAGGCACAAGTTTCATGTAATTTGATGATTTGGAATAAAATCTTTCAACAATGGGACTGTATGCTACTGCCCATTCCCACAGAATGGAGTTGAAGATTTGTGTACCTTTGGTCAAAAAAATTCGAACTCTGAAATCTTATTAAAAAACTGTTGATGATGAGGTGCTTTAGGAGGGGAAAAAAAAGTTCATATAATAAGATATTTTTGGATAAAGGTTTTACTTACATTATGATAAAATTATTTCTTGCAGATACTGAGTTACCAAATAATGGAATTATGACATACTTGTTAACATGGAGTGAACTACCATAAAAGATACTCTAGATAATGGAAGGTTAAGAATCAAAACATTTAAAAATTAAGATATAAGTTCATGAACAATTCAGAAAAATTTATATTAGGTTTTCTCGTATGTTCAACTATAATACTAATACTAAACCATTATTTTGAGATTATATGATTATAAAATTCCAACAAATTAGGGAAAGGTAACTCTTTTATGATTGGATAAGAAAAAAATATAAGTTTCAAAAACCAGAATAATTATATTCATACCTTTAACAGGATAAAAGAATGAAAATCTTCAAATTTCCAGAGAAAAGTCAAATTCAAGTAAAATTGAAAGAAACTGAATTAGTCTGTTATTACATGCCTTTTAACTGTGTTTCGGAGGAGGGTGGCCGTGTAGCAATGGTATCAGAGGAGGCAGAAGCATTATCATCTTTACTACCACCCCATTGTGATAAGAGCTTATCTGTTTGCTGAATCAGGCTCCACTCTGCTACTTTAGAGATACTACTAATTTTACTTCCATCCAAGCTCAAACTAGCTGAAGATGATTTCCGAGACGATTTCGAAACCCTAATTTTCTCTGCGAGAACTTGAAGACTTTTGATGGTTTCTTCAGAGGATGGTATCCAAAAGGAGCCATTAGGCAGAAAAGGAAGCCAAGAAGGAACAGATTTTCTCACTCTATACTCTAGAAAAGCTTCTTCGAGCTTTTTGGCTGCAGCGGCCTCTAATTTTCTGCCAAGAAGCTCCTCCCAGAGGATTTGGGAGTGAGTATGCCTGTGATTGAAGAAGAATCCATGTGGAATTAGGGTTTGTGGGTTGGTGGGTAGTGACCAGATTGTTCTGTTTCTAAGCATTCTGAAGAAACCATAACCCCTTCGGTTTGCTGTGGAACCCAAAACCTTCTCCAAGACCTCAATTTGTCCGGATACGAGTGTGAAACCGGACATTTGTTTCTCAAGCTTAATGTACAATGGACATTGATGCCATATCCTTAGCTTGATTGACATGATTTCGTGGTTGAAGCAGGTCATTTCGTGGTTGATGCTTCGAACTCTTCGAATACATTATACACTTCCTAATAAGTAATGGCCGCGTGACCTGAATCCACACAAAAAAAGTTTGCATTCTTTGTCAAAGGATTACTCCTTTTGTGGTCAGAAGGGCGCATTCGAGTTCCATATATGTATGGCCTCTATGGACATTGTCGAAATCCTGGCTATGCATGAAAATGGGAATCTTGACTTGTACATTAGCAATCATATGGAAATTCGAACAAGTGAGCGCATAACCACCATGTCCTCAATACCCTCGATGCGTATTATTGCTCCAACCTTTCATGCTTGTAATGTTGCTTCCATGGAGAGAAACAAATAGAAGGGATAGTTCAACTAGGAATTCAAAGACCATTCCCCGAAGAGATCATAATCCTATCATTGTTGAACCAGGACTTAATAATCTAGGTGTTTTGTTGGACTCTGAAGGAATGCAACGAGTTAAACATGCACATAATTTTAGAGTGAGAGAACCTCTAATGCATGGTTAAAGCATGTCTATGCTTTAACTAGGGTGTTCATTCTTTGTGGATATAAAAATTGAGACTATATTTCCTTGTTGACTTGTAGAATGGTCTTGTGGATGTATAAATTGAGACTAAATTTCGTTGTAGAGCTTTCAAGTGGTCTTTGTGGATGTATGAGTTCATATTTCATTATTCCCCATGGAATGATCAATTCAACAAGACTCAAACTCACAACCTTGGCATAAGAAGAATGTGCTCTAATTTTAATTGCAATAGAATGGGAAATTTCATTGAATCACTTTAATTTTTAATTTTCTTTTAGCTAATGATAAAAAATTGTAAGTTTTAACTCATCGAATTTTATGTGTTATGAGAGCATGACCACAATGCCTTGCATGGTTCTTCTTTGGTGGTTTCCTCTTCTCTACCACAAGATTGCCATTTGTTAATCAACACCAATCATGTCTATGTAATTGCAGCATCCCATCTTAAGGATTGAATTTCAAGATTTTTTTTGCTTTGTAGCATGGATACTATATGCATACAATGGAAAAAAAACATCTAAAAAGTTTGAAATTTCCAAAATATGCTCCCTTATTCCTATGACCCATTTTTTCCCCAATTTCTCAAACGCTGTATTTGATACTCTTTCAGACAATCAATGAACAGCAATTTTGATTCCATTGTATTTTCATTGTTTCTTAAAAGCAAACGAAACAAGAAACATTCATAATTTGGTACTTTATAATATCGTGGATGTCAATGGGTGAAAGAGAGTATGGCCCGTGCATTGGTGAATAGAGTTCAATTTAAGAATCATAGAAACAATCCAATGAGATGGTTATGAAAACATGACTATAAATCATATTTTGGACGCAAATTCGAGGCCGAGTGTAATCAATGCTTCCTTATTATCAACTATAGGTTGGACTCTAACCACTTTGGCAATGGCCTTGTTCTCTTCAGGAGAGCCATTCTCTAGGAATGCACCCACAATTTTGTTGTCTTTGATCCAATATGCACCAAACTTGGCATTAGGAGTGGTTGGGTCAGTTTCTCCAAAAATAATTGAATCTCCAACATTATCCCCATAAAATTGCCATGACAGATTGAAAGCCCGGGAGTAAAAGTAAGGAACATAATCATATTCGTCAATCGTCTTTCCTTCTTCTTTTGCCTTGATGTCCTGACAAACATAAAAAATAGGGTATAAGTTTTGGAAGTCAGAGGAGTATTTTGGTAAATATCCAAAACGTTTGGGGTATTTTTGGAGCTTCCCCAAAGTTATCACTACATTACCTGTACCATAAATTACCAGCCCTAAATTTCACTACACAAAATGAAGACTCATGCTGTCTACCATTGGAACTACCGAATGGATTTAATATTAGAGCATCTTCAAATTCAAGTAATCATCTGGGTTATATTTAGAAATAAGGTGTCCAAAATTCGAATATATATGAATATAAAGATGTGTTGGGTGACAAGAGAAGATATTTGTTTCGAGCAACTATATATGACAAAATATGATTAGATTTGGTGATGAAACGTCATACTTCATCACAACTAGTAGTTCATCTAATCATCTGAAAACATGAGTCAATCTGTTCGATGGAAAAATTGTTATCGACAATTCTAATAGGTTTCAAATCATCTGAAAGCATGCCTACACTTCAAAGGAAATATGTTCTTGTAAAGTACATACCTTGACAGCTTGAATGGCTGACTTCCTAGCATGATCAACATGTTCGACCCTTCTTCTATCATTATACAGTTTCAATGGGAAGGTGGCAACATCACCAACTGCATAGACATCTGGAACACTAGTTCTAAAGAAGGTATCCACCTTATACCAAAAATAAAACAAAAAGCTTTAGTATCACAACTATATATATATATATATATATATATATAGCTCTTCTATAAACCATGCATTTTTTTTTTAGAGAGTTCATAAACCTTAATGCCTCCTTTCTCTTCTTCTAATTGACCCTTGAAAAGCTTTATAAGAGGCCTTGCACCAACACCAACAACAACTAGATCCGCAGGGAGCTCCTGTCCATCTTTCAGCTTCACAATCTTCACCTGTTAATTTTTAAGAAAGGATACGTTATAACAATGGTTTGATCACATTTCACAACCCTTTTGGAAGATAAATAATAAAGAGAAAAACAACAAAAATACCCTAAGTTTAAAAAGGTATTATGGTAAAGTTTTGAAAACCTAGGGAATTGAGTGAAGGTTTGATATGATTACTATGACTCACATTCCCAGATGCATCACTCTCGAATCCTGTAGCAACTGTTCCCTTTATGATCTTAACACCTTTGTTTTTGTAAAATCCTTCATAGAATGCAGCTATGTCCGATGTGAAGAGACGTGGCACTGCAAGAATCAATATATTTTAAGGACATCAAAACTTGGCTATATTTGCATTTCTTTTATATCAAAGCAGGTAGATAATTAGGATGGGCTTCTTGACTAGGATAATTCAAGGATGACATTTGATATGCAAAAATGTCACTTTGGTTAATAGCTTACATACAGTCAAGGAACCTAGAAACGCTCTACGCTAGGACTATTCTGGCATAGGGAATTGCCTCCACAATAGCTTACAGTCTAAACATTGCCAAGGGACTGTCAAACACCACAGTTACTCTATTTCTGACAGCATGCATTCTATAAAGATCACTATAGACAATATCCCAAATATAGCCAAGAGACATAGAGACGTGATGGCTACTCTAATTTTAACACAGGCAATGCTATAGAGGTATATGGTCAAGTGGAGAATATCATCTACTTTATGGCTGATTTTATAAACATAAGAGGAATAAAGACAGCAACAAATAACTTGGAAAATGTGTACTCACTGCACCAGGGCTCGGGATAGACCATTGTAACATCAAATTTATTAATGACTAAGATTGCAGCGAGTTCAAGGCCAATGTAACCTCCCCCCACAATCACTGCTTTCCCCCCTGGTTTCGCACGAATGCCCTCATTCAGTGTATCTGCATCATCAATTTCTCTCAGATAATATATGCCCTTGGCATCATCTCCTAGCACTCCGAAATCAGAGACCCGGATGAACTGCAAAAAACAGTTAAATGAATAATATATGCCTCACTAAACATGTCATTGTAAAGCATAACAGCATAGCATCTAACTAAAACATCTTTGTGTAAAAGCATAACCTTAGATGTCTTAAACACTTCAATGACAAGAATGAAGTCACAAGGTCTGACTGATACATTTTAATAACAAGAATAAATTCATAACGCAGTTCAGAAAACTATAGGACAATGCTTTTAAGAAGGTTTTGAGAAAGTAACCCTCACCGTTGCCCCTGTTGCGATGATTAAAACATCATACTTGAAGATGGACCCGGTAGCACTCTCAAGAATTTTCTTGGCAGTGTCCACCTTCACAATCTCAGTCTTTAGGATCAGCTCAATACCTGAGACAAGAGATAAAAGACTTTTTAAAGCAAAACATTAGGTAAAGTTTGATAACAACAAGAAAAAACTTAACAAAGATGCATCATTTGTGTGCGATTAATATAGAGAATAACTCAAGGGTCAGATCAAGTATGATAAGAAGCAACTAAAACCTTTCTCAAAGTACCACTCTGGAAGGAGTCTTTCTCCTCCACTACCAACACAGGTATGAAAACCAGGAAGCCTAGCTGCACCTGCAAATATTCATATGTATACACATGCTTAGCTAATAGAGGGGGGTAAACCCAACAAAGAAGTAATACAGTTCCTTCTTTGCTTCTTTGTAAACTAAAAGAAGATGAAAATTTTACCCTCTGGGAAGAGATAGGCTTTGCTCAAGGCAGGTCTTTCATAGGGGGCAACCTGAAATAATGCAAGTTAATAAAAGTACAAAACAAAAGCGATACATCATGATTCTACGGCTCAAAAATGGCAATATCAACAAAATTTTCATAAGACTTACAGCCTCTTTAGAGATTATGGCAAGCTCCCCTGGAAGAAGACCCAGAGAGACAAACTCTCGCGCAGCATAACCCTGAAGAACACATGAAAAGTAAGTACCAAAACACACATAGCTCTTATAGGTATTATGATCAAAGCATAACATGTAGCATTGGACCTCAATGATCAGATCAGAACATTTAGCATAAGGAAATCGTACTTCCAAGATTTAGATGAGGCTCTCTTATGGGTATACATAGTCCTCTTATATCATCCTTTCATTAGAGAGCATATACAGCTCTTATGGGTATTACGATTCAATCACAAGATTTAGTGTGGGAACTCTTAGGGCATTATCAACTCACAAGGTATTGCATACCACCACATATGTTCATTATGATAAAACATCAACAAAATCAATGGATTTGGTGAAAGCCATCTATAATTAAATAACAAGATTTACTCATACTGCTCACAATATGATTGAATTGCATTGAACAAGTTTTTATGCCAGAGTAGAGGAAATCCCCCAACTACATGAGCCATGTCTATGAAAAAAGTCATTGATTCCATGGCGTAAAAAGGCATGTGACATGTAGATCATACATGTAGGTTTAAGTATAGTAAAAACTTAGTATGTATGTTGCTTCATGAGTTAATTTTGTGTGTGGTGAACAGAGGCTGTATGTGGTATTTTTTGTTTGAAAATTACACCCACTGAGAAGGAGAATTACGCAAAGAGAGAGGAAAGAGGAGAGCTCACCGCAGCAACACCTCCACCAAGAATGATATACTTGAAGAATGACTCAGCCATGGTTTCTTCTTCCTTCCTTCCTTCCTTCCTTCCTTCCTTCCCTACTTCCTTTCTTTACCCTTCAATCTTTTCTTCTTTTTGTTTTTCTTCTTTTCAGGTGGAACAGGGCAGAACAGAGGAGAACAGAAATAGGGAGAAAACAAGAGAAGGAAGCTAAATTTAGTGCACAATCTTTTTATGCTGTCTATGTTGGCTGATTTTTGAAGCAATCCTGCAGCTTTAACAGAGCAAAACGTGGTATGCTCCCTCTCCTCAGGATGGATCAATCAACCAATGGACTAGCCTGGCCAGCCTCTATATATATATATGTGTACATACACACACATATATACATACACATTTGTATATGTATACATATACGTATATATGTATATATACAATATATGTATGTATATGTATATATAGATATACACATATACATACGATATATATATATAAATTATAATTATATTTATATTTATACACTCCATTATCCATATCCCCCTCCCCTCCCTTTCTCCTCTCATGGACACATACATTCTAGGTTGTTGGTTTGGTACCCAAGAAACCCATCAATTTTGTATGCTTCCATCTATTCATCCACACTATTTCGCCCAATTCACTCACTAGTTCGCCATTCTCCCCATTGCCTAACCGTCGGGTTATATTTGTTCACAATCTATCTATCTATCTATCTATGTCAATTGTGTCGCCTAGACCTTTTTCGGGTCGTGACTCCCCTGGATTTGTGCTCGATCCTATCCAGTCTTACCTTATAGCTTTTCATTCACCCCAATTTGATCACTTGGTCTGGTGTTTTGTTCATAGAAATAGATATGTATATTCCTCGCTTAGGTCATTCAGATACGAAGAATCTATCTCCGAATAAGGGGAAAAAATCATCTATTTTGTGTTTTTACATCTTTTAGGGACCACAAGTATGGGATATAGTGGAATGGTAGACACTATGAAGAACTCAAACGGATTGAGCTTGGGTGTGGAAATGGAGTGAATGACAACACCCCGTATTTTTTTTGCGGGTAATCCTCGGCCAACTCTAGCTTTAGCTAAATGACTCTTGGAGAGGATGGAGACACAATAAAAAAAAGGAGTCTTATCATACAAACGAGAGGAAATCGTGAGTGTGAATCCAGCTCCACACGGTCTCTTGCTAGAATCTCGAACCCTGATGGTTTCGATTTGATTCTAGGCATCCTGATGATCCCCACACCTTCAATCTCTCTCTCTCTCTCTCTCACTGGAATCTCGATCGGGAATGTGATTCCGGAATCTCGATCAGGTAACTGATCTCGGGACCTCGACCCTAAACCGAAAAACCGAAAGAGGACATGGTGGGAGAGAGTGTTTGCGTGTGTGAACGAACCCTTAACTCTTCCTCCTCCTCCTCCTCCTCCTCTAATGTCTCCAAATGTATGTATGTCCATAAGTTATAACTATCTATCTATTCTCCAGTTTTCCGGAGCCAAATCAAAGCAAAAAATGCAGCAAAAATAAAAACTGCAGAGAACGAAAAAAAAAAAACACAAATCTTTACATATATATCCTCTGCTTCTTCATCATTCATTCATTAATTCATTCTGTATCATTCATTCATTCATCAATCCTTTCCATCTCCATATCCATCACTCTTTCATTCATTCTTCATTCCTATCTCCATCTCCATCTCCATCTCCATCACTCATTCATTCATTCTTCATTCCTATCTCCATCTCCATCTTCTCCTTCATCTTTGTTCATTCTTCAACCGTCTTCACTCATTCACTTCCTTCGCTCTGCTTCTCGCTATGACGATCAAATCCGTGGCAATAGGAGGATTTGAACTCTCTCAGGGGAAGCTTCTTTTGAGGGGGAAAACTCTTCTCAGTGAAGTTCCAGAGAATGTGAGCTTAAATCCGCTTAGCTCATCGCGCGGAGCTTTCATGGGAGCTTCATCTACACAGAGAAAAAGTCACCACATTTTCTCCCTTGGCATTCTAAGGTTAAGATTAGTTCATCGGCACTAGTGAAAGAAAATATGATTTATGAGTGTTTTTGTTGGATTAGTTTCTGTCTGTCCCTCTCTCTCTCTCTCTCTCTCTCTAATTGACAGCTTGACAGCTGAATTATTGTTTGTATTAGTAATATTAGCTTAATGAAGCCTTAATTTGTATAGGGACCTACGTTTCATGTGCTGCTTCCGCTTTAAGCTATGGTGGATGACACAGAGAATGGGAAGCTGTGGAAGAGATCTTCCCTCCGAGACACAATTTCTTCTTGTAGAGAGCGAGGATAGTTCACCCAATCTTGTAACAGTGTCAGCCATGGGAGGAAGTGAAAGACAAGAAGAAGCAGAAAAGCGTAGGATGGTTTACACGGTTTTCTTGCCGCTTCTTGAAGGATCCTTCCGTGCATCCCTGCAAGGCAATGCTGAAGATCAGCTACAACTCTGTCTAGAAAGTGGTAAGTTTTATCCATTCTGGCATTGTCTTCTCATTAGGTTTAGGGTTGGACGGTGATGGTTGCTGGAGATATCAAGGTTCTAGGATCTATCTGTTCCGATTTGTGGTGTCTATTCATCTCTTTGTTGGGCGGATATAAGCTTTCTCCCTCTGTTTTAAAGCTTGAGATTTAGTGGTTATGGTTTTAGGGCTAATGAGTTCTGATTTTGGGTGCCCATTGTCTTTCACCCCCTGCTTTTAATGGCATTGTTTTTCTCCCTCGGGTTTTAGGGATTAGGATCTAGGGCTGTGTAGGGTTCATAGTTTTTTCATTTAATATCGTTCTCTCTCTGTAGACTGCCTTTGTCTTCTCCCTCGGCTTTTAGGTTTAGTTCATTGGGTTTACTTAGGGGGTAAGGCATCCACATCCATCTTCTCTCTCTATCAGTGATCATCAAATAATATATAGCAACGTTGCTCTTTACACATTCACACCCACTGAATCACTGGCTTTTTTTGAACCTTTGGGCAGGTGATGAATCTGTTCAAGGAAATGGAGGAACTCATTCTTTATTCCTGCATGCTGGAGAGGACCCTTTTCAGGTTATAGAAGAAGCAGTGCAGTAAGTTGAAGACATGTGAATACTTCTGTTTGGGTTCACTTTACTTTTGGACAATCAAGGTTACATTTCCTAACCCCCAACTCTCCATTTTCTCTTTCTAGAGCTATTGAGATGCATACAAAGACTTTCCGAAGGCGAGAGAATAAGGCGGTAAGTGGGAATCTACATACATTTCTAGGTGCTGAAGGATAAAATCCACATATATATATGTGCTTCTTATGTGTAAAATGAAAATTGAAACACAGCATGTCGTTGTTGCTCACAGTTGCCTGGAATAATAGACTGGTTTGGATGGTGCACATGGGATGCATTCTACACCGATGTATCCGCTGAAGGAGTGAGGCAAGGCATTGAAAGGTATGCTCAAGTTTTGTTGGCAACTATATATGTACATACATATACATATACATATACATATATATATGCACTTTCTGTTGTTTAAATAAGATGATCTCAGCTTGAAGGAAGGTGGAGCTCCTCCACGATTTGTAATCATCGATGATGGATGGCAATCGGTGGCCACGGATGAACACGATGGATCAGAAGGAACATTGTAAGAGTAAAAAGAAACCACATTTTCTGTCAAAATTAAGCATCTTTTTGTCATCGGTTGCACACCTGTATGGTATTTTTGGGCTGAAACGTGAATCATCATTTCAACAGAGTGGCTACAAGATTGACAGACATCAAAGAGAACTTCAAGTTTCAACAAAATGTCAAGGAGGGGGAGAGGCCAGAAGATTTAGCTCTGGGTCTTCAACATGTTGTTCAAGAGCTCAAGGAGAGGCATCAAGTCAAGTAAAACATCACATTGTGCATTGTAATTGTTTTCTAAATCTTGAATAGAAGATAACGAGAAACATGTGCTTTTTTCTGGATGATTAGGTATGTCTACGTTTGGCATGCAATTACGGGGTATTGGGGTGGCATCAAGCCAGGTGCTGAAGAGATGCAGCACTATGAGATCTCAATGCAATATCCAATTGTTACTCAAGGAGTCGTAAACAATGATCCTACAATGAGTTCTGATAACCTAACAATCAATGGGTTGGGACTTGCCCATCCTGATAAAGTATTCAAGTTTTATGATGAGCTTCATAGTTATCTAGCGAAGGCCGGAGTGGATGGTGTGAAGGTTGATGTACAAAATATTGTTGAAACCTTAGGAACTGGATATGGTGGCAGAGTATCATTAACGCAACATTATCAACAAGCTCTTGAAGAATCAATAGCTCGGAATTTCCCTGATAATGGATGCATTGCGTGCATGAGTCACAATACAGATGGACTGTATAGGTAATGAGAGATTGAATCTACTTTATTACAATTTCTGTAAGGCTAAGGTATTGCATTCAATCTTTCAGTTGTGGAAAGTGATTCAATAACAGTTTCAGGTTTAGACTGTTTGTGTGCATGATCTCAGACTTCATCACCTTAAGGCTGCAAATCACAAACTTTACGACTGAACAACTATGTTTACCTGTTAATTGCGTAAAATTTAAAGACATTGTGTTAAATTAGCATGGTTAAAAGCCATGCTTTCACATTGAGCTAACATAGCATGCACTATCATTTTTATCACACTTGAATTGTGCAAAATACACGTGTAATGCTAGATTATTGGGAGCATAAAAGGCATAAACCACCATGCCAACATATGTAATATAACATAATCTTGTTTTCTATGGCAGCATCAAGCAAACTGGCATTGTGAGAGCATCTGATGATTTCTATCCTCAAGATCCGGCTTCACATACCATTCATATTCCATCAGTGGCATACAACAGCTTATTCCTAGGAGAGTTCATGCTGCCTGATTGGGACATGTTCCATGTATTCCAATAACTTATCTCCCTCATGTTTCAATTCATGATGCTACTCTGTATACTATGTATGAATTCTTATATTTTTTATTGAAACAGAGCCTTCATCCTTGCGGAGAATTTCATGCTGCAGCACGAGCTGTTGGTGGATGCCCGATATATGTGAGGTAAGATAGTGATTTATATTTGTGTGAAACCCCTGATGCCATGTTATTCCCCTATGTGCAAAATCAGTATGGTATTTAGGTTGTAAAGACTGAGATACTCATATATTAAAATCATCAAATGTGTATATAGATATGAAAACATAAGATAATTAGGAGTTGTCTAGGTCAGTGTGTATGCTATGTGTATGAAGCTTGAAAGAGAAGAAATTTGGGCCTCCTACTCTATCCTTGTAAATAGTTATAGCTATGGTGATCTTCAATGTGAACTGAACCTTGATTTCTTCAGTGATAAGCCGGGGAACCATGATTTTTCCCTCTTGAAAAAATTGGTTCTTCCCGATGGTTCCATTCTCCGGTGTGAGCTTCCTGGACGCCCTACCAGAGATTGTCTATTCGATGACCCCACACGAGATGGCAAAAGGTGTGCTTTATATATACTCTACAATTCATTGACCAATGTGGGGACTCATTCTCTAGGTCAGTCAGTCAAGTCGTATGCTAAAAACACCTACTATGTTTCTTTTTTTTTGACAGCCTTTTGAAGATATGGAACTTGAACAAGCATACAGGAGTAATCGGGGTTTTCAATTGTCAAGGAGCCGGATGGTGCAAGGTAGAGAAGAAAATCGCGGTTCATGATGCAGATCCGGCAGCAATCAGTGGCAGTGTCAATGCAGGGGATGTAAACTATTTGGGTAGAGTGGCAACTAAGGATTGGACTGGGGATTGTGCTTTCTACTCTCACAAGCGAGGTAGCTAGATGTGTTGAGAATTATCTCCCATCATGTATGTCTTGTTTTATCTTTAAGCACATTTTGCTAATGTAAGTGGTATGTGAAAAAATTTCAGGTGACCTTCTCCCTCTTGCAAAGAGCTCTGCCCTACCCATCCTTTTAAATGTTCTAGAATATGAAATCTTTACAGTTTCTCCAATCAAGGTATGCATATACACATACATAACAGAATCAAGTAAGTATACACACAAATAGATGTGTCTATTTCTGTGAATGAATATGCAAAGGTGAAAGAGTAGGTGGAGGAAGGAACAAAACATAAAGACAAAAACTTAATAGATTAACTAGTATGGATGAACATACATGAACGATAAATCTGATTTGCAATATGTCTTTCAAGCTACAACTGAATCCTAACTCACATAAGTCACTCAAGCTTCTACAGAGCTTGTATATATCATATAGGAACTCAATATAAAGCATACATTGATTGTATCAAAAACTCTAACCAACACACTGGTAGCATATATTGCTATCTGAAATAACAACCAGAGAGAACTAAGATATGCCTATGACCTAAAAGGGGGATTCACTACCGGATGCACAGAGAGCATTTACAAGGCTCTGCCTTTTTCGTCTTCATAAACCGCCCTTTTATACCTTTATGCAATTTGGACGAAAAAGGAAAGAGAGAAAGAAAAGCCAATTGAGGGCTATGATTTAGGGAGGAGAGGAGATTTAGATTCTGCGGTGGCACACCTTTAATCTTGGCATCATCCACGGCAAAAAGGTGCTTCAATCCCCCCCACGTGGAGGATGCTCAAGTATGTTGCGAGAGCTCATGCCCAACATGTCTCTACATTTCTTGAATTTGTGTGTATCCAATGGCTTTGTAAGAATGTCTGCAGCCATGTCTATGCTTGAACAATGTTCTAGTATGATGTCCCTTTGCTCAATGATATCCTTCACAAAATGATACTTGATATCCACATGTTTAGCACGCTTTGTACTTCCTGAATTTGTGGCCATAAATACTGCAGCTTGATTATCATTGAGTGTTGGAATGGGTTTATTTACATGTAGACCGGATTCATTGATTAGGTTGGATGCCCATAGAACTTCTTTGATTCCATATGCCAATGCCATATATTCTGCCTCTGTTGTTGATAATGCCACACTATTTTGTTTTTTGCTTCCCCATAGAGCTACCACGTTGCCAATAAAAACACAATAGCCAGAAATAGACTTTCGATCGGTGGGGTCACTTGCCCAATCAGCATCCACATGCAATCTCATATCTGAGGAACTAGCTTGAAATGTAAGTCCCAAGTCACTTGTCCCTTTTAAATATTTTAAGATTCGTTTTGCAGCTTTCCAATGAGTAATGCTAGGGTTCTCTAAGAATTGACTTAGTTTATTAGTTGCAAATGAAATATCTGGTCTTGTACAAATACTAGCATACATAAGAGAACCAATTAATGACCTGTATGGAAAATTTACCGTATCACCTTTGTTATGAAGATTTGAAAGGTGTGACAGTCCTTCCATAGGTGTGCTTGTTGGATAACAACTTGCCATATGAAACCTTTCCAATATTTGTGAAATGTATCCTTGTTGGGAGAAGTGAATAGCTCTTTTACCTTGTTTGTATAAAATGTCAATCCCTAAGCAAAAGGAGATGACACCCATATCTTCCATGTCAAATTCTGCGTTTAAGATGTCTTTTAAATATTGGGTGGCTGAAAATGTATTGGCCATGATGATTATATCATCAACATATACCGCAACAATAATATGTTTTTTATTGTTACAAAGAACATAGATGCTTTGATCCGATTTGCAACAAGTAAAATTATTTTGTAGAAAGAAATTATGGAGGCGGATATACCAACATCTTCCAGCTTGCCTTAAGCCGTAAAGTGACTTCTTAAGTCGACATGTTTGCGTTGGTTCCTCCTTGTTCATCTTTGGTAATGTCATATATATTTCTTCATTTAATTCTCCGTTAAGAAAAGCTGTTTTTACATCCATTTGATGGATTTCCCAACCTTGTGCACATGCCTTTATTAATTCGACCCGAATGGAAGTGATGAGGGCAGTTGGCGCATAAGTTTCAGTGAAATCAATGCCAGCGATTTGTTTGAAGCCTTGAGCTACTAATCTAGCCTTGTATTTGATAGGAGTCCCATTTGATCCTCTCTTGATTTTGAACACCCATTTGGAACCTATGGTTTGTTGCCTTTCACTTCCTTTTATAAGTTCCCATGTACCGTTTTTTTGATGCGCTTCAAGCTCCAAATGTATTGCCTCTTCCCACTTTGCATTATCTTCTTCTTGCATTTTGCAAGGGAAATGATCTTCATCGAACAACACGTTGCGAGTGACAAACACTCGTTTTTGCTCTTCATTCCAAACTCTATACCCATAGCCTGGATCCTCATATCCGATCATAATTCCTTGCTTGGCAGTTGGATCCAACTTATGACGAAGTGGACGAGGTACATGGAAGTATGCCTTGCAACCAAAAGGACGAAGATGAGTTATACTAACCCTTTTTTGTTGCCAAATTTCCTCCGGGCATCCTCCACGTATAAGCTTTGTTGGGAGTCGATTGAGTATATATGCTGCACATTTGGATGCTTCTCCCCAAAATTCTAATGATAATTTGCTATCTATCAACATACATCTTACCATATCCATGATAGTCCTATTTTTTCTTTCAGCCACACCATTTAGTTGAGGAGTGTAGCTAGGGGTAAATTCTTGTGTAATACCATGATTAGAACAAAAAGAGCCAAAAATATGTGACTTGAACTCTCCACCTCTGTCTGATCTTACTTTGGTTATTGAGAGCCCAAGTTCAGACTCTGTGAGTGCCTTAAATTTTTGAAAATACTCAAAAGTGTCATCTTTGCATGAAAGAGGATATGCAAAAGTTTTTCGTGTATAATCATCTGTGACAACATATAAGTATCTTGCTCCTCCTATTGATGGCACATGCATTGGGCCACAAAGATCCATATGGACTAATTCAAGAGGCCTACTAGCTAAAATTCCCCTTTTTGTATTAAATGGTTGTCGAGTAAACTTGCCTAGCTGACAACTCTCACATAAGTATTGTTGACTTACTTGGAGAATTTCTTTGTTTGAGATATTAATGTCCCTTACTTTCCTAAGTTTGTCAAAATTGACATGCCCGAATCTTTTATGCCATTGTAAGGCTTTCTTCCCAAAATCTTCAGCAACAATATTTGCTGAATGATGATGAATGTTTACATCTAATCTATATAATCCATGCTTCTTTTTTGCTTCAAAAAGAAGCATGTTTCCTCTCCATAATTCACACAATCCTTTTGAAAAAACAACCTTTATACCAGCTATATCTAGTGCATCAACAGACAATAGATTTTTCTTTATGAGAGGAACATGCAATACATTATGAATGATTCCTTCTCTAATCTTCACATCTCCTATTGCAATGGCCATTATGTGTGCACCATTTCCCAAAAATATTGGGCGTGGATTATCGAAAACATGATATTCTGTGAAAAATTCTTTGTTTTTACACATATGAGCTGATGCAGCAGAATCTACATACCAAGTTAGTAGATTTGTATTTGTGATTGCTTCATCATCTTCAATGTCATGTAGTGATGCCATGAGCGCTACACCTTCCGTGTCTTTGTTTTCCCTCCTCCTTCTATAATTATCTGCTACCTTCTTAGCACACCCACGTGCAATGTGTCCCTTTTCTTGGCAGTAATGACATACCACTTGAGATGGATCCATTGGTCGAAAAGCACTGACATTTCCTTCCCATCCCTTTTGTGAAGTTTTCTGAAATTTTTCATGCCAATTCTTAACATAATCATGTCTCTTACCTGAATGGGTTAGGAGAGCATGTTCATTAATAGAAGACTCTTCCCTTTGTAAACTTTGTCGTTGCTCCTCTTGTTCTAATATTGCCATTAGTTTGTCTAGGTCTTGAACTGCATCTGAATCATGCATTGAAACCACAAGATGCCCATATGAACTAGGCAAACTGTTAAGTAAAATGTATGTTACCTCATCTTTGGGAAGCGTATGGCCAATCACTTGAAGCTGAGATGCAATATTTCTAAGTTTTTGAGCATGTTCACGAACTTTATCACCCGGCTTCATTTTTGTTGTTAAAAATTCTCTTTTGAGTCGAAGGACGTTAGCCATCGTGCTTGATTCATTCAACTTCATCAATGTATCCCATGCCTCCTTAGCCGTTTTGGTGTGCCTTATCTCCTCAGCTTGTCTATCCCCTAAGTTGAGTCCAATGAGTGCATATGCTTTCTTCTCTCTTTTGTTGTAAGCCTCTGTATCTCCTTCTTTCTTCGGTGCCACTTCCTCCCCGTTGACTATCTTCAGGAGTCCCTTATCATCGAGTAGTATCTCCATCCTCCATTTCCACAATGGAAAATTATTACCAATGAACTTTTCAATGATACAATCTTTCAGGTTTGCCATCTCTAACTCTAGATGTTATCAATTACTAATGAATGAGGGACTACAATGTGAGGGATTAATAATCTAGGGATGAATGTACTATTGATTACTAATCTGTGAACTTGGTGATGGATAACTAATGAATAATGGCACAACGGAAGTTGTGTGGGCCCATAACCTTGAAGGAACACAAGTGAACAGAATCAAGTAAGTATACACACAAATAGATGTGTCTATTTCTGTGAATGAATATGCAAAGGTGAAAGAGTAGGTGGAGGAAGGAACAAAACATAAAGACAAAAACTTAATAGATTAACTAGTATGGATGAACATACATGAACGATAAATCTGATTTGCAATATGTCTTTCAAGCTACAACTGAATCCTAACTCACATAAGTCACTCAAGCTTCTACAGAGCTTGTATATATCATATAGGAACTCAATATAAAGCATACATTGATTGTATCAAAAACTCTAACCAACACACTGGTAGCATATATTGCTATCTGAAATAACAACCAGAGAGAACTAAGATATGCCTATGACCTAAAAGGGGGATTCACTACCGGATGCACAGAGAGCATTTACAAGGCTCTGCCTTTTTCGTCTTCATAAACCGCCCTTTTATACCTTTATGCAATTTGGACGAAAAAGGAAAGAGAGAAAGAAAAGCCAATTGAGGGCTATGATTTAGGGAGGAGAGGAGATTTAGATTCTGCGGTGGCACACCTTTAATCTTGGCATCATCCACGGCAAAAAGGTGCTTCATGTAAGTGGTATGTGAAAAAATTTCAGGTGACCTTCTCCCTCTTGCAAAGAGCTCTGCCCTACCCATCCTTTTAAATGTTCTAGAATATGAAATCTTTACAGTTTCTCCAATCAAGGTATGCATATACACATACATATATACATGCACAAATGCATATACAAATATTCCTGGATTGGGATCTTCTTGCATTATTGTCTAATGGTGACCAATTTCTCTTTTGTTGCTCTGCAGAGATTGGTGGGGTGTGGGGCGCATTTTGCTCCCATTGGCTTGCTTCACATGTTCAACTCCGGGGGTGCTATTCGTGCACTTCACTATCATGAAGATGAGAAACAATTGGAACAACATGTGAGTGAGGAGGTCGTATGTAACAACACCTCCTCTTCTTCATCATGGGTTGAGATGAAAATACATGGATGTGGTGAGTTCGGAGCATATGCCTCGATTCAACCAAAGCATTGCTTCTTGAACAAACTCGACCTGCAATTCTCCTACGATCCTCTCTCTGGCCTTCTTAAAGTCTTAATACCACAATTGGAAGGCTTTGCTCAAGACCTTATTTTCACATTTTGAGAAAAAATCCATACAGAGTTGCAACTTGCTACCACCATTACTTACCATCATTATCAATACACAAATCTACTTAACTTAACCCACCAAGTATTAGTATGGTTTTAATAAAAAAATTAAAACTTCGACAAATTTTGAAGGAAAATGTATTCATTATGTAAGCCGATCCATTGCATTCAAACGATAGTCTTGGTGCAATTACAATCGAATTGACAAAGACTTCACAATCTTATCCATTATTAACTTTCTCGTTATTTTCTAAAGATCGAATGTTGAATGTTGATCCAAATGAATTATGTAAAAGTTGAAACTTCTTTGGAATTGATAACCTTATCCAATGTTTTGATATGATTTCAATTGAAATAATAAGATTGCACCAATCTACCAATTATCTAGTTTCCTCATCTTTTTCAAATGTTTTATTGTCAAGGGTGAGCCTTGTTTGGAATCGATAACCTTTATCCATTGCTTTGATATAATTTGATGGAACTAATAATATTGCTCAATGTTATCCATATCTACCTTTCTTGTTATTTTCAACTAGTTGATCATATATGTAGAGACTTTACGTCTAAGAATTGGTCATTGATTAATCTTGTTTGGAATTGATCATTTGACCATCTTTTTGTCAAAGAAAAAAAAACACTTGGTGCCAACCAAAGATATTAGAGTTTTGAAACAATTCTTAGTGTGTATTGCATCGATGAATGTACATACTTCTTTTCTCCTTTGAACCATCTTTGTCTTGATATGGTTTAATATATGTTCATTTTTTACACGTGGATATCCACTAGTGTGACATTGATTTATGTGTCCATCTTCACAAAAACAATAAAGGGAAAGTTTCCTTTTAGTTGGTTTTAGATTTGAGGACACAATCCTAACCGAGGAAAAACAAAAAGAATGTGAAGGCACAGACAATGTCAATGTGAATCTTAAAAGAAATAAAATTTGTTTGTATTAATGCTTTTACTAGAAAAGGTTGGCCGTTTTCTTTCTATTGGATTTTGGGCTCATGAGACCAACTAACTAATCCATGAAAACTAAAAGGAAACTAAACACCACATGTTGAAGCACAT